>NW_027269324.1:1395590-1700590 GCF_023055355.1 Agelaius tricolor
CAGGTTCCCTGTACTGCCCGTGTGTACTTAGACATGCATGGCTTAAGCTTTGAGACAAGCATATGTTAACTAGCAGGATCAAACAGGTAGGCGCCGCCCATGGTGGCGCCGCGCCGCGGCGCGCGAGCGCCTGGACGGAGCGCCCAGACGCGCCCGGCCTGCCGGCGAACCCGCCCCGTGCTAAACCCCGACCGCCCCGGGCTTCTTTCGCCGCCCTGACCCGCGGGAGCGGCATCGTGGACAAAGACATGGCAGCGGGCAGCAGCATGGCGGCGACTGGTGCCGGCGGCAGGGACGGTGGCCGGCCACATCGCGGCCTGGCGGTGCCCGGGGTGATGAACAGCGCCATGCGTGAGGGACGCCCCTCGGCGACAGCCGACCCTGGTAGCTGGCCCTTCCCACGACGCCGTGGCCAAGGAGCAGGGACCGCTGCGCAGCTTTTCTCCACTCGGATGGAGCGCGAGGCTTCATCTCTCTCTCTCTCTCATGCTTTTTTTCCCGGGGCCCGCGCCCCGGTTCGAGACTCGGCCGCGCGCTCTAAATGACGTGTGCGGAGCGTGGAATGGGGCTGGGCCGGGGCTGACCCGCCCGCCGACCGGTCGCGGGTGAGCCGGCCGCTGGTGAGGTTTGGCCGGCAGGGCCCTGCTTGTGAGGAGCGAACCCCGTCCTGACGCGCCCCCCCACCGGGCCTCGTGGAAAGCACCGGATATGCTAGAGGAGGCAGCGACCCGACGAGGCAGGCGCAGCCCGGACACTGAGGCCCTTTTCCAGCCGGGGCGGCTCGCTCTGCAGCAGGCGGCGGAACGGCAAAGGAGAGTGCGGACTGGGCTCTGTTCCACCCGCGTCCATGCCCCATCGGGTTCAGGCACATTCGCCCTCTCTCTTTTCTCTCTCGCCTCTCTCCCTTCTCGCGGCTCAGCTCCAGCTGCACCGCCGCCCGGCGCTGTTTGTGGCTGGCACCCACACGGGCGCTACCCGGACCGGGGCTGGCACCGGCACCTCGCGTGGTTTTTAAGGACACCTGAAGGCTCGCGGGGCCACGCGGCCGTCACACAGCTCGGGACAGTAAAGACGCCCTTCCCAAGGCCAGCGGGAGGGGCGACACCTCACCTGCGATGGGAAGCGAATTGGACAGGAAACCTCCCTGCCTGAGCACCGGACCCCCCCCGCCGTGGCTTCCCCATGACAGAGAAGCCTTGGAAGGAGAGCCGGCCCACCGGGGGCCCTCTCCGACGCCACCCGAAAAGCCACATCGATCAGCCGCAGCTCCAGGAAGGAGCTGCGCGAACAGTGACAAGGGCCCCACGGCCACGCTCCTGGGACAACGGCGATGGCCGCCCAGCCCACCTGCGGATTGAGTCGCTTGCAGCAGCAGAGGACCGCAGGGGGTGCCGCCACCCGCCCGCAGCCAACAACGGCTCCCCTTTCAGATAGGCAACGGCGGGACTGGACCGGCCCCTGCCGGGCCGGGAGGGGACTCGGCGACCCCCCCCTTCTGGCCCAGGGAAGCCGGCCGAGCGTGCGAGAAAAAGTTCCACCAACCTGGCGCCATGGGCCACCGGCTTTTGCCCGTCCTCGCAGCAGTCGGCTTTCCCTTCCAGAAAAAAAAGCCGGGGGATGGCACGACAAAAAAGGCACACGGAGGCGCGTTCGCAACGATCCGTGCTAGCCACGGGGGCTGCAGGACTGGGGGCCCGGGGGGGAGGGGGCCAAGGTACGCGCCTCACTGCCTCCCCACGACGGACCCATCGGCATCCCGCTCGCGCCTTCGTTGCAACGCTTCTCGGTGCCGCGGCTTAGGGCCACGAGAGAAAAAGAAAAAGGCCCATGGAGGCCTGGCGGTTGCTCCCCCAACTCCGCCCGCCTCAACAAAAAGCAACGGACTCGGCACGGCAAACCCGGCCCCGCCCGGCAGAAGCGGCTCAGTCGATCTGGCCACGACCGAGGTAGGCGAGGCGCCGCCGCCTCGCCCAGGACCAGTCCGGGGGTCTCTCCGTCGGGTGCTGGGCCCATTAAAAAAAAAAAAAAATCTAGGCCAAAAAATTCTGCCCGCCACAACGTGGGTCCCCAGATTAAGGCCGAGAAAGTGCGACAGCTTCAGCAACGCGGGCTGGGGACCACTGCCGCCGCCGAGGCGGACCCACGGTCCCAAAACAACAGAAAATGATTCTGGAGCAGAGGCATTGCTTGGAGAAAACTCCCCCCTGCTTTCTCTGGGCAATCCTTAACCAGTGTCTTACATGGCTCTTGCTGCCAATTTCTTGCTCAACAGTGTGATAGATGAATCTGATTCGTGCTAAGAATTGTAACTATATTTTACATATACTAGAAAATATTTGTTAAAAGGTAATAGAGCAAAAGGATATGGATTTAGTGTCACAAAACAGATGTTTTCAGATGTGCATGAGAAAACAGGATGCAGGATGTAGTTTGAGATCAGTAACATCCCAAAAGGCAATAGGCCTCAGGATAATTAAACAATCGACCTTGAAATGGACAAAATTGGGATGATTCCATTATCTATGAAATAATAAGGCTTCTTTTTGGAATATAATGCTGGCTTCTATACCACAAGACTTGGGGTGCATGTGCAGCTTGTGGGGTGGTTCAAAGGACAGTGATGATGAGGAGAAGCCTTTGTGGGAAGCGACCACCAAAACCAAAAGACCCCTTAGAAGCAAGCAGAGCATGCACTGTGCAGTACAGTGACATAGATTTCAAGAATCAAAAATAGGAGGAGATTGACAGAAAATTATTGAGGAATATGTATTAGCATCCAGTCTAGAAGTTGTGTTTGGATTCTTAATCTTTTGAATGGGAGGCAGGGTGAGAAAACCTCCCTGTATCCTGACTGGTTTTGCTTATGCTCTATCCAAACCACTGCCAAATTATTTTGTATCTGCTTGATTATATTTGATTGCACGATTTCATATAAAATTGCTGCTCATTTAAAATTGCTGCTAAATTCTAATGTTGGTTTATTAAATTAGACATATAGGGACCTCATTCATAACAACAGCCCACCTCAGTCACCTCCCCGTTGGGACTGTGCCTTCTATTGAGCCAGTCCTGCCACAAAAGCAGCTTTAAACACACCTCTAAGAAGGCACTGATCCACATAAAGCCCATCCATTCCCCTCTGCCCAGGGCCAGTCCCCTGTACATCTGGCAGCCTGCAAAATCTAACACCCACTCAGGGTCCAACACATTGTTCCAGCCCAAAGCATAAAGGCAACTTGTTTTGTTCAATCTGAAGTAATTCCTGCAGGTCCTCGGCCTTCCAAGGCCAACGCTGCCACTCCAGAGGGAATCCTGTGACCCCGAGCATTTGATGGTGACCACACCAAAGCAAGAGGTGGCTCCTTCAGCAGGAGATTGGCACATGGCAATGCTGTGCCTTTGTGTCCCCAGCCTTCCCCCCATTTTTTCAGCAATGGCAGCTACACTTAGGCAGCTTCAGCAGAGCTTATTTGTGTTGGCTTGGTGCAGATCAGGACTCCCAGCCCACCTCTAACAGCAGCTTGCAATGACAACAGGACCTGCACACTGAGGTCTTTTGCTGGAGGCAAGCCTGTCACAAGCACACACCCTCTTCAAACTTCCCATCAAACAGAAAGGAGAAGAGCAGGAAAAGGCTACCTTTGGACCAGTCTTCCTCAGGTCTACACATGGGCCAATTCTGGGTAGAAAACTGCCGCCAGTGCTGGCCTTCTTCTTCATGTTGAGAAACTTCTGCCACAGGAACTTAGAGGGAAGCAGCTGAAAGGCAAAAATAAACCAGCTAGAGCCTCAGAGTTGGGCTTGTTCAGAAAGGCTTTTCTTGAACAAGTGGCACTGGTGAACAATTTGTGATCACATTGTCCAGGACAGTCCTGGAAGCCCTGGAAGTTGCTTGCTGAAATACTCAGCACCAAGAAATTAACAATACAGAGTGCAATACACATACTCCAACCACATGGCTCTGTCCCATCAGCTTCTCCGTGATTGCATGTGACATGGTTGGGGATTTCTGCTCTTGGGGCATTTGTTTCCTCTTTAGGTTCATTGGATTGAGGCAGTGACCTTTTCAAAGAATGGGGAGGAGCTCTCAGAACTGCCCTGACTCCATCCCTGTACAGCACTGAGAACTCACAGCAAGGAGATAGCACTGCTGGGTGAGGCCAAGAGAGGCAAGAAAGGAACGTTGTACCAAGAGTGAGGAGCACAGGAATGTGTCCAAGTTGTAGTTCTCTCTGTGAATTAGCGTTTGTTTTCTCTCTCTGGGCTCACAGACCCCTGCAGAGAAGAAAACAGAGGGATCTCCTGGACAGAGCCTCAGCAGTGGGGCACCTTCAGTCAAGTGAGCTCCAGACACTAAGGGACCTTTGTGGCCCTGGCTCCAGGGAGCAGGTGAGAACTGTACAGCCCTCAAGATTCCTACCAATCCAGATCTTTCAAGAGAAGCCAACTCCTTTGGGAGAGATACCATCAACACATGGTAAACCAAAATCAGGGGACAATTCCCAGCACAGGAAGATTTCCACCATCCTGCAGAACAAAGGTGTGATGGTGTTCACAGGGGTCTTAGGATGAGGGAAGAGACGAGGATCTGACTCCATGTCTCAGCAGGCTTGATTTATTATTTTGTGATATATAATTTATTAAAACTACACTAAAAGAATAGAAGAAAGGATTTCATCAGGAGGCTAGCTAAGAATAGAAGAGGAAGGAATGATAACAAAGGCTTCTGGCCTGGACTCTCTGTCTGAGCCAGCTGGGCTGTGATTGCCCATTAATTACAAACATCCAACATGGGCCAATCAAAGATCCACCTGTTGCATTCCACAGCAGCAGATAATCATTTTTTACATTTTGTTCCTGAGGCTTCTCAGCTTCTCAGGAGGAAAAATCCTAAGAAAAGGGTTTTTCATAAAAGATATCTGGGACACAAAGGTGCTGAGACATTTTCTTCTGGACGTGCTGCAGCAGATAACTTGCTTTGCTGTACACTGTGTGTGCAGGGCTGGATCCGTGCCCACACAGGAGCTGAGAGAGAACAGCTGCTTTGGAAGCTCTTCCAGCTGGGACCAGCCCTGTCTCACAGGGCTTTGGGCAGAGTCTGAGCCTCCCCCCCAACATGCTCAGGTGCCCAAGGGCAGCTTGGTCTTGACACCAGCAGGGGGCTATTTACAAATCACAAACGGGACAGGGCTGCTGTGGAACTGCCTTGAGCTGTTTTATTTTCCAGCATCATTCTCATTACATGGTTATGACAATGGGAAGATGCCAGCAGCTCACATCCCAGGCAGCAGACCAAGAACTTAATGTTACAACTTCCTTTATAAGTTTCTTGACCAATCACACAAAGCAAAAGCATATTGACAGTAGTTCTATCCAACCACTATAAGCACATGTACCTTTGGTTAAAATGCTGCTTGCTTATTTTGAATACAATACCTGCTTGTAAGCCTTAAAGCACAACGCACAGAGCTCCATTATTAAGCCTTAACCCTCCTAATATCTTGCTAGATAAACTTTTCTGTAGCTTAGGGACAAGCATTAATACACAGACCATTGTTCTATTTGTCCTTGCTTTTTTACAGTTTAAATAATTTTTCTGCTGACCTATCTCATGGCAGCTGCTTAGCTCTAATCACAGTTCTGCTGTATCTGAGGCTGCCTTTTGCAGCTTTCCCAAAACCCTCTGGTTTTGTGGATTCCCACAATTCCCCCTCTCTGTTCATCTCAAAAGAAACCTTTATAATTGTATCATTTATTATTTGCGTTTCATAGCCTTACTAGAATATTTCTGCCTATTACCTACTTAAAGCATTTTCTTGCTTGCACTAAAGCAGGGGCAGGGAGAGCAGGGACCCCAGGGCAGTTTGCAGCCTTAACACAGCCCAGTGGGTACTCACAGTGAAAGATGTCAGTCTTTCCCTGGACAAAAGACGAGGTGTGGAGGTCTTCTTTGGGAATCCAGAAGCCATTTTGAAGGCACGATCTCCCAGATGAGTGACAATGCCTCAACAAAACTGGAAGAAGCAACAATGGAACTCTGAAAATCCAGAACCCAATTCATGGCAGATTCAAGGCATATACTGGTGCTAAACATTTTCTATGATTTGAAAGTAGCTAAGAGCTTGTTTGGTGTAAGTAGCTAGTATGTTAGGCCTCGAGCTGGACTTTATTTGAACTATAGGGCTGCCTTGTGCAATTCAAAGATGGATCATACTGAAACCTGGAGCTAAAAATCTGAACATTAAGAATAGTTAGAACAGACAAAGCTGCAGCCTAAATATTACTTTAAAATAGCTAGAGTGGACATCCTTTTCTTTAGGCTAAAGCACCCCTGCTCTCTCAGCTGCTCCTCACAGGACTTGGGAGAGACTGGAATGTTATGGCTAATGGCTTAAAAATTGTTCAAAAGGACTTTCTGCCCATTGGGAGAAAACTGTATAAAGAAGCTGCGACCACCCAAGCCCACCCTTCCCTGAAAATGCCTCTGGACTGGAACTTGGCACTGTGAGTTAAGCTGCCTAAGGGAAACTTGAGACAAGACAAAGGTGACACTATTGTCCCATGAGCTCAGGGCTGGGGAGAAGTAAACAATGCTGCAGAGAAAAACCTATCCACAACAAAGCCAAACACAGCAGCTGTCCTGAAAATCAGCTCTGTCTGGCTTCAAGGTGGGCAAGTCACAGCCACAGACTCGTCTGCTGAGGCCAGGTTTGCACACAAACCTCCCATCAAAGACCTCCACAGTGCCCCCAGACCCATTCCTGAGGCCTTGCACCAGACGACTGCAGGGCACGCAAAGTAACACAACAGATCTGAAAATCCAGAAGCCAATTGATGGCAGACTCAAAGGACAGACAGATGCTAAAGATTTTATATTATTTGAAAATAGCAATAGACAGAGTCCAACTTGCCCCACCCCAGGGAGGCACCTGGGAGGTCTCACCCTGCCCAAATCTGCATGAATCCATTGGAGTCTTACGTTTTGGGAGACCTCACCACAGAGAAGACCAGAAGAGGATTTTATGGTATGCCAATGGGATCCATGGAATGGTGATGTTTTTCACTTCATCTGTCTCTGTCACTCTCCTTCTTCCCCTTCTTCCTAACCCCCCATCCCCCCCCCCCCTCGCCACCCCCCCACCTCTTTTTCTTTTCCTTTCTCTCTCTCTTCCTCCTATTTACTGTTACATAAAATCCAGACTATTGATTTTGGCATATGGTCTCATTTGCGCCTCAATTCACAGGCCTCTCCCTAATAATTGTAATAACCACATGATAACAACCCACTGAAACTTGAACAGACTTCGTTCACCTTTAAGCAGTTTAAGCAACCACTAGACGGGAAAAAAAAGTATAGACCAGTACATTTAGAAAATGTTGCATTCCTTCAGTGCAAAAAAAAAGCACAATCAGTAGAGTATATATTGTTCATCCACTCAGCTGTGCGTTGTGGTGGTGTTCACAGGGGTCTTCGGATGAGGGAAGAGATGAGGATCTGACTCTTGATTTATTATTTTATGATATATATTCTATTAAAATTATACTAAAAGAATAGAAGAAAGGATTTCATCAGAAGGCTAGCTAAGAATAGAAAAAGAATGAATAACAAAAGCTTGTGTCTCAGACAGAGAGTCCAAGCCAGCTGACTGTGAGTGGCCATTAATTAGAAACAACTCTAGGAGACCAATCACAGATGCACCTGTTGCATTCCACAGCAGCAGATAACCATTGTTTACATTTTGTTCCTGAGGTCTCTCAGCTTCTCAGGCGAAAAAACCCAAAGGATTTTTCATAAAACATGTCAGTGACAGTGCAGAGCACTGAACTGCTGCACCAGAAGACGGGCATTATCCCATCCTGTATTTCCCTTTGGCATTCTCTCTGAGAGTGCAGATGAGACAAAACCAAAAAGTTCAACTTGAGTCAATCTTTACCTTCAAAGGAAATTCAGGAACTTTCTGCAGAGGCCAATGCTCTGCACGCTGATGAACTCCTTGCAGAGGCCAATGCTCTGCACGCTCAGGAACTTTGCAGAGGCCAATGCTCCGCGAACAATTCCCCTGGCGAATCGCCCAGTGAAGCCGCCTGCAGGAGCCCAGGCTGCGCACAAGCAGCCAGGGCCGCGTTCTCAGGCAACTGAGGCCGCGCCGCTGTCACAGACGCTGCCGCCGCGTTCGTGGTTTCCAGGCAGCCGCGGAACCCGGCAGCCGCCGCCCTTTCCCGGATCCTGCCCCTCCCGGCCCCGCACGCCCCCCAAGATGCTGCCGGGGCTCGGGGGCTTCGTCTGCCTGGGCTGGGGCTCGGCCTCCTCTGCGGGACAAGGTGAGGGGGGGGTCCCCGGGGGTCGTGTTCCCCCGGGAGCGTGTGTGAGTCCCCCATGTCCCCCCCAAGCCGGGGTCACCCCCTTTTCTCTGCCCAGAGCTCCTGAGCCAGCTCCTGCTGCCGCCTGGGAGGGGCTTTGGGGAGCCCCCCGGGGACCCCCTTGAATGCCCATTCTGGGCACTGGGACCCTTCGCATCTCCTTCCCCAGCTGCAGGACCCCCTGCACCCCCTTATCCTGCCCCGACACCCCCTTCACCCCCTTTCCCGGGTATCCTCCTCTCCCAGCCCCTGGATCCCCCGTTTCCATGAGCCCGGGGACCCCCGGACCCCATTTCCGGCCAGCCCGGGGCACCTCAGCCCCAGGCCTTCCTTTGCCCGGTGACCGGTGACGTCACTGCAGACTCGGGCCGCCATTGGCGAGCAGCAAAGAGCGGCGCCAATGGCGGGGCCGGAGGCGGCTCAGGGGCCGTGAAGAGCCTTGAGCTGTGAGGGGCCATGAAGGGCCGTGAGGTGTCACTCTTGCGCCGAGAATGACACAGGAACAGGCAGGAGGCAGTATTGCAGAAAGACTAAAAGAAGGTTGAATTCAAGAGAACCGTGCGGTTTTTATAGAGTGGTACGATATATTCTGTTTGATTGGCTAGTTAACAAAAACATTCTTTATACACCGTGCTTGAGAAGAAGAGAAAGATGAAGTAGAAGAACACCACCTGCAGATTGTTTATACTGAAGTTCTCACATTCTTACAACTTGCTCATAATTCTCACAAGCTGCTGTGAGAAACACTTGCTGTTTCTCTCTCTGTGTCCCATGGCATCCACAGTGAGGGGCTGTGAGGGCTCTTGGGCAACTGTGAGGGAGCCATGAGGGGCCTGTGAGGGACCATGGGGAACTGTGTGGTGTTATCTTTTTATACTAAAAACTACGTGTACACTATTTACAATAACTTCTCAATACTTATCACCTATGTTAGACAGTGAGTTTTTACTCTAAACTAATCTAAAAATGCCAACATCACTTAAAAGATGGAGGAGGAAGGAAGGGAGGGAGGGAGGGAGGGAGGAAGGAAGGAAGGAAGGAAGGAAGGAAGGAAGGAAGGAAGGAAGGAAGGAAGGAAGGAAGGAAGGAAGGAAGGAAGGAAGGAAGGAAGGAAGGAAGGAAGGAAGAGGCACACTTAAATTATTCTATCTTGGGACTTTGAGCCCCCATTCTAAAAATCTCAAAACTCTATTTTTCACCCTGTGAGAAACTAACAATTATTCTACTTAAACTTTCTTGACTTGTAATTCTTCCTATAAAGGTTGGTTGATAATTGTTTTTTCCAAGGGCTAAATCGAAGGCACAGGGGTCTTGGGCTCTGTGCCAAGGTCTCTGAGCCCCCTGGGCAGAGGCTGGAGCCCTCCAGGGCAGCCAGAGGAATGTCCTGGGTTCCCTCAATATTATATTAAACAAAATGATATACCAAAACTACACTAAAGAAAGAGAAAGGATACATCAGAAGGCTGGAAAAGAATGAATAATAAAAACCCGTGACTGACCAGAGTCCTGACCCAGCTGGACTGGGATTGGTGATTAAATTAAAACAATTCCCATGCTGGGTAAGCAATCCTCCAAATCACATTCCAAAGCAGCAAAACAGGGAGAAGCTGAAGCTTCCCAGCTTCCCAGGACAAGAAATCCTGGTGAAGGAATTTTCCATAAAATATCATGGTGACACTGTTTGGCTTGGTTTGGTTGAGATGGGGGTTGAGGTTGGGGTTTGCTGCTTTTTTGTTGATTGGAAAGGAAAGAGAGTTTTGGGGGTTTTTGGTTTTTAACGTGTGTGTTTCACAGAGTTGTGCCCAGCTTCTCAGTGGTTCAGCAGCCCGTCAGTTACACAAAAAGCTTTGCATCACTTCCCTGAATTTTCCTCCCATTCCAAACCAGGACAGGGTGGTGTCGCAGACATATTTTATGAAAAATCTTTTCCTTAAGATTTTTTCTCTTGAGAAGTTGAGAGACTTCAAAAACTACATGTAAACAATGATTATTTGCTGCTGTAGAATGCAACAAGTGCATCTTTGATTGGTCTCATGTAGTTGTTTTTAATTAATAGCTAATCACAGTCCAGCTGTCTCAGACTCTCTAGTCAGTCACCAGATTTTATTATCATTCTATTCTTTTCTATTCTTTGTGAGCTTTCTGATGAAATCTTCTCTTCTTTTAGTAAGTTTTAATATATCATTTTTTAAAATGTAATCTATATCATAAAATAATAAAACAGCCTTCTGAAACATGAAGTCAACATTCTCATTACTTGCCTCATCCTGAGACCCCTGTGAACACCAGCACAGGGCGGGGTCATCATCCCACGGTGGGAGCATCTCCTAGGGCTTGGTCAATCTCCTACTTGTCTCCCAGTGCTCCCAGCACCTCCCAGCAGTGCCCCCAGCACCTCCCAGTGCTCCCAGCACCTCCCAGTGGTGCTGAGACTGTCTCCTGCTCGTTCCACCACCTACCACTTGCTCCACCAGCATCTCCTGGTGTGTGACTGTGTTTAGAGGGGTCTTAGGATGAGGGAAGAGACGAGGATCTGACTCCATGGTTCAGAAGGCTTGATTTATTATTTTATGATCTATATTATATTAAAACTTATGATATATATTATATTAAAACTATACTAAAAGAATAGAAGAAAGGATTTCATCAGAAGGCTAGCCAAGAATAGAAAAAGAAAGAATGAAGAACAAAAGCTTGTGCCTCAGACAGAGAGTCTGAGCCAGCTGTGATTGGCCATGAATAAGAAATAACACTATGAGACCAATCCCAGATGCACCTGTTGCATTCCACAGCAGCAGAAAATCAATGTTTACATTTTGTTCCTGAGGCCTCTCAGCTTCTCAGGAGGAAAAATCCCAAGGAAAGGATTGTTCATAAAAGATGTCTGTGACACTGGTGGTCTCACCATCCTCCCCTGATGGCACAGCCCTGTTTCTCCTCCCCAGGACCTACTTCTACAGCGGGCACAGCTCCGTCCCCCCCAGCCCCTCCGTGCCCCCAGGCTCCTCTGACACCTGCCAGTTCTCCAGCCCCCTGTTCCGCGGCTCTTGTGGAGTCCTGGTCTATGAGGCCCCCACCTTCACCGTGGCCATCTTCTTCTCCAACCCCCTGGTATACAACCGCTTTGCCATGGAGCTGGGCCTGGAGCTGTCCCTGCTCAAAGCTCACCTGGGCAGGTTGGAGGACACCTACCACCGCATGTCCCAGATGAGGACGTCCTTCACCACCAACGGGACCACTGCGTGCTGCCACGTCACCCTGGACACCTGCCAGGAGCCCGTCCAGGTGAGTGTTGGCCACGTCAAGGTGACAGCCACCATGTCCAGCACACGCAGATCCATTATCAGGGTGGTTCTGCAGGAGCAGGAGGGCTCAGGGAAGGAAGCTGGAGACAGGCTTCCATGCTATGTGACAGCAAAGGGATTAATTTAGTTTTTACTGGGCCTGTGAACAGAGAAACAAGGCACACGAAAACTGCTTTCCCAGCAAGAACAGGTGGAAGAGAAGAGGAAGACATCCGGCTCAAGAATGTAGGAATAGACAAAACAAGGACTGAATCTGGGCTTGATGGTAATGGGTAAGTTGTAATATGTAAATTGCTTATTTGTAAAATCATGTGTGCACGAATGGTTAGGAGTGTCCTTTGTGTGACCTCAGGCCTGAATAAATTATGCCTTTTTAAACCAAATTGGTGTTAAGGGGTCTTGTTCCAGTATTTTGGAGATTTTGTGGCAGTAAATTGGAGAGCCAGCCAGAAGATCAGCCTAGAGCTTCAATGAATCCACAGATCTCCAGCCAGCACTGAGGAATTTTCAGGGAGAAAATCAACTTTAGACCTTCAGGGACTCGAGGCAAGATCCCTGGCCTAAGTGAAGGCATCATTTAAATTATTTTCCTTTGGCTTATTGACAAGGGATGCAAATACCCACACAGAGTTACTGGTAAGTGTCAGAACCCAGGAAATTCCTCTGTGGTCCCTGGAGGGCTCCAGCCCCTGCTCGGGGGGCTCAGAGACCCTGGCACAGAGCCCATGACCCCTGTGACTTGGATTATGACACATGGAAAAAAAAATTACCAACATTTATATGAAGATCTGCAAGCCACGAAATTCTAAGTAGAATAATAGTTAGTCATGGGGTGAAAAATAGATTTTTGGGAGTTTTTAGAATGGGGGTTCAGGAGGCAAGATGGAGGAATCTGGGTGTTGTCCAGTCTTTCTCCTTCTTCTTGGTCTCCAACTTCTGCTGTGATGGTGGCACTTTTAGATTGGTTTAGAGTAGAAGCTCACTGTCTAACATAGGTGATAGGTATTGGGAAGTTATGATAAATATTGTACATGTAGTTTTTAGTATAAAAGATAACAGCACACTGAGGGTGTCAGTGTGCCTCTGTCTGTCCTGCTGAGCAGACATCTGCAGGCCAGAAGAAAGAATTTTATAGATAAGAAACAATAAACAACCTTGAGAGCAAGGACTGAAGAGTTCTGACTCCTTCTTCGACCACCAGGCTGGGAAAAGAGACTTTCTAACCTATCTCGGGGTCACTCTGACCAGCAGAGACTCCGAGAGCTAAGGGGGGTTTGAGCCCCTGGGTGAGCTTATCAGGGAGAAGTTTGAGTTCCTGACCTCAGGGAGTCAGAGTTTCCCCTCTCTGGAGTTCAGGTCCCCAAGAACTATCAGGGGTTCGAGTTCCCTAGGAAATTAATAGAGGTTGTCTTCGGAGGGTATTGACAGTAAAAGATTTTAAAATCACAAAATTCGGGGAGCTAGAAATAAAGTTAGGCTTAGTAGGCCTTGGGAAAATGTGAAAGGTAGGCCCTGGGAAATGTTAGACCTTGTATTTGCTAGATCATGTGAAACTGCAGCCGTGTAGTCAGTATATGATAAATGATGCAATTGTTAGATGTGATTAGATATAATTATTGTTGAAAGAATCATGAGAAACTATGTTAGAGGTTTGAGGGAATCACGAGGAATCCGTGCTTAGATGATATCAATGTATACAATAGAACAATGTACGTTTAATAATTAATATGTAAGTTATATAACGATAGAATATAAAACATGTTCGGTCCCAAAGCATGTCAGAGTCAGATTTGGGTTTGTGTGCCCTGACACCCAGAGCTCTTCATAAAAGCACCTGCATATAATCATTCTGTGATTATGTGTTCCTGAACACTAACAGTATCAGGAATTGTTGTATCAGACCAAGATCATAATTTCAAGAAAAATCATTGTTCTGCTGCCTTGTAGCATAGGCTGCAATCATCTTAACTTGGATGGAGGAAAGAAGAAAAAAGAAAACCACATTCTTCATTTACAACTGAAGCCTGGCCACAGCTTCATCTGGAGCCACTTTTGTGGTGGAGATTGGTTAATTCCTTTGCATTCCTCACATTCTCTGCATTCTTCTTGAACTCTGAGAGCCTGTTCATGTGAGAGTGGTACCTTGATGTGAGTTTGCCAGCATAGCAACATGGGGATGTCCTTGATACAAAAATTCATTTGCAGAGAGAGTGAGAGTGTTGGAGCGTGACTGAGTGTTTGCTGGTGGTTTGGAGTTGCTTTGTTTTTGTGTGCCTGGCTGAGATGGCATTTGTGGGCTTGAAGCCCCCTCTTTTGTCAGTTTGAGTGACTGCAGGTTTGGCAGTCCCCTTCCTCTTCCCCTCTCCCCCCTCCATGACAAAGCTGGAAATACCATTATGACTTTCAGAGGTAATAGCTTGTATATCTGTAATTATTGAATATGGGGCCAGTTTCTTCTCGAGCTAAAGTGGGAGATGATATTCCAAATTCTCCATTGCAATGTTTGTTGAAAAACTGGAAACAGACCCACTAACTAAACCTAATCCAATATTGTAATCAGTGCTGGTCAGCATACAAGCTAAACTCCCAGGCTAAGTGGCCAGAGAATGGAACCTTAGTTTATAACAACTTTTTACAGCTGACGTTGTTTTGTAGAAGAGGAGGGAAATGGAATGAATTGCTGTTATGGATGGGTAATGCCACGGCTGGCTCTTGCAATTAAAGGATGGATATGATGTGAATGTTAAGAGAAGTTTTATTGATTTCTGGTTATGTGATTGTGATTTGTTGTTTAGATGTCTTCTCTTCTCTCCGCAGTCCCCTTCCCTCCCAAATTGTTGCCCAGGGAGGGTCTTGCTAGCCAGGACAGGTGGAGGGAGGGTGAATACCTGTACCCCTGGCATGGGGCATTTGGGAGGAGGCAAAGCTGTTACCAGGAGGGGTGGCATGACAACACCTGGCTGTTGGAATCCTGCATGCTGAGAATTTTAAACTTTCTCTGCTGAAAGGCACAGACTCGCAAGAGAACGCTGCATTTGACCTGGGGCTGTGGAGAAAGCTTCCAGAATTGATTAATAGCACTGGGATTATGGGTGTGGAGTTGGATTTACAATTAAATATAAAAAAGAAATATTGTTCCTCCTTGATGCTATTCAACTGCCCAGAGAAGTGGCTGCACTACACCACAAAGCACAACACCAACAAGGGGATTCCCAAATTCCTACAGGGAACAGATGTGCAGATAAAGCTGCACAAGAGGTTGCACAACCTGGTGTTAAGACCTGAGAAAGCCATTTCTCTTCCAGAAGTTAGCCCTGGATATTGTCAAGCAGATTTAAAATTAGCTACTTCTCTAGAAGCCCAGAATAATGAGCAGAATGGCTGGTGACTCCCAACAATCCTGTCAGAGTCCCACCACAACTGGTGTTGCAAATTCTCAAGAGAAACACCAGCAAACCCACTGGGATTTCAATGCTATGGTGAGTAGTCTGCGGGCTCAGACACCCAGTGCTCTTATGACAGAAATTGTCAAGTCTGTTACAGAAAAATGCCTGATATGTCTTTAATCCTTTGAACTTGACAAGGCCACCTTCAGATATCACTAAAAGAGGAAACACTCCCAGAGGTCACTGGTAAATTGATTTTTGAGCTACCATGCCAACACAGATACAGGCATCTCCTGGTATTAGTGGATATCTTTTCTGATATCTGCCAGATTCTGATCTGGCAGCTTTCCCCTGCCACACCAGCAAGGCTAGGGAAGTAACCAAGACACTTCTCAAAGAAATCATGCCCAGGTTTGGAGTGCCTTTAGGGATGCCATCTTATAGAGGACCCAACTTTATATCTGAATTATTGCAGCAATTAGTAAACAGTTGGGTATTAATTGGGATTTATATCCCAGTTTATACCTCTGTTGAGACCACAGTCTAGCAGAAAGCTTGAGTGAATGAATCAAACTTAAAGAGACAAATTGGCAAAATATGTCAGGAAACTGTCAGGAAATGGCCACGGGTCTTACCATTAGCTTTGTTACAAATTCAAACACAACCTCAAACTAATCTGAAAGTGAGCCTGAATGAGTTGGTGTCTGGGGAAACCATATCCTGTTGCAGCTTTCTCTGGATCCAAGGAACAAATTGGAAATCAAGAAATAGAACAATCTTTCGTTTCATTAGGGAAATCATTGAATGAACTGAAGAGGTTTATCATCCTCACAGGACCTGTGACATTTGCCTCCACTGTCCTTCCTGGTGTCACTGGGACAAGGATTTTTTCTGCCTTGAGCTGAGGTCTTGTCCCACTAACGGCACAGAGCTTTCCTCTTCAAAAGGACCAAGAAGATGCTGCTCTTTCACTGCCTTCTAAGACAAGGGAGAGAAGAGGCACCTTGACCATATCCACTTATCACCTGAGCATCAAAGGTGTTCCACATGACTGGGACATAAAAGCTGCTCCCAAGGCAGTTCTGCCCATTCTGACAAAAGGCAAAGGACTTTTTGGTCAGCCTGCCTGTAGAGACAGATTGACCTTCAGAGAGATGATTTTTCCTCCCCTGAGGTGAGGTCTTGTTCCACTAATGACACAGGGCCTTTCCTCTTAGAATGGACCAAGAAAATGCTGTAGTTTCACTGCCTTCAAGGACAAGGGAGAGAAGAAGGATCTGGGCTCGAGGAATTCTGCAGGTAGCTGGACCTTTTCTTTTCAGTTTTAGTTTTTTTTCCCCCTTGAAGACACTCAAAATTTAAAATTTTAAATTTCAGTATGAAAGATTTTTATAGGTAATATATTTGCAGAAGATCCTGAGAAAATAAATTACAAAATGGTTTGATGAAAAAATATCTAATAAATGTTTTTATCTGCAAAGGCTTCCGTGGGGTTTTGGTGGCAAGGGCCCTGTGGGACTCCCCAGCCCAAGCCATCAACACAGACCCTGACTGGCACATCCTGTCCCCAGGGCCCTGCTCTCTGCTGTGGCACCAAGGCTGTGCCTCAACTCACCGTGTTTTGTGCAGTGTGGGCAATGAAGGAGCCTGGTGGGGGCCAAGAGCACAAAGTGAGCCCTTGCTTCCCATTCTGGGAGGGACAAAGCCCACCCAGCAGATCCCTTGGGCTCAGGACTGAGTGAGGCATGAATTCCCAGTCCTGTTTCCCCCAAATCTCACCCCACGTCTTTGTTGCAGTTCCTGCTTTCTGAATCAGCAAGGAGAGATTTTCCCCTCCAGCCTGTCCATGTCCCCACATCCTCAGCTGCTGCCCTCTGCTTTGAAGCAGAAATCAAGGAGAAGTGAAACCAGAGGGAAGGAAAGTGCCCAAGGCCAGGGGGGCTGAGCTGCAGCCTGGGGCCAGAGCATGTGGGGACAGACCCTGGCAGCACATGGGGTTGGTTCCCTGCAGCTCTGGGCTGTTGTCACCTTTCCTCTGCCAGCACGAGCTGGGCTGTGTGTGCATGGAGGAAACGGAGCAACGGTGTGGGGAGAGATCTGCCCTCGTGCAATGGGCAGTGGTTTTGCAAATGCCACCTGGACACGAATTGCTGGGATTGCATGTGGAATTGGAAAAGGTTCTGGACTGGCTGGAGAGACAGAAGGCTCTGTGGATCACCTGAAGGAATGAGGTGGTCACTCTGTGACCGTGTTTGCAGGGGTCTTAGGATGAGGGAAGAGACAAGGATCTGACTCCATGGTTCATAGGGCTTGATTTACTATTTTATGATATATATATGAAATTAAAACTATACTAAAAGAACAGAAGAATTTCATCAGAAGGCTAGCTAAGAGTAGAAAAGGAATGGAATGATAACAAAAGCTTGTGTCTCGCACAGAGAGTCTGAGCCAGCTGACTGTGATTGGCCATTAATTAGAAACAACCACAGGAGACCAATCACAGATGCACCTGTTGCATTCCACAGCAGCAGATAACCATTGTCTACATTTTGTTCCTGAGGCCTCTCAGCTTCTCAGGAGAAAAAATCCCAAGGAAAGGATTTTTCAGAAAATGTGCCTGTGACAGTACTCACTCTGTATTTCATTGTCATCGCTTCAGCCTCGTGGCTGGGAACTTGCTGCTGCCTGGAGAGAGTTGGGGAAGGGGTTTTGGACTCTGTCTCCAGACTCTGACCATCCCAGTGGGGTCATTGCCGTGGATGATTCTGTCTCACATCAGGTCCATGGCTGCAGTCAGTGCCAGGGCATGCCCTGCTCCTCCCTGCCTGCATCATGAGCCATTCCCCCCATGGGCACAGGCCATGCTGCCCCTGGGCCAGGACCACCCCAGGGGGCACAGGATGCCCCCTTCTCCAGCAGCTCCAGCCCCTCTGCCCCCAGGGATTGCTGCTCCCCTTTGACATCTCTCTCTGCAGAGCCCTGCAAGGACAAGAAAGGCAGAGGTGGGAGGCAGAGTTCCTGCACAGCCCTGCCCTCTCAGAAGCCAAGACATCTCTCTGGTGGTCTTGGAGGGCTCCAGCCCCTGCCCAGGTGGCTCAGAGACCTTGACACAGAGCCCAAGACACCTGTGACTTGGATTTTGACCCATGGGGAAAAAATTACCAACCTTATATGAGGATCTGCAAGCCACAAAATTCTTAGTAGAATAATAGTTTGTCATGGGGTGAAAAATAGATTTTGGAGGTTTCTAGAATGGGGGTTCAGGAGGCAAGATGGAAGAATCTGAGTGTGTCCAATCTTTCTCATTCTCTTTCTTGGCCTCCATCTTCTGCTCTGATGGTTCCCCCTCCTGTTCAGCAATGGGATTGATGTCGAGGAGTTGGAGATCAACTGGAGGAATGGCACATCAATTACCATGAGGAGCATTTGTGTTGTCAGGGACAGAGGAAATGACCTCATGTCTTGAAGAGAAAGAATTTCCTTTCCAGGGTTTCACACATGGAGAACAAAGACCTTCTCCCTTCCCATCTCCAGACCCACATCTCCACTCTATTTCTGGCTCCTATCCCTCTCCTCACCATCCCCTGTAGACTGGCAGATGTCCTGGGCCATCCCATCCCCACCTGCACCGTGGCCTTTGGCTCACACAGGCAGCAAGCCAGCTCAGCCCTGGGGCCCTGGCTGCATTGCCACTGCTGAGGCTTTGCTCAGTCACCCAGTGGCACAATCTGCTAGGGCAAGCCAGGTCCTGATGCTTCCTTTCCACATCCCAAAAGTGCAGAACACAAACACCAGGGGACTGGCACTTTCATCACAACAAATGCACCTTTCTGGAGGGCCAACAGCAAATGCCATAGAGGGATCAGAAAAGAAAATCAAGGATAGAAAGAAAAAGAGGGCAAGGGCAATAGAGCTACCAACAAGACACAATCCTCATCCTCCAGCCCCAATGATTCGTTGTCGTCCATGGGGGTTGACCAAAGTTGTCTCCAAAGTTACAGTTTCTACAGTCTGAATCCAAAGCCAGTGGCATCTAGCCAAAAGGTGGGCAAGATTCATGGCCCATTGTCTTGAGAGCCCTTGCTGTGGAAGGCAGGTGCAAGCGTGCAAAGACAATCTCTTATAACTAGCATCTTCCTGGGACCCAACCAGATTTTCCTTTCTTTCTGTTAATTTTTAGTAACTGTTATCTTTTGCTTTTTCCTGCCTTGAACATCTGCAAGAAAAGAGGGGGTGGAACCCCTCCTCTCCCTTTCTTTCTTGGCATTACACCTTTTAACTGTTTTATGATTTCCAAATATTAATTACTCTATCAATATTGATTACTGCTTCAATTTTGTCAGCACGAATCATACCTATTTACCCCACACAGCAAAAACATAAGGAGATGATCCCTTTAGCTTCTAGATGAAATTAAAACTCTTCCAAAGCTGTTCGGTTAGGCCCAAAGAAGTGAGTGAAGGGTGAGGAGAAAACTCCCCCGTGTTGCTTCATAATAGGTACCATTAGTAAGGAAAGCCCAAACCCATGAATTTAGCTCATGATAGTTCTATAGCCATGTGCCCACATTCCAGAAGAAGTACACAAGCATGAATTTCTCACCTTGTTGACCTGTTCTACACAGTGCATAACAGCTGTTGTAGTGTGCTTTCTTTGGCAGGTTCACTGCTGAATTTGTCGTTTTGTTCTCTGCTTAATCTGTGGTTTTGGAATCCTCCTGTATTGTCCTCCCCCTGACTTCCGAGTGGCAAAGGCTCCTCATTTTGTATCTTATGTTTCTAAAATTAGACATACTCCCTCGTTGTTATTCAGTTCAGTTAGATGTCAATCTTTTTGTTTGTCACCTAGCCACGCCCTACCAAGTTTTAATCCCCAGCCTTCCCAGTTGTCAATCCTTCCTATCCCTGCCCTTTTTCCCCAGAATCTTCCTTGCTTTCCCCTCCCATTGAGTGTCAATCCTCCCCCAAACCTTCCCTTCCTTCTGGAGAAATCCCTGTCTATTCTGTATCTTTTAGAACTCTATTGGCTTACCCAAGTTATGTCCCTCCCTGTTGCTCCCTTATTGGTTCAAGTGTAAAATGTCCCGCCTTCAACCCCTCCCCAACCATACCCCCATTGGTTTGCTACCCTAAACCCCTTCTCCCAAGTGATGTTATAAAGGCTCTTGTTCGCCCCAAGTCTTTGTCTTGGGTGCTGGTCATGAAATAAAGGCACCTGTGTTTCACCCCCAAGATCCGTGCTGCTGCCTTTCTGCTCCTGCGCCAAACCACTGCTTGTGCTGGGATTTGCGGAGCTTGTGAGGGGGATCTGTCGCGCCCCTGTTGTTGTCGTCACCTGGCCGGGGCATAGTCTGCGCCGCGACCAACAGCCACAATGCTCTTAGTCACAAGACCCTTGTTTCCATAAGGAGCTGCAAATTGGAAAAATATAGCCACAAACATGTGCCAACCAAAGGTGGTAAGCCAGACCACATGGTGCCAATTAAGGAGATTCTTTACCCTGTACGCAAATGGGTTACCCAAGAGCTGTTATTCTCTTTTCACCCTTTCCTCTCAATGCTTTCATGATATACACTGGGCACAAATAATTGTCTTGGTTTTAAAAGACAGATGTCTGCCAAGCAAAGTGAGAACCTTCCTGGACTGGAAAAGATGACCCCTTCCTGCCACATTATTACAACTTCAAAATTACAGGGTTTCCAGGCAAAAAGAAAGGAAAAGGAATAACAGTTCTCTGCTATATATATATATATATGGACATATATATATATATATATGTTTTATATATTTATATATATGTTTTATATACTTATATATTTATATATATAAAACAGAACAAACAACAAGAGAAAACAATAACAGGAGTTTTCCACCCGTCAAGCACCACTTTCCCCTTTGGTGTAGTTACAAGTACAGCCGGCAGAGGGTGCTGGCAGGCCCCAGGGAGGCCGGGCAGGTGCGATGATTCCCCCCAGCCAGCAGGGGGCGCTCCAACGCTAGCTGGACACCGTTCCCAGGTGTGATGGAGTCTCGGGTGAGGGGGAAGAGGGGAAATGGCTCCTTTGGTAAATTCACAGGCAGCAAGCAGTCTCAGCACCATCAGGGGCAGCAGGCAGAAAACAGAGAGGGCAGGCAGATCAGATCAAGCAGCAGTGGATCTCAGGATCACCCACCAGCAGCCAGCAGAAACGTTGAAGGCAGGCAGATCTGATTCTAGTGCCAAGTTAAAACCCAGCCATACCCCTGGCTAGATAAACATGAACACCCCAATACCCCCACGGCCGTTCCTGCAATTCCTCCCCTGGAAGGCAAGAGGCAGCCTCGGCCCCACCCTCTGTGGGATTCCAGGTGGGGCTTACACCTGTCCTGATGTCCCCCAGGCTGTGGAAGATGAAGGGCAGGAAACAGGGACAGTTCCTGGCACAAATGACCATGAGATTTCCCCATCACCATGAGCCACCCCCCAAGACAATGTGAAAGTAACCCTCTGAAAGCCCAGAACAAAGGGTCTGTCACATTGAAATCTACTCCAACAATGATCCTGAATCCATCCTGGTATGGATAAGGCAGGGACATCTGTGTTTCAGAACCCCCTGTGACAACTTAACAGTAGGGAACAAATCCAGCTTGCCAAGCACTCAGAAGTCAGTATTTGTAACTTTACTAACAGAACAGGATGTGATTTCAACTATTACCTACTAGAAGCTGTGTTACAGAGCCTACATGTCAACTTTTCTCCACCACCAATTGAAATGAACATTGCCATGGTCAAAAAAACTGTTGGAACATCCTGGCCTGCACAAACTCCTACAACAGCAGAAGAGGAAAAGTCAGAAGACACTGATCAGTATCCATCACAATATAGAAAAGGCACATCATGTCCTAGAACAAATGAAGAGGCATGGAGAGAATCACTGGTGGGAAAACTCGCTTGGATGGTCCCCAGCTGCCACAGGCTTTTCCAGCCTAAGCTACATCCTGCAGTTGTGATACTGGCACTAACTGGGATTGGGTTTGTCTTCATCATTGAAGTGTACGTAAGAGCGTGGTACCTAATCCAGCAATCAAGAAAACAAACTTGTCCACAAATACAAAGTTTGAAGGAAGGAAAAGCAATGTGTTGGTTTTGCCAGAAGCAGATGCTCTGTTTTCGTTCATAGATACCACTTGGTTTGAACATTTTGAGGAAAGAACTGATTGGCTGCAACACTGAGCCGAGAGGCACCACAGAGACTGACTCAGCGAGGTGGGAATTTGCTTTATTCGGCACTGGCTACGTGGGGATTGCTCCTCTGTGAGAAATGGATTTGTAAAGGATTCTCAAAACCTGACTGAAAGCTCACAGGCTCTTGTACATCTGTATGCAAACTCTGAGATAAGGTGTGCTGACTTAGGAAGGCCATGGAATAGAGATGGCATTGTTGAGAGAGAGATTGAACTAGAAACAAGATTCAAAAGGACCTGATATTTTGGAGAACTAAAACTGTGAAAGATGCAATGTAGCAAGACTATGTGGGGTAAAATACTAGGTGGTTGGTGTTAGAAGTATTAGCAGCATTGTGTGGCAAAAGCTAGTAGGCTGAAAAACATTGATAAGGTATTGTAACCAGGAAATAGGGTGGCTTCTGGTGGAATGGTGTTACGTTTTCCATCTCTTATGTCTCACCCTTCTGTGAGACTGGTAATGGAATACAATCTTTTAAAATGCCTCTCAGTGGCCCCATCTCTGTAAGCCTGTGATTTTCCAACACTCCTCCTAACAGGCAGACTCAGCACTTTGCACAGCACAATATATGGTTCCTTTTCAAGCAATGTACATTACATTCCTTGGTTAGGAGTGGTTATACAAATTACTTCTCAGAAGTCATTAATATCATTAGCATACGTGACGGCAAGTTCCGTGTACTCTGGTGGTGCCACTGAGGAAGGCTCCGAGTCTTACCCTGGGATCATTTCGATGAAGGCCGACAGTCTTATTCAGCCAGCACTTATCAGCTTTCTTTCTGAAGCATGTGCAGTCCTTTGTTGGCTGTTTCAGTGGTTTCAACACATTCTTTTGCTCTTATCTTAGCTTGGTGCCTTCTGTTTCTCTTATCATAAAATGGCAAAAGCACATCTTGCTTCTTAGACTTCTGCTTAATATTGCTGACCATGAACACTTAAATCATGCATACATGAGTTACCTCTTCATCAGCTCCTTTCACTGTGGGCTCTGCTCCAGGCTCCTGCGCCCTGAGCCGGGTGCCAATGGAGCCCGGCCCAGCGGGGCTGTGGGGTGGGTGGCATCACTGCTCCCCGGGCAGCAGCCGCCCCGCTGCCCCCTCCAGAGCCCAGTGCCAGCGGCTGCTGACTGCCTGGCAGGGCTGGGAATGGGAGAGGAGGCCAGTGCTGACCACACGGAGCCCTTGGAAAAGGGGCTGAGCCTGCACCAAGTGCACCCTCCTGGCGCTCTCTCCAGCTGGCAGGGGACAGGAGCCGAGCAGCCGTGCCACACCTGTGCCACACCCTGCTGTGGCTGGAAAGCCCACAGGAGTCTCTGTGACAGGTGGCAATAGGTTCATTGGTGAGCCACAGGCCTTGGCTTCCCTCCAAAACCTGCCCCACCCAGCCCTGCCCCACCCTGCCTCACCCAACTCGACCCTGTCCTGCCCAAATCCGCCCAACTCCACCATGTCATGCTCCATCCTCACTGGCCCAGGCCCTACAAGGCCACAAACATGGGCTCTCCTACACACCCTTTCCCACCCCACCTCTTCCCACCCCGCCCTGCCCCACCCAGCCCCAGCCAGACCATCCAGACCTTGCCCTGCCCTGCCTGGTGAGGCCAGAGCACATGCCCTGATTTCAGTCCCACGTGGGGCAATAGTGTCCGGTAGCTTCGGGCTCATCCCCTTGCTCCCTGCTCCCTCCTGGCCATGGCCAGAGCCGGCTGGCATGGCCCTGCCTCGGGGGTCTCCTCAGCTCCCCAAAGATCCAGGATCTGACCGTGGCTCTGTTCCTCTCTCTCGCAGCCCTTGAAGACAAGGCAGAGGACATCAGCCCTGCCACCAGAAGCCTGGCTCTCCAAACAGCCTTTGTCCTCCGCGCTGTGGAGAGAGCTCCGGGCTCCATCTTGCAGAAGCTGCAAGATCAACTTGGCAGGGCCCGCAAGAAATGGCCTTGTCCCTGGGGCCACAGCTGGCTGTGCTGCTGGAGCTCTGAGGAGAGCTGATTTGAGAGGCTCTCTGTCTGCTGGGGCCTTCTGAGCCAGGGGGATTTTTCTTTGCTTTAAGATTGTTTTATTCCTTCTTTTTTGTTGTTCTTTAGGATAGAAATATAGAATGTGTTCTAATAGCCAGACTCCCAGGAGCTCTCTTTGGTGCCCAGCGTCCGCAGGCACCGGGGGAAGAGGGGAAAACGGGTCCTTGTGCCAAGCGAGCAGCCCTGGTGTGGAGTGGGGAAGGAGAAATGGCCAGAAGGCCCTTGGCCTTGGGTGGTTCTGCTGAAGCCTTTGTGCTGGTGACAGAGCGGCCGGGCAGGGGCCGGAGCTGCAGGGATCCCTGCCGGACTGGTGCCTGGAGATGGCCACAAGCCCTCCTGGCCAGCCAGGAAGGGCCATGTGTGTCCTCCGGCCTGTGTCTTGCTGGCTGCATTGCTGAGGCATCTGAGGTGCCTCTGGATGCGGCTCCTCTGGAGCTGCCTCGGGGCTGCGCCGCTGCCGGGCAGCTTGGCCGGGCTGGGGGAGAGCCTGAGGGGACGACGGGGCGGTGGGAGGCCGTGAAGGGATGAGGTGCTGCGGAGGCCCTGACGGGACAAGGTGCTGGACGAGGTGCAGGAGGGCCCTGTGGGAGGGAGTGGCTGTCAGGAGGCTCCAAAGGGACAGGAGGCCCCTGAGGGGCCGGGCTGCTGGCAAGCCCTGAGGAATTGGGTGTCAGCCTTGTTCCTGTCAGCCGGGCGCTTCCCCAGAGAGGCTCCCATGCCTGGGGCAGAAGCCCTGGGGGCTGGGCCTCAGCAGGAGGGTGGGGACCCCCCGAGGTGCCCAGACTGGCCTGGCTGGGGACAAGGAGGGCAAGGGGGCCCTGCCGAGGCAAGGTCACTGCTTGTTGCCAGGGCAGCGGGCAGAGCAGGGCTGGCGGCCGGCCTGGGCCCTGCGGCTGCCCAGGCCATGGTGCTGAGGATGAGGCCCTGCTGACACAGAGCTCTGGCCCCGCAGAGCTTCTGCCTCCGTGGCTAGGGCGGCAATGTCTCCTCGAGCAGGGCTGCTGAGTCGCTGCTGCCAAAGTTGCTCTGGACGCCACAGAAACGGCACCAGAGCGCGCACAGGAACAGCAGCACCCCCAACGCCGGCACCTGCTCCAGGAGGCGTCTCCACCAGCCGCCATTCCAAAGGGGCCATACTCGGGCACTATTGCGTGGGATTTAGCAAAAGGCTTCCGCGCACTCGGCCACAATGGCTTCCTCTTGCCTTGCCAGCCTCACGGCAATGCTTGGCAGCTGCCGCTGCAGCCTGTGCCCCTGACTGACTACAGTGACCGTGCTTGAGGGCTGACTCGCCTTCCACTGGCAGGCGTCCCAAGGCAGCGGCATTGATGCCATGGCGAGAGGCGGCACGAGCCCTGTGCTGCAGCTGCCGTCCCTCTCCTCCATGCAAGTGCCTTAAAAACACCTGCATGAGCTTCCACCCTAAATCCTGGACTGGCTTGGAACAAAGGAAGCAGCAGCAGGTGCTGAAGAAAGGCAGGCACTTGTGGCCACCATTCAGGGCTGGAGGGAAGCACTTTGCTATCTGCTGAGGACATGCTCAGGCTTTGCTGCTGCAAGATCCTGCTTTGCTCTTGCTGGAGCCCTTTCCTACCAATGCATGGGCTTCCATGGTTCCCGGATGAAGTCTGGTGCACCTGTGGGCAACAAGTCTGTCCCGTGTGCATCTGACAGCAGAAAAGAGCAGGACATGGCTGCTTCCAGCACTTGTCTTGGCCGCTCCTTCAGGGGGCTGGCAGCATCACCAGAGACACCGAATAGCTTCTCCTGCCAGAGTTATCCCTATCCTCTGCACTTCCCCAGGTGTCTGTCTTGATGTTCACCGCGGACCTCCCTGTTTGTGGCCGTCCTTTGCCATGCTCAGCCGGCAGCCAGTTGCGTTTGCACGTGAGCTGCCACAGGAAGACACACAGGAAGTGGAGCGTTGAATAGCAGAGGCTGGGCCAATTCTTTTTCTTTCCGAGTGTAAGAAAGATAGAAAAGCACAAGGAAACATGACAGTGTTTTGGTGGAGTCTCTTTGTCCTGTGAAATTCTGTAGCTGTTTTTGTTTCTGTGCTACTGCTAATCCCTTCCTTGAAAAAATCATTCCAGAAAGGAGCAACATCATCTGACAAGTACCAAGTGTTGCCACCAGTTGCTCCAGGTGCTCCTAGCAAGAGCCCCTGTAGGATGGAGCACAGGCCCCAGTGCACAAAGTCGGCTTTGGCTGCCCTCTTGCAGAGAAGCCTCTGGAGGCACAGGTCTCTGGGGCAGGAGATGGGCACCAGTGCTGCCAGGGACTCGGGGGGACTCTGCTTTGGCAGGGACTCTGCCACACCTGCTGATCTCAGGACTCCCTGGGCCCCAGGGCTCAGAGCAGCATTTGTGCCCTGGCTCACACGCTCGTTGTCTCTGTCACACGGCCGCGCTTAGCATGGCCACCATGCGGGACGTGTCCCGAGGAGGCCGTGCCAGCTTCTGTGGAAGGCCCCGTGCCCTTCCCGCCACGGCTGGGTCAGCAGCCACGGGGGCTCCTGCTGCCCTGAGCCTGCCGAGCAGGGCAGCCTTTGCTTATGGTTTGAGCCGTTCCTAAAGATCCTGTCGGGCTGTGTGAGACACTTGGGGCAAGGCATTCCTTCCAACCTGGGCCACTTTGGGGGGCCTGGGGGAGGCCCCAGGGCAGGTGGCAGGGTGTGCAAGGGCCCTTTGTGACACGGTGCTGCAAAGTCACCATGCCATGGAACAGGACCTCTGTGACATGCGGTGACATAGGTGTTGGCAGCGATGTGGCCACACCACAGTGCTCGGTGCACGCCACGGGACAGGACGGGACAGAGCACAGTGCCCTCGTTCCTTGCTGACCCGCAGCTTTCCCGAGGCGTTGCTCCTGCAGGTGACCTCGTGGCCAGAGCACAGGACTTGCTGACCTCTGGCCTTGCCGAGGCTTCTCTTCTGCAGGTGCCCTTGAGGGCAGAGCGTGGCCTTGGCTGAGCACGGTCCTTGATGAGGAGTCTCCTGTCCTTGTGGCTGGAGGCCTCGAGACCAGAGTGCAGGACTTGCTGTCCTGTAGCCTTGCCAAGACTTCACTCTTGCAGGTGCCTTCAAGGCACAACTGCAGCACTTGCTGACTCCCACCTTTTCCCAGCCATCTTCTCCTGCAAGTAGCCATGAATCCAGGCAGTGACGTAGAGCACAGACCTGCAAGCATGCCCAAACTGGCCTGGGAGAAGGAGGACAAAGAAGGCCCCAGAACTGCTCCAGCACAGCAGCCTGAAGAGCAGTTCCAGCTACTGCAGAAGGGTGAGTGGCAGAGGTGGGCCACAGGGCTGGTGCCTGAAGCCAGCTTGGCCCCATCCCATCCCATCCATCCCATCCCATCCCATCCCATCCCATCCCATCCCATCCCATCCCATCCCATCCCATCCCTTCCCATCCCATCCTATCCCCTGGGGACATGCCCATGGACAGGACAGAGCAGGGGCCGGGGCAGACACCCCACAGCCATGCTCCGTGCCCTGGGGCATGGCAGGGCTGTCCCTGCCTGGGCAGCGCAGGGCTGGCCTTGTGTTCTCCGGCCTCTCCCGCAGCCCCTCAGCTCAGGCTGCGCTCGCTCTTTGCCAGGTGCAGCCGTGCAGCGCGCACAAGGGCAGGAACGCACCCGTGGCCTCTTCCGCACGACGGCGCAGGTACCTGCAGCCATCCCCAGCCGCGCTGGGCCTGTTGTCACTGCTCAGCCCAGCACCGTGCTCAGAGCACTCCATGCAACATCCCCGGCTTCTTGCCCTTCTGCTATAGATGGTTGGCAAATCCATGAAGAGGATGCGGGAGGAAGAGAGCAGCGGCACGGGCACCGTGCTCAGAGCGTACCCTCCCATCTTCAAAACCAAGACCAGTGCTGCCCTGCTGGATATGCTTGTGGAGGAGGGTCCTTCCAGTGCAAAGCAAGTAAGCAGCCTGTGGCCTGGCTTCCATGCTCCCAGCAATTGCTTGGCCTCCCAAGCCACGCCTGCTGCTCACTGGAAGCCTTGAGGCCATGGCAGTGGGGTGGCAAGGGATGTACTTTTCTGGGGCAGCTGGGCACATGACTCCCTCTGGCAGCTTTCCAAGTCTCCCCTGCCTTCTCCAGGTGCCCGCCATGGTCAGGTACATCCACCAGTGGCTCGCGGCCAACGAGTTTCCTGAGTACAACCTCTACAGGCCCCTTCTGGATCTGACAGAGGCACAGCCCGCTGATGTGGTGATGGCTCTCCTGCGTGTGGCCCCATCATGTGACAGGTACGGGGCCCACGTGCCCACAAGGCTCAGGCCTCAGCAGCCCATCACCCTGTCCAGCCTGTCCCAGGAGTGTGACACACAGAGAAGTCCAGGGCCCTCTGGCTCCTCCCTTTGCCCGCCCCGGCATGTCAGCCCCCAGCGTGCTGCCATGCTCTCTCCCTGCTCCTCAGGGGTCAGTCCCCACAGGGCTGGGCTGCCTGTGTGCCGAGGGACAGGGGGCAGAGGCAGGGCTGGCAGTCAGCTCAGCTCCCCGCTGCGGCCCAGGCCACAGTGCTGTGTCCCCGACCCCCCTGAGACAGAGCTTTGACCCCCCACAGAGCTGCTACCAGCATGTGGAAGACCATCCTGTGCTCGTGCAGGACTGCAGAGCCGGCCATGCTCATACTCCTGGACGTGCTGGCCAACTGGCCAGAGCACAGCACGTGCACCTCCGATGGGGACCACACGGCTGTCCTTGCCCAGGCTGTGAGTTTCTGCAAGTGGCCTTTGCTCAGCCCAAGCTCAGCTCTCCATCAGGTCTCCATCCTCCCTCGCCCACAGTGCCTCCCTGCCTCAGGCACTGGGCGGAAACCTGGCCTAGGGGCAGCTTCAGAGCCACCAGGCCCGGTGCTCCCCCCCGCGTCTCTGCTGGCCTCTCCTTGCCACGCTCGGGCTCAGCCACACGGACACCTCGGCACTGAGCTTGGGCTGCTCTGCCCTTTGCAGGCAACTGTGGTGATGTGGAAGATCCTCCAGATGCCCTGTGTCCCACATGTGGTGAGCGTGCATTTCCCCCGCCTCTTTGTGCACCTGCTCTTCCAAGTGCTCTTCAGCACCTTGGATATGCCAGAGGCGGCCGATACCTTCTGGAAGGGATGCCAGCAGCAACACGGCCTTGCCACCGAGCCCAACAGGTGCTCCATGCAAGTCCTCCTGTCCCTGCCACGTGCCCAGGGCAGGTGCCAGTGCCCCCAGCGTCACCTGGCCTTTGTTCTGCACACAGCTTTGCAGAGCAGACCCTGAAGGCCCTGCTCTGCCGACTGCACTATGAGGATGTGGCGGTGGCAATGGAAGACCAGCGTGGCTGGGACATGCTGCTCTGTGCTGAAACCCACCACTGTGCTGTGGGCGTGCTGGCCAGGTGAGACCCCCTGCTCCCCAACTGCCCCTGGCATTTGTGCCCTGCGCCCAGGGTGCCCCACACAGTGGGGCCCCGTGGTCGTGGGCCACAAGGCCTTGTCACCAAGGGATGGCCAAGGAGACTGCAAAAGGCTGGGAGAGGAGCGTGCCCAAGAGCAGCCACCTGCACCAGGGCCCGGCTCCCCTTGCAGGGTGCTGGAGAAGGCCTGACCTCTGTCAGTCAGTCCTGGCAGAGGTTTACCCCTGCCACCTCAGGGTTTTGCTTCCCATTTCCTCCTATCAGAGAAATGCACCACGCATCCGAAGCCTCGTGTTCCGCGATTGCATTCCACCTGCTGGGGCTGCTCAACAAAGACATGCCATGCCGGGATTTGCCTGCTATGGCGTTCCTTGTGGAGGTGAGCCTGAAGGCCAGCACTGCCTGGCTGAGCTGCCTCCCGGCTCTCTGCCCTCTCGTGGCCGCAGCTGCCCGGGAGGGTGCCCGCGCCCTGTGCTGTTGCCTGGGCCCGGCCCTGTGGGGCTCCCCCATCACCAGCCTTGTGCCTTTCAGATCCTGGACTGCCTGGACTTGAGTGATTGCCGTGACAGCGTCCTGGAGGTCATGTCCAAGAACCTGCAGAGCCAGTGCAGGGAGATGCGTGGCTTGGCCCTCAGAGGCCTCCTGGTGCTCGGCACCAGTGTCTCGGTGAGAAGAGGGCATCGGCTGAAGCCATGCTGCCAGCATGGGGCTGGGCAAGGCAGTGGCTTGGCCTTGGCTGGCCTTTGGGCGCTGAGGCAGCTGCTCCCAGCTCTCCTGCCTCCCGCTCCAGCTGCCCGAGTGCTTTGGCACAGCCCTTTGGCCTCTGGGCCCTGTGGCAGCAGGATGGCGTTTCACACACTCGTGCTCCACGCAGGCCGTAAGAATGTGGAGCCTGCATGAAAGGCTGGTGGAGCTCTTGCAGGAAAATGACAGCGACATGCTTAGGATGACCATGGTTCTCCTCAGTGGTTTGTTCCTGTGCAATGGCGCCCCGATAGCCAGGCCCCTCGCCCTGCAGCTGGCTGGGGCGCTCCTGCCGCTCTTTGACAACGTAAGGCTCTGCGCCTCCAGCCACGGCCACCGGCTGCTGCCCGCAAACTTTGTGCCCCGTGCATTTTCAGGCCTGTGCCCAGGTGGGCGTCAAGCAGCCCATGCCAAGGTCTCTTTTCCTTTCTTTCATACAGGATGACAGCCAAGTGCAGTTGTGCTCCATGTTCATCTTCCGAGAGATGCTGTATTTTTTACCAGAAAGGGACAAAAAGGCCATGAAGGCACACGTGCGCCAGAGCCTTCTGCCACTCTTCTTCCACTGCCATGACGAGAACCAGCGCGTGGCAGAGGTGAGGACTCAGCGGCTGCCGCCGGCCCCCTGGCAGGGGGGCTGGTCTGCCTCCCGCTCTGGCGCCTGCTGGGCTGCAGCCTCCTGCTGGCCTTGGTACAGGCACCTGTGCGGGTCCTGTGCCCTGGGCTGTGGTGCCATTTCGGGGTCTCTGCTGCTCTCCAGGCCTCCCGGGAAACGCTGCATTGTTCAGCCACATTCCTGCACAGGAAGGATCTCCAACACATGCTGCGGCTGGATCAGACCTGGAGGTTGGGCAAGAGCCTGGTAAGAATGGCCTGCAAGCCCCAGCCTCGGGCTGCAGAAGCCCCCTGGCCGCGCTGCTCAGTGAGTGCGGCTGGCAGCTGCGCCCCTGCCCAGCGCTGCAGCCAGGGCTGCCAGCCTGCACCCCACATGCTGCTGCCTTCCCTGGGCCGCGCGGGCTCTGCTCCAGGCCCCCGTGGCCCCGAGGCGGGCGCCGATGGAGCCCCGGCCCAGCTGGGCTGCGGGGCAGCACCGCGGCTCCCCGGGCAGCAGCCGCCCCGCTGCCCCTGTCCGAGCCCGGCGCCGGCGGCTGCTGGCCGCCTGGCAAGGCTCTGCAGGCAGGGGTGGCCAGTGCTGGCCGCACGCAGCGCCCGGCCAAGGGGCTGAGCCTGCACCAAGTGCACCCTCCTGGCGCTCTCTGCAGCTGGCAGGAGACAGGAGCCGAGCGGCCGAGCAAGTGCGCCACGCCCTGCAGTACCTGGAGAGCCCACAGGAGTCCCTGCGACAGGCGGCCATCAGGTTCATCGGTGAGCCACCAGCCTGGGCTGCCCTTCCCCTCCCCGGCCCGCCGCAGCTCGGTCCCAGCCCCGGCCCCAGCCCCGGCTGCTGCCCCGGCAGCGCCATCCGTGCCCGGCGCCGTGGAGCCCCGCCTGGCCTCGGCGCTGCTGCCGCCCTCTGGCAGCCGTGCCCTTGGGCGGCAGCGTGCGGCAAGGGCCCGGCCCGAGCCCTGCCGGGGCCAGGAGGCCGTGTGGCCACAGGGCTGGCAGCGCCGCTGGGCTGGCAGGGAGCTGTGCCGCTGGCGCCCTGACAGGCTCTGTCTTCTCAGGGATGGCCGGGCGCCACCTCAGGGGCCACAAGCGACAGCTCCGCCACATCTGTCAGGGTGAGTGAGGCCAGACGGCTGCCAGCCCCGGTTGCCGGGGGTAGCTGCAATCCCTGCCCCGCTGCCCAGGCCTCTGCTCCCTGTGCGCAGCAGGGCTGCCGTGCCCACAGCACAGGCTCCCATTTCAGGCCCATGTGGGGCAATAGTGTCCGGTAGCTTCGGGTTCATCCCCTTGCTCCCTGCTCCCTCCCGGCCATGGCCAGAGCCGGCTGGCATGGCCCTGCCTCGGGGGTCTCCTCAGCGCCCCAAAGATCCGGGATCTGACCGTGGCTCTGTTCCTCTCTCTTGCAGCCCTTGAAGACAAGGCAGCGGACATCAGCCCTGCCACCAGAAGCCTGGCTCTCCAAACAGCCTTTGTCCTCCGCGCTGTGGAGAGAGCTCCGGGCTCCATCTTGCAGAAGCTGCAAGATCAACTTGGCAGGGCCCGCAAGAAATGGCCTTGTCCCTGGGGCCACAGCTGGCTGTGCTGCTGGAGCTCTGAGGAGAGCTGATTTGAGAGGCTCTCTGTCTGCTGGGGCCTTCTGAGCCGGGGGGATTTTTCTTTGCTTTAAGATTGTTTTATTCCTTCTTTTTTGTTGTTCTTTAGGATAGAAATATAGAATGTGTTCTAATAGCCAGACTCCCAGGAGCTCTCTTTGGTTCCCAGCATCCGCAGGGACCGAGGGAAGAGGGGAAAACGGGTCCTTGTGCCAAGCGAGCAGCCCTGGTGTGGAGTGGGGAAGGAGAAATGGCCAGAAGGCCCCTTGGCCTTGGGTGGTTCTGCTGAAGCCTTTGTGCTGGTGACAGAGGGGCCGGGCAGGTGCCGGAGCTGCAGGGATCCCTGCCAGACTGGTGCCTGGAGATGGCCACAAGCTCTCCTTGCCAGCCAGGAAGGGCCATGTGTGTCCTCCTGCCCGTGTCTTGCTGGCTGCATTGCTGAGGCCTCTGAGGTGCCTCTGGATGCGGCTCCTCTGGAGCTGCCTCGGGGCTGCGCCGCTGCCGGGCAGCTTGGCCGGGCTGGGGGAGAGCCTGAGGGGACGACGGGGCGGTGGGAGGCCGTGAAGGGATGAGGTGCTGCGGAGGCCCTGACAGGACAAGGTGCTGGACGAGGTGCAGGAGGGCCCTGTGGCAGGGAGTGGCTGGCAGGAGGCTCCAAAGGGACAGGAGGCCCCTGAGGTGCTGGGCTGCTGGCAAGCCCTGAGGAATTGGGTGTCAGCCTTGTTCCTGACAGCTGGGCGCTTCCCCAGAGAGGCTCCCATGCCTGGGGCAGAAGCCCTGGGGGCTGGGCCTCAGCAGGAGGGTGGGGACCCCCCGAGGTGCCCAGACTGGCCTGGCTGGGGACAAGGAGGGCAAGGGGGCCCTGCCGAGGCAAGGTCACTGCTTGCTGCCAGGGCAGCGGGCAGAGCAGGGCTGGCGGCCGGCCTGGGCCCTGCGGCTGCCCAGGCCATGGTGCTGAGGATGAGGCCCTGCTGACACAGAGCTCTGGCCCCGCAGAGCTTCTGCCTCCGTGGCTAGAGCGGCAATGTCTCCTCGAGCAGGGCTGCTGAGTCGCTGCTGCCAAAGTTGCTCTGGACGCCACAGAAACGGCACCAGAGCGCGCACAGGAACAGCAGCACCCCCAACGCCGGCACCTGCTCCAGGAGGCGTCTCCACCAGCCGCCATTCCAAAGGGGCCATACTCGGGCACTATTGCGTGGGATTTAGCAAAAGGCTTCCGCGCACTCGGCCACAATGGCTGTCTCTTGCCTTGCCAGCCTCACGGCAATGCTTGGCAGCTGCCGCTGCAGCCTGTGCCCCTGACTGACTACAGTGACCGTGCTTGAGGGCTGACTCGCCTTCCACTGGCAGGCGTCCCAAGGCAGCGGCATTGATGCCATGGCGAGAGGCGGCACGAGCCCTGTGCTGCAGCTGCCGTCCCTCTCCTCCATGCAAGTGCCTTAAAAACACCTGCATGAGCTTCCACCCTAAATCCTGGACTGGCTTGGAACAAAGGAAGCAGCAGCAGGTGCTGAAGAAAGGCAGGCACTTGTGGCCACCATTCAGGGCTGGAGGGAAGCACTTTGCTATCTGCTGAGGACATGCTCAGGCTTTGCTGCTGCAAGATCCTGCTTTGCTCTTGCTGGAGCCCTTTCCTACCAATGCATGGGCTTCCATGGTTCCCGGATGAAGTCTGGTGCACCTGTGGGCAACAAGTCTGTCCCGTGTGCATCTGACAGCAGAAAAGAGCAGGACATGGCTGCTTCCAGCACTTGTCTTGGCCGCTCCTTCAGGGGGCTGGCAGCATCATCAGAGGCACAGAACAGCTTCTCCTGCCAGAGTTATGCCTATCCTCTGCACTTCCCCAGGTGTCTGTCTTGATGTTCAGCGCGGACCTCCCTGTTTGTTGCTGTCCTTTGCCATGCTCAGCAGGCAGCCAGTTGCGTTTGCACGTGAGCTGCCACAGGAAGACACACAGGAAGTGGAGCGTTGAATAGCAGAGGCTGGGCCAATTCTTTTTCTTTCCGAGTGTAAGAAAGATAGAAAAGCACAAGGAAACATGACAGTGTTTTGGTGGAGTCTCTTTGTCCTGTGAAATTCTGTAGCTGTTTTTGTTTCTGTGCTACTGCTAATCCCTTCCTTGAAAAAATCATTCCAGAAAGGAGCAACATCATCTGACAAGTACCAAGTGTTGCCACCAGTTGCTCCAGGTGCTCCTAGCAAGAGCCCCTGTAGGATGGAGCACAGGCCCCAGTGCACAAAGTCGGCTTTGGCTGCCCTCTTGCAGAGAAGCCTCTGGAGGCACAGGTCTCTGGGGCAGGAGATGGGCACCAGTGCTGCCAGGGACTCGGGAGGACTCTGCTTTGGCAGGGACTCTGCCACACCTGCTGATCTCAGGACTCCCTGGGCCCCAGGGCTCAGAGCAGCATTTGTGCCCTGGCTCACACGCTCGTTGTCTCTGTCACACGGCCGCGCTTAGCATGGCCACCATGCGGGACGTGTCCCGAGGAGGCCGTGCCAGCTTCTGTGGAAGGCCCCGTGCCCTTCCCGCCACGGCTGGGTCAGCAGCCACAGGGGCTCCTGCTGCCCTGAGCCTGCCGAGCAGGGCAGCCTTTGCTTATGGTTTGAGCCGTTCCTAAAGATCCTGTCGGGCTGTGTGAGACACTTGGGGCAAGGCATTCCTTCCAACCTGGGCCACTTTGGGGGGCCTGGGGGAGGCCCCAGGGCAGGTGGCAGGGTGTGCAAGGGCCCTTTGTGACACGGTGCTGCAAAGTCACCATGCCATGGAACAGGACCTCTGTGACATGCGGTGACATGGGTGTTGGCAGCGATGTGGCCACACCACAGTGCTCGGTGCACGCCACGGGACAGGACGGGACAGAGCACAGTGCCCTCGTTCCTTGCTGACCCGCAGCTTTCCCGAGGCGTTGCTCCTGCAGGTGACCTCGTGGCCAGAGCACAGGACTTGCTGACCTCTGGCCTTGCCGAGGCTTCTCTTCTGCAGGTGCCCTTGAGGGCAGAGCGTGGCCTTGGCTGAGCACGGTCCTTGATGAGGAGTCTCCTGTCCTTGTGGCTGGAGGCCTCGAGACCAGAGTGCAGGACTTGCTGTCCTGTAGCCTTGCCAAGACTTCACTCTTGCAGGTGCCTTCAAGGCACAACTGCAGCACTTGCTGACTCCCACCTTTTCCCAGCCATCTTCTCCTGCAAGTAGCCATGAATCCAGGCAGTGACGTAGAGCACAGACCTGCAAGCATGCCCAAACTGGCCTGGGAGAAGGAGGACAAAGAAGGCCCCAGAACTGCTCCAGCACAGCAGCCTGAAGAGCAGTTCCAGCTACTGCAGAAGGGTGAGTGGCAGAGGTGGGCCACAGGGCTGGTGCCTGAAGCCAGCTTGGCCCCATCCCATCCCATCCATCCCATCCCATCCCATCCCATCCCATCCCATCCCATCCCATCCCATCCCATCCCATCCCATCCCTTCCCATCCCATCCTATCCCCTGGGGACATGCCCATGGACAGGACAGAGCAGGGGCCGGGGCAGACACCCCACAGCCATGCTCCGTGCCCTGGGGCATGGCAGGGCTGTCCCTGCCTGGGCAGCGCAGGGCTGGCCTTGTGTTCTCCGGCCTCTCCCGCAGCCCCTCAGCTCAGGCTGCGCTCGCTCTTTGCCAGGTGCAGCCGTGCAGCGCGCACAAGGGCAGGAACGCACCCGTGGCCTCTTCCGCACGACGGCGCAGGTACCTGCAGCCATCCCCAGCCGCGCTGGGCCTGTTGTCACTGCTCAGCCCAGCACCGTGCTCAGAGCACTCCATGCAACATCCCCGGCTTCTTGCCCTTCTGCTATAGATGGTTGGCAAATCCATGAAGAGGATGCGGGAGGAAGAGAGCAGCGGCACGGGCACCGTGCTCAGAGCGTACCCTCCCATCTTCAAAATCAAGACCAACGCTGCCCTGCTGGATAAGCTGCCCTGAGCTCTGGGCAGCACTAAGGGCCTCTCCCCAGCCCAGCCCAGCCCAGCCAGCTCTGGCCCCACAGCTCTGCTCAGGCCAGGCTGCTCTGGGCACTGGCCCCACGGCCTCAGCCCTTGGCAAGGGCACAGCAGAAGCTCCAGCTGATAGAGGACTTAGCCCCAGCCACGAGGGAAGGTTTTTGGCCAAGGCCAAAGGAGGCTCCCTGGCTGCCCTGCTCCCCTCGGCCTGAGGTGCTGAGAGATCTGAAGCCCCTGCTGCCATCCCATCTGCCCAGGGCAGCACCAGAGCCCCGGCCTTGGGGCCCTCAAGAGCTGCTCCTACTCCAGGCCCAGGGCCCATGCCAAGGCTGGGGCAGCCGCAAAGCTGTGCCCATTTCTGTTCATTGCTGCTCTCATGGGCATGGATCCTCAGCCACTTGGAGGTTGCTGATGAGTTTTACTACTCCAGAGGCCTCTTCTTTCTTGAGCTCTTCAGTTCAGGAATACAGTGAGGAAAGCTCATAAACATTTGTTCAAAAACTCCAGAACAACAAAAGCCACAGGGAATATTCTAGGTTTTTATTTATTCTCTGAATAATTAGACAGATTTCAGACATGTATTCTAAGTGAATACACTGTCTTGAAAACAATGCAGAGAGAAGTGTTTTGTCATGTTAAGTTTTCCTTTCCTATTTGTAGATTGGTATGCGCAATGTCCAATTGATATTGACCTCTAGCACCGCATAATCCAGTCTGAACAGATATCAAAAAAAATCAAAACCCTTTATGGCTGACAATCAATAACACTTTGTCCCCACTCCCTCCCCACCATTTCCCTCATCCAACCCCTGGAATTCCAATGGATCAGGAATGGTGTGGCCAGCAGGAGCAGGGCAGGGATTCTTCCCCTGTGCTGGGCATTGGTTATGCAGCACCTCAAGTGCTGTGTCCAGTTCTGGGGCCCCCCAATTTAGAAAGGACATGGAAGGGCTGGAGTATGTCCAGAGAAGGGCAACAAGGCTGGGGAGTGGTCTGGAGCACAAGTCCTGTGAGGGGCGGCTGAGGGAGCTGGGGTTGTTTATCCTGGAGAAGAGGAGGCTCAGGGGAGACAAGGCAGTGTCAGGGCACAGGTTGGACTTTATGATCTCCAAGGTTTTCTCCAGCCTTGCTCATTCTGGGATTCTCTGAAACCACCCTTGGAGCAGTTGCAGGATGAGCCCTGGGCCTCCTCTTCAGAAGCTCCAGCAGCCCAGGTCCCTCAGCTTCTCCTGGCTGCCCCAAAGCCCATCCTGTCAGTCCTGCAGAGCCTCTGCAGCTCCGCCTCATTGCCCAGAACAGGGAGCCCCAGAGCCAGACACAGCAGCCCAGATGCGCCCCCCTGGCCTGGGGTGCCTCTGGCAAGGGAGCAGCAGCAGGCACTGCAGGACCCTGCAGACAATTCCTGCAGCACTTGTAGGATGATGCTGCTGCCCAAGGGACGTTCCCATGGGGCCAAGTCAGGAACTGCAATGGGGAGTGGGGCCAGAGAGGAAAGGGCAAACAGGGATGGGCAGTTTGCAGGGGAGGGAGCAGGGGTGGGCAAGAGGAGAAAATTTATAACAGGGAAGAGGAAAGAATGCAAAGGTGAAGGAAAGGAAATGGTCAGGGCAGTTTTGGGGTGGCTGCCAGGCAGCCCTGGCTCTGAGCAACAGCGTCTGCAGTGGCACAGGACACTCCCAGCTGATGGGAACAAACTTTCTGGCTGAGTGCAGAGGCCAGGACAAAGCTGAGTGGTTTCCCTGGTGTCCCCCAGCCCTTGCTGGCCCCAGGGGCTGATGGCATTTGTGCTCCCTCAGGTTCGTGTCCCCACAGCAACAGCATGGGGGTGCTGCCCCTGCTGTGTGCAATGCAAACAGGGGCTGCTGAGCCAGTGCTGCCGTGTCTGTGCCTGCAAGGATGGGGCACCTGTGTGAGCTGGGGGAGAGGCCAGGGCTGCAGAGGGGGGATGTTGTTGGCAGCTGCATGAGGACGCTCTGGGACGCTGCCCTGGGCTGTGCAGCGCACTGGGCATGGATCAGCCCCTGCTCTGCTGCTCCTTCCCGTCTGGCCCAGGGCCCTTGCAGAGCCCCAGCCATGCTGTTTGCCCCCAGCCTGCCCACGGCCAGCCTGGGGCTGCTCACGGGGGTTTCTGTGCTGAGCCTTGGCCTGGCCGTGTTCTTGAGAGAGCCTGGGCAAGGAGCCTGGAGCCCCCAGGGCCTGGCCTGAGGCATCAGCGCTGCCCCAGCAGTGCCCATGGCCTGTCCCTGCTGCAGCCCCGGCACTGCCACCCCCAGGGCTGTGCCCGGCCCCGAGAGCACTCAGGCCCTGCAGCAACACCAGGGCCACCAGGGCAGCGGGGCAAGGCCACGGCAGCAGCACTGGCAACACCAAGTGCTGCTGCTGCTGCTGCTGGGCACAGCTGCTGGGCCAGCACTGATCTGCCCCAGCTCTGCACACAGACATTGCTGCTGCAGCTCCAGAGAAGGCAACACAAGGGCATCTCTGCAGAAAACTCTGCTGGGACATCCTTTAGTTCATTTAAAGCCACCGAGAGCGCAGCCCCTCATTGACACAGTCTGTGGCTACTGGGGACTTGGAGAGTAACAAAATAAGAAATGGCACAAACAATGACATTTCTTTGTGGACAATATGAAAAAAGTAAAGAAACAGAACTCCTGAAATGAGAACAACAAGAAATATCAAAGATGATTTTGATTACAAGTGATTTGCAGAAATTGGCCAACAGTTTAATGTTCCTGAAAGCATCCAGTGATCAGTCTCCACACTGCAGCCTTGAGCTCCTGGTTCCTCAGGCTATAGATGAAGGGGTTCAGGGTTGGAGGCACCACCGAGTACAGAACTGACAGGGCCAGATCCAGGGATGGAGAGGAGATGGAGCGAGGCTTCAGGTGAGCAAATATGACACTACTGATGAACAGGGAGACGACGGCCAGGTGAGGGAGGCAGGTGGAAAAGGCTTTGTGCCGTCCCTGCTCAGAGGGGATCTTCAGCACGACCCTGAAGATCTGCACATAGGAGAAAACAATGAACACAAAACAGCCAAATAGCAAGCAGGCACTAACTGCAATTAGCCCATGTTCCCTTAGGGAGTAATTTGAGCAGGAGAGCCTGAGGATTGGAGGGATTTCACAGAAGAACTGGCCCAGGGCATTGCCATGGCACAGGGGCAGAGAAAATGTATTGGCCGTGTGCAGCAGTGAATAGAGAAAGGCACTGGCCCAGGCAGCTGCTGCCATGTGGGCACAAGCTCTGCTGCCCAGGAGGGTCCCGTAGTGCAGGGGTTTGCAGATGGACACGTAGCGGTCGTAGCACATGATGGTCAGGAGGAAAAATTCTGTTCCAAGGAAGAAGATTAGAAGAAATAGCTGTGCAGCACATCCAGTGTAGGAGATGTTGCTGGTGTCCCAGAGGGAATTGTGCATGGCTTTGGGGACAGTGGTGCAGATGGAGCCCAGGTCAGTGAGGGCCAGGTTGAGCAGGAAGAAGAACATGGGCGTGTGCAGGTGGTGGCCGCAGGCTACGGTGCTGATGATGAGGCCGTTGCCCAGGAGGGCAGCCAGGGAGATGCCCAGCAAGAGGCAGAAGTGCAGGAGCTGCAGCTGCCGCGTGTCTGCCAATGCCAGCAGCAGGAAGTGCCTGATGGAGCTGCTGTTGGACATTTGTGATGTCTTGGCACGGGGATCTGTAAGAAAAGTAATCATGGATAGTTGGGTTTGGAGAGGACTTGAAATATCCCAGCACAGCCTGGGGGCACTTTCCCCCCACTGCCTGCCCAGGGCTCTGCTGCCTGGAGCTGTCCCTGCCAGCAGCTGCTTCCCTGTGCCCAGGGCTGGGCCCTGCCAGTGCTGCCAGAGCCCAGCCCAGCCCTGGGGGCTCAGCTCTGCCCTGCAGAGCCCTCCCAGCTCAGGCACTGCCCAGGAGCAGCTCTGGCTCTGCAGGCTCTGAGGGCAATGTCAGAGTGATAGTGGAGCCCTGGAAAATGTTAAAAATAGTCTTTGAAAATATTAGGCTTTGTGTTTTCTCAGATCACTGCACCTGCGTAAGCAGTATGATAAAAGATATAATTGTTAGATGTGATGATTGTTTAGTAATTAAATATAATTATTATATAACCAAAGGAAGAATTATGGGAAATTATGTTGGAAATTTAAAGGGAGCTATGTTTAGCTGAAATCTGTGTATACAATAGATGAATAAAAGTTTAATAATTAACATGAAAGTTAAGTAATGATAGTGTATAAAACACCTTCACCTCGAATGTATGGTTGGAATCAGATTTGGGTGGAAACTACCCTGATTCCCAGAGCTCTTGAATAAAAAGCACCACATATAATCGCCTATGTGATTATGTGTTTTTGAACGCTAACCAGAGCAACTCTGAGGAGGCTGGAAAAGCAGCACTGATGCTGCCTCTAAAAGGCTCTGTGCTGATTTCTGTAACTGCCTGGTTTATAAACATCTGAGAGGATTGGTTTTTTTTTTAAAACCTGAACTGAGAGATAAATATCTATGTGCAATTTCCTATCAAGACAACCCAGAAAAATAGATTTAAAAATCATGATTTCCCCTTTCATCCAGTCCCTGCATCGCTGTGGTCCCTGTATAACTTACTTGGAAATGTTCTGCACTTAAAGGCCATGCTGGGAGCAGCCCTGAACAATGCAGCATCCTCCCCACACAAGGAGAACACTCCCAAGCCTCACCAGCTGTCTCCTGCCAGCCAGATCTTGTCCCCCAGTGCTGGGAGCAGCTGCCAGGGCTGGCTGAGAGCTGTCCCTGGCAGGCAGCAGAGTCCCTGCCCCAGCACAGCGCCCTGGGCTGCAGGACCCTGCTCTGCAGGACAGCCCTGGGCAGCCCTGGCTGCTTGGCACAAGAGACAAGCAGAGAATGTACTCACAGGCTCTGCAGGCATTGGGATGTTCCAGCTTGAGGAGATGGCTCCAGGAGCTGCAGCTGCATTGTCCTGCAGCCAGAGGTTCCTGTGCCAAGGGCTGGCAGTGATTGTGCCCCAGGCACTTCTCAGCCCCTTCCCAGCCCTGACTGATTGAAGCTCTCTGTGCCTCTGTGCTGTGCCCGGGCTGGCTGCAGGCAGTGCCCCAGCCCTGCTGGGCTGGCACAAGAGCTGCTCATCCAGAGAAATGTGCTTTTGAAGCTCTTCTTGGTGACCAGGAGCTGCCTCTGGGCCAGGAGCCCAGCCCAGCTCAGCAGCACAGACACAGCACAAGGACTTTAATCAGCCTCTGGGCCTTTGTGCTCAGGCCCTGAACATCAGTCCCTGAGAGGCAGCTGAAGAAACCTGTCCAGAACTCCAAGGCAGAATCCAACTCCAAAGTTTCTTGGACTTTTAATGGGTCCCAGTGAGGGACACGACAGAGAAAGTGTCCCCAGGCTCCAGGCAGAGCAGAGAACTGCAGGCAGTGATGACAGGTGGGGACAGAGAGAAGCCAAGTCTTGGTGCCCTGGGGCACAGCAGGGTCTGTGCCAGCAAGGGCTGGGAGGAGACACCTTGTCCTGAGGCCCTGGGGCCTCCTGGCCCAGCCCCAGCCAGGCTGGGCACTGTCAGCCCCTTGTGCTGCCCTCAGCATCCCCCCCTAGCCCACATCCCAGTGGCCTCAAGGATCTGCTGCAAGGAGTCCCTGGGGAGCCTTGCTCAGCAATGGCCCTGGCGGCTCCTTCATGCTCCCTGCAGGGACTGCAGGTTTTTCAAAGGACTTGGGGTTTGGCTTTTGCCTTGGAGTCTCTGAGAGGTTTGTGCAATCTTGGCCTCCAATTATCTGCTGTAATTAGTCCCTGGAGAGGCTTTGTCAGTAACAACACTCAGTGGGGCTCATTAATACTTCAGGGTACTTCAGTTATTTTAAGGTATTTTGTTTTTTCCTTTTGATACAGACTCTGTGAGAGGTTTGTGCAGTCATGGTCCCAATTATCTGCTTTAATGAGTCCCTTGAGAGCTTTATACTGACACTCAGTGGGGCTCATTAATACTTTGAGATACTCAAGGGTTTTAAGGTACTCTGGATGTTCCTTTTCACTCTGAGTCTTTGAGAGGTTTTTGTGTAATCCTGGCCTCCAATTCTCTCCTCCAAGGAGTCCATGAGGAGCCTGTGTTGACCTCAGTGGGACCCATTCATGCTTTGAGACACTTTGGGGTTTTTCCTGTGACTTTCACTCCTGGAAAGGTTTTTGCAATCTCCTCTCAGGCCCTGAGGTTCCAGGGCTCAGCTTCAAATGCACCACAGGGCTCATTAGGACCAAGATAGTCCTAACAAACCATGGCTCTGCATTGATTTCCCTCTGCTCTGGGGCAGTTCGTTAGGAAGCTTTCCTGCTGCAGGTATGGAAAAATATTTCAAAGAGCTTCTAGGAAATATGTATCATATTTTATAGTGTCCTTTATTACTTTTCTTAGTATACAAGAGGGGATTGCAGCATTCAGTGACTTATACTGACCCAGGGACACTCTTGAGGAAGTCTGGCTTGGTCAGAGAAGCTGTGCCTTGAGGTCTGATCAGTGTGGACCACCTTGCTCCACATTCCCCAACCCCATCCTGTCTCTCCTCACTCACCTAGGACCTGCTTTGCTTGGTGAACTGGCTTCACTCAGCTGAAGAGGGATTTTGACTTTTTAATTTTTTCAAGCAATCTAAAACTCCTGAGTTTCCCCATTGCAAACAGCCATCCTCCTCAAGTGTGTGCCAAGCCCAAGGTGCCACCGAGACCACTCCAGACCTGCCTGGGCCAGCTGTGAGGGTGGATCATCATCCCAACCTGCACTGAGCCATTGCAAGGGGCTGTTGCCATGGACACTGCAGGGACCCCAGTGCTGGCTTTGGGTGCCATGGCAACCCCCATCAGTTCAGGTTTCCTTGGAAAGCAGCCCAAGGAGCCATTTCTGCAGCCAGGTTCCATGGCCCCTTGCCTGCAGAGCTGCTGCTGCCCTGGGCTGCCATGGCAACCCTGAGGACAAAGCAGTGCCAGGGCTGTTCCAGGTACAATTGCAGTGACACTGGTTGGTGCCACCAGGTGCCATGGCAACGGCCACGGGGACCCGTTCCTTGGTTTGGTGCCATGGCAAGCAATGCCCGGAGCCGTTGTGATGGTTGGTGGCCATGGAAAGCTGGCCTGGGCCCCTTGCTCAGGGCTGGTGTCAGTGCCCAGGGCCAGAGGGGATCCCTTGCTGGGGCTGTGCCATGGCCACCTGCCCTGTGCCGCGCTGGCCGCTCGGGCACCAGGAACCAGCAGCCAAGGGCACTGCCAGGGCCAAAGGCCAGGTCAGCCAGACAGAAAGGGGCAGCGCTGGGCACTGTTTCCATGGCAACCGGCACTGGGGGGGACACCTGGGTCACCTGGCCTGGCAGTTGCCATGGAAAGCCCTGGCAGGCACTGAGGGCACAGCCCCTGGCACTGAGACACTGCTGGGCCGGGTGCTGAGCACAGCGCTGAGCACGCAGAGATGGTTTTGTTCTTGCTGAGCTGGAGCACAGCCAAGGCCTGTCCTGCCCCTCGTCCAGCCACGCTGGGGAGGGGCTGGGGCTGCGGGGGAGCTTGGCAGGGGACACAGCCAGGACAGGTGACCCCAACTGACCCCGGGCACAGCCCAGAGCAGAGCACATCATGCTCAGGGTATGAAGGGGGGGAACAAGGAGGAAGGGGGAATTTTGGAGGGAGGGTTTTTGCCTTCCCAGGTAACACTTAGGCAAGAGGGGGCCCTGTTTCTCCAGTGGGCAGGGTCACTACCAAAGACACAGACACCAACTGAAGGAATTGTGGCATTTATATCATGCACAGCTGCAAAGAATTACAAAAGGATAAGCTCAGCAAAGCACATCATCATTAGCAAAGAATTACAAAAGAAGCTCAGCAATCCTTCAGAACTCATCATTACATTTGGATGACTAACCCCTTGGTCAAACACTAGAGGTGTTTGTGGCAGACAAAGATTCTGGCTGACTATCAAGGTACACCTTACAGACATCAGTAGTACTTTGGTGACACCGTTCTTCATTCTTTTTTCTCAATCTCATCCAAGTTAGGAACAAGAATTCTGTTGTCCATGGAGCTGGCACCTTTTTAATTCCAGAATAATGCCCCCAGGCCCTTTGCTGTTCAGCTTTACCATGCTGTCTGTGGCTAACAAGGCCTGGGGGGGCCCTTTCCCCTCGGGCTGGAAGGGGCCGGGTCCCAGTCCCTGAGGGGCACCCGGGCTCCTGGATGCAATTCCTGTGCAAGTCCCTCAGTGTCACAGCAGCCTTCACATGGAGCCCCGTGGATCAGAGCATTTCCCAAAGTGGCCCTTGGGGCAAACAGGGAGATTTGGTCTGGCAGCATGTGTAAAACAATATCCTGTCAGATCTACTTGTTCTCACACACAATCCTTGGCTGCAGGGACACATCCCCATTGTTCCTGCCCAGGTTTCAGGACTCAGAGTTGTCTTTCCCAGGAGCTGCTCCTTCAGCTGCCTCGGGAGGGCCATTTGGCCTCTGGACCCACACTCTGGCTCCATTATTAGGGCTGCTGGATCCAAACCCTTTATCTCCACAAACGGTGGTGATTGCAGGTGGATCTCCTTTCTTCACAATCCTTCTTAAAATTGCAATATTGATAATTGTGCTACCCTGTCATGGGGTTGACTAATCCAATCCTGGTCACCATTGTTTAACACAATTCCTTTAATTTCTCCTGGATATCTGCAACAATAATTCCTCCTCTCATGACATGACCACTTTGCAATGCCAAGCTCGAGTGAGCAGTTATCAAATCAAAGTGTCCTGGAGGAATCTGAATTCCTGTTTCAGTATTGATAGCTCTCATTTGCTTTGAATTTCTCCTCATTAATTCCAATGCATGAAGGCCCAGCCCTGCAGCCTCTGGGCTGGCCCTGCCAGGGGCCATCACAGCCAGAACAATTTCCCAGGCAGTTCAAGTCTCACTGCCCAAGGTTGGATTTGCAAATTGGGGGCAGCCGTGCACTGCCAGGGAGTTTCCATTTCCCCAGTGGGCCATTGTTAAGGGCATGGAGCACATCTGGGAGATGGGTTCTCCATGGGCAAAGGTTCCCATCTCCTCATTTTTTCAACTGCTCTTTTAACAACCCCTTCACCCGTGCAACCAATCCTGCAGCTTGTGGATAGTCTGGTACATGAAAAACCCTGCAGGCTTCATCACTGTATTTTGCACAGGAACAGACAAAGCCCTCTGCATCACAGTATCAGCAAACCCTGTAAAAACAGCCAATTTCCTCGCTTCCTCCTTTTTTCACTGTATACAATCTCACAACGTTGACCACTGACATTAGGGTCCTGGCCAATCCTGTTCTGTAGGGTATTTAGAGTTACATCCCTGAGCAGCCAAAGCTACCAAATTAGTATTGTCAGCACTACTTCACATTATTATAATTTTATATGTAGATATATATTTGATATAGATAGACAGACCTAGACATACATATAAAAATATATAACAAATATATATGAAGGTCTTATTGTACTATAAATACATATATAGTTATTTATAATATTGATATTTCCCTTGCACCAATGCATCTGAGCTCAAGATTAAAACCTTCTTCTCTTGCTCCGTGTGGGGGCATTCCAACAATAATTGTTCCTTCTGAAGGTGCTGTTTCCAATGTACTCTTAACAAATTCATCTTTGTCTGCCCAAACCCACAACTTCTTTTCCTTTTCCATGTGCAATTTTTGGATGCATTTGAAGCCATCCAGGGCTGCAGCCTCATTTACCCAACTGCCCCACTGCTCCCACGGGGCTCCAACCTCAGCCCACTCCAGAGCCAGGGAACTCCAGGGAAGGGCTTCCCGTCTGGGAATTTCTGATGGCACTGATTCCTCACATTGACATTGAACAAGTGACATTTTGTTGGGATCTGGCCAGACTGGGCCAGTTTTGTTTTACCAGTGGCCAAAGTCAGCACCAGAGACACAGACACAAACTGAAGGAATCAGTGTCATTTCCTGCAGCTCAAAGCAGCAAAGAATCTCAAAAGGAGCAGCTCAGCAATGCACCCAACCATCCCCACCAAAGATTGCCTGCAGTGATTGAGAAAGATCCAGCCCCAGTTACCCTCAGCCTTTACCATCGCCTAGACCCACACAGCAGCTGGGGAAGCTGTCACAGCCAAGGGCTGCAGAGCCACTCCTGGGCACTGGCAATTCCTGCAGGTGCCTCCAGCCACAGCTGAGGCTCCAACCCCGCTGGGAGAGGGCCCAGCTCTGACAGTGCTGAATGGACAAACTGACAGCACTTCTAGTGTGGCAACATCTGGTTTCATCCTCTCTTGGCTCCCTCCCAAAGCCTGGCCAGGGCCCCAGGAGGAACCAAGGGAGGTGACTTTGACCATGCAGCCCCAAACAAGGCCAGATGTCAGATTTCATGGCCTTGTCCGGCTTCTAAATACACAAAGGTCCATCCATGTTTCACTAATGAGTGGCTACATCTATCACAGTGCTAATGACCATGCATATTTCATTAGGGAGCAGATACAAAGATAACCTTTGGCTGGAAGGTTCATCCAGAGGCCACCTTGGGCTTAGGGCCTGCTGTTCAGGCCTCACTCAGGGCTGCTGTCCAGGCCTTGGCACTTCAGGGACGTGCTTTAGTGCTGGGCTTGGCACTGCTGGGTGAGCGGCTGCACTGGGTGAGCTCAGAGGGCTTTTCCAACAGAAAGGATTCTGTGATTCCATGATTCTATCCACTGCATTCAGCTGGCTCCATGTTAGCAGCATTCATTTGCTCCAAAATTTCCCTCTTGCCCAGCTCTTGTGGCCTGAGGCTTCAGCTCCTTCAGCTCCTGGTGCTGAGCTGCTCATGCTGAACGAGACGACTCGGAGAGAAGAACACAGTCCATGCAATTCCTTCTGGGACACGGAGAGGGGAGGCTGTGCAAACAGGAGCATTGTTTGCTGTGGCCTCCTCTCTGCCCTTCACGCCTTTCAGCGCTTTGAAGCAGCCAAGAGATTTCTCCAAGAGTGCAATGGAGCAGCTGTTCCTGCTCCTGGCTCTGGCTCTCTCCAGTCTCTGCCCTTGCCTGCTTCTGTCCCTCGTGCTGTGCCCTCTGTTCCCCCAGGGCTGGCTGGCTGCTGCCCAGGACTGTGGCACTGGCACAGATCCAGTGCTCCAGAGCCTCCTTTCTGTGCCCTTGGAGCTGCCTGGGCACAGCAGCCTTTTCCATCTGCAAGCTCCCCATGGACAGGGAGTGCCCAGCTCCGTTCCTTGCACAGCCTCCAGGAGCCCAGGGCTGCCATCTCAAGTCCCTGCTGGCTCTGGGGGCTCCCAGGTGCCTCAGGCTGCTGTGACACCGCTGCACACGGGAGGGAACAGGGGCAGGGGCTGTGCTGAAAGTCAGCTCCATCTGCTGCTGCTGCTGCTGCTGCTGCTGCTGCTGCTGCTGTGGGGTCATTTGTGCAGCCCTGGCCCAGAGTCAGGGATGAGATGCTGCCAGTCTCTTCCAGCCCTGACTGCTCAGAGTTTGGGCCTTGGAGCCTCAGGTGGCCAAAGGCAGCTGCTCCTGGTCCCTCTGTGTGCCCGTGTTCAGCAGTGCTGCTCCATCAGTCTGTGCCCAGCAACGGGGAAAAGCCTCAGCCCTGCAGGGCCAGGAGCTGCCGGGCTCTGCCTGAGCAGCTCAGCCAGCAGGAAGGGAGCTGCTCCACACAGGAACCAGGAGCAAAGGACATTCCTTCTGTAGGACATGTTTTCTATTTAAAGGAAAAAAAAAGGAAAAAGGAAAAAAAATAGGTAAATTGTAAAAGATAAGAATAAAATCCAAGTGTTAGTGAAAAAACATAACATAATGTTAGTGAAAAAAACAAAACATAAATGCAAAGTTACATTCTTTGCATTAAGAGGTACATGATCTTTTGAAAAAGAGAACTCAGTTATTTACATTGTAAATGTGCTGATGCCATGGATCCATCTTACTGACCTCAGCAGCCTTTTAAATGGTTTTGGGCTTTGTTTCCAACATTGCTATTTTAAATTGTGCTCGAAGCAAGAGGAAATTGCTTTGTGCCCTTCCAGCTCCAAGCAGGACGGGGAATGGAAACTCTGTCAAAGCCCAAATCCTTTAGAAGATGCCCTTCATTCTCAGCCTGTGAATGAGCTGCACATTCACTTTGAAACTGTCAGAGATTTCTTGAAGACACCAAGTCCCACTGACAGCTTTTTGCTCTGGTTTGGCAGTGCAGAAGGGCAATTCTCCATCCACCAGCTCCAGACTGCACTCAGGAGCACGGCCCATTCGCCAGCTTTGGCCCACTCAGGCACTTCTAGAGGAGGAAGAAAATGCAACTGCACAATTCCAGCCAAAAAGGAATGACGAGTGGGACAGACAGAACACCCTGTACAGATCCAGGTGTTCAGCTGGGACTGTGGAGAGTTTGGGTCCTTGCCAATTGGATGTGTGTCCCCAGCTGCAATCTCTGGGCCTGCAGCAGAGTCTCACTCAGCTGCCAAAGCAGAAAGCTCAGGCGCTGTGCTCACAACGGGCTCGTCTGATGCAGAGCTGTCAGAGCAATGTGAGGGCAGAGCCAGCCCAGCTGGGCCCAGGGCTGAGCCCAGCAGAGCCCTGGCAGAGCCCAGAGCAGCCTCAGCAGCCGCAGAGCCCGGCTGCAAGGAGAGAAAGCAGAAAGCGCCCGTCAGCTGAGGGCTCCTGTGCCCTTGTGCCAAGGCCTGCGGTGCCCAGGCCATGCTGGCTGTGCCCAGAGCTGTGCCCAGAGCTGCCCATCCCTGCTGCCTTTGGCAGCAGAGCAGGAGGGCAGGACATGTGCCCAGCCTGCAGCCAGCCACGGCACATCCAGCCCTCAGCAGCTGCCCAGAGCAGGATGCTCCTGTGCTCGCTGCCATCTCCCAAAAGCTCTGATCCCACCCTGCCAAGCACACAGGGACCCACCTCACGCCACCCACGGCTGCAAGAAAAGCTGCTCCCAAACCATGTCCTCAGCCTTCTCCAAGGGCATGGCCCATCCACGCCACAGCTGCTCCCAAGCACTTCCCCATCCACACTGGACCACCTAGAACGCTTCCTCTGGAAAAACAAACAACACATTATTGAAAAGAGATTAGATGCAAAAAGGCAAAACAAGCAAAACGGGAAAAACTCTTATCTCTGTCAGGGCCTTGAGGAAGGCCCAACTCCTCCATGGTAGGGAAAAACCCAGCCATGGCTGAGGGAAGCCCACACTTCCTCTCTTCCCCCCTGCACTGCCCCCAAAATCACAGTGATCCCAAAGCAAACAAGGGCAGCTGAGCAGCCCAAGCCTTTCCTTGCCTGCACAGCAAAGCAGCCCCTGCTCCCACCATGGGGCTTTGTTTGTGTTGGGCTGGCTGCCCCAGCCCCAGCCCCAGCCCCAGCCCGGGCACGGTGGGTGCTGGGGGCTGTTGGCAGGGCCAGGAGCCCACTCCCATTTCGTACCCAGCCCAGCTCATCCCCACAGCCCTGCCAAAAAGCAGCTGGGCAGCGACTGAAGGATGAGTTGCATCTGCCCCAGCAAAGGGGGAACCTTTGCTTCCCAGCCAGGCTGGCCCATGCCCAAATCTGGCAGAATTTCCCCAGCTGGGGACTCATCTGCAAATTCTCTGTGGAGTTTGGCTTTGAAGAAGGTGCCAGAATCAAAGTCCATCACCTTCAGCCTCCAGTGGCCAGGCTGAGGAAGAGCTTGTCATCCTTGATGTCATCCTGGCTGTCTCCAGCAGCAGCAGCAGCAGCAGCAGCAGCAGCAGCAGCAGCAGCAGCAGCAGCATCCCCACCCGGTACAGCTTCTCCAGGGGTTCCTGCTCCTTCCCTGGGGGGAGACCAGGCTCTCAGGGCTCTGCCCAGGGCCCCAGCTGTCAGGGAACCAGGACAAGCAAAACCAGCTTGGATGGCGGCCACCAGTGCTGGGCAGAGCAGCTCAGCTCCAGCACAAGGGCTGCATGTGCCCATCCCATGGCCCCGGTGCAGTGACACAGGCAGCACAGAAAAGTCTGGGTTCCTTTGCTTCTCATTGCCAAGGCATGTGTGGAGTTGGAACTTACCAGAGCCCTGGATACTCCAGGGACCTGGAGAACCATTCCCAGCAACTGGGAAAATCCTAGGTGCTCCATCCACCCATAGATGAGGTCTCCAAATTTGCCCCAAAATAGGGTCCAGCTTTTAGAGGCCAAAATGAGCAAGTCCAAGTGACTTGATGATATTTTTAGCCCAGAAAGCCCTGCAGCTGATGGCACACTTCACAATCAGCAGGAGACACAGCTAGGCCAAAGCCCAGACCTCTGCTGGGAGCCTTTCCCCTCAAACACCCTTCAAACAAACCTCCATGCAAGTCAGTTGGGAAAGTTTCTTCAAAGGAGACCTTGCTGGCACACAACTACACAGGGTTATGGGAAAGATTCTAAAGCAGCCACTCTGCAGTCAAAGAGGCAGCACTAAAAGTCCCTGTCATCTATTTGTAGCTAAATCACACTTTGGGCGAGTTGAAGGAGTTTGGAATGAGCTAGAGAGCGGACCTCTGAATTTTTTAGATGATGCTATTGCTTTTTCTTCTCTTCTACATAGACAGGAAGGGTGAGTTTGGCTCCCATCTCCACCGCATGGCTCACAGAGACGCAAGACTTGTAGTTCCAAGAGCTTTGAAGGATTTCCTGGCCAAGAAGACACGGCCAACAAGGATATTTAAGTTTTGGAGCCAATCCTTCAATATTTCCTCTTAGGGACTCATGCTCTCGGGGTCTCTAGCTGCTCAGAGTGACCCCGAGATAAGTTAGAAAGTCTCTTTTCCCAGCCCGGTGGTCAAAGAAGGAGTAAGAGCTCTTCATTTCTCGGTCTCAAGGTTGTTTATTGTTTCTTATCTATAAAATTCTTTCTCCTGTCCTGCCGAGGTCTGCTCAGCAAGACAGTCTAAGGCACTCTGCCTCCCCCGGGGCGGTGTTATCTTTTTATACTAAAAACAACTACCTGTACAATATTTACAATTACTTTCCCATACCTATCATCTACGTTAGACAGTGAGCTTCTACTCGTAACCAATCTAAAAGTGCCAACATAACAGCAGAAGATGGAGGCCAAGAAGAAGAAGGAGAAAGGCTGGACATGCCCACATTCCTCCATCTTGCCCCCTGAAGCCCCATTCTAAAAACCCCCAACATCTATTTTTCTACTCTGTGATAAATTCCCTTTCATTTTGTGGCTTGTCATTCTTCATATAAGGTTGGGAATTGTTTTTTCCAAGGGCTAAATCAAAGGCACAGGGGTCTTGGGCTCTGTGCCAAAGTCTCTGAGCCCTCTGACAGGGTCTCGAGTCCTGCAGGGCAGCCCGAGGAATTTCCTGGCTTCCCACATCATGCTACAGTGGAAGCTTCCTTAGCCAATCATGCCATGACGCAACAAACCTACAGCACTGCATCCTAAACTTCTTGTTTACTGTTGTAACTACTTTGATTTTTTCTAGATCTGGAACTCTAAAACTCTAAACATTCCTCCACTTCAACTTTCCTCCCCGTGTCTCTGCTAGAAACTAGAAATCCGCATTCTGGCTTCCAGCACCTGAGTTCGGAAGCCCTTTCCAAGGTCTCAGACCAAATGCTGTGTTTAATTCTGAGCTTTGCTGACAAGACCAAAGGTCTGACATTTCCCTGCATTTGGCTTTCCAACAACACTGATGCTGTTAGTTGCAGAGTGCCCGGGATCTGTCTTGCAAGTCAACTCTGGCAGGAACAAGGCGGCTGCCAGGGGGCTGCTTGTGGCCTCTGACAGCCCCATTGCTCAGGGCTTGCCAGCGCCCCAGCCCCTCAGGCCCTGCCCCAGCCCGGCCAAGCTGCCCGGCAGCAGCGCCGCAGCCCCACAGCAGCTCCGGAGCAGCCCCAGCCAGAGGCATCTGGGAGCCCTCAGCAAGGCAGGCAGCAGCAGACGGGCAGGAGGGCACGGATGGCGCTTCCTGCCTGGCACAGGGCTTGTGGCCATCTCCAGGCACCGCTCTGGCAGGGATCCCCGCAGCTCCGGCCCCTGCCCAGCCGCTCTGTGGGCAGCACAAAGGCTTCAGCAGAACCACCACAGGCCAAGGGGCTTCTGGCCATTTTCCCCGCAGCACTGCATGCATGGGCAGCATGCTAAGTAGAAGCACGCTTTTCTCCACTTTCCCTATGCCCTATGAACCCTGGGCAGCAAAGAAAATCTCCTGAGAGTGTGTATATTATAACATGGTATATATTTACATAGGGTAAAAGATAGAATGGAAGAAAAGAAAAATCTTAAAGAGAAGTAAAAATCCCCACTGGCTCAGGCTGCCCCAGGAAAGAGAGCCTCCTGGATCAACTGTCCTCAGAGCTCCAGCAGTGCAGCCAGCCGAGCCGTGACAGACGAGGCCGAGTGATCATGCCCTGTGCAGCTGGTCGTGCAGCCTCTGCAAGATGGAATATCGCCCACTGGCTGTTGCTCGGAGGACATGCAGTGTTTCAAGTGCCAGCTCTGACACGGCACTGCTCACGTCCTCCGTCAGGCGTTCCAGGGCTACAAGAGAGAGGAACAGAGCCATGGTCAGATGCCGGATCTGCGGGGAGCCGAGGAGAGCCCCCTGCCAGGGCCATCGCAGCCGGCTCTTGCCATGGCCAGGAGGGAGCAGGGAGCAAGGGGATCAGCCCGAAGCTGCTGGCCACCAATGGCCCACGTGGCCCTGAAATCTCAGTGTGCTCTACCCCCAGGAGCAGAGCCCTCCGCAGCCGGGGCAGGGCTTGCAGCTCTCCCCCCGCGGCAGCCCCCGCTGCCAGCCCGCTGGCCTCACTCACCAGTGCAGATCAGCTGCAGCTCTTGCTGCTGCCCCCTCAGGTGCCGCCCGGCCATGCCTGTGAAAACAGAGCCTGTCACGGCGCCAGCGGCACAGCTCCCTGCCAGCAGCGCTGCCGGCGCTGTGGCCACACAGGCTGCTGGCCCGGCAGGGCTCAGCCCGGCCCTTGCCCCACGCTGCCGCCCCAGGGCACGGCTGCCAGAGGGCGGCAGCAGCAATGCCCAGGCCAGGCGGGGCTCCACGGCGCCAGGCCCGGCTGGCGCTGCTGGGGCAGCAGGCGGGGCCGGGGCCGAGCTGCGGCGGGCCCGGGAGGGGGCCCGGGAGGGAGCCCGGGCTCGTGGCTCACCCATGAACCTGATGGCCGCCTCTCGCAGGGGCTCCTGTGGGCTCTGCAGGTAGCGCAGGGCCCGGCGCAGGTGCTCGGCCGCTCGGCTCCTGTCCTCTGTCAGCTGCAGAGAGCGGCAGGAGGGAAGGGTTGGCGCGGGCTCAGCCCCTGGGCCGGGCGCTGCCTGCGCCCAGCCCCGGCCTCCCCTGGCCGCACAGCCCTGAGGCGCGGCCACAACAGCCGCTGGCCAAGGGCTCCCGAGGGCAGGGGGCAGAGGGCCGGCTGCTGCCCGGGGAGCCGCGGTGCCAGCCCGCAGCCCCGCCGGGCCGGGGCTCCATGGGCACCCGGCTCGGGCCCACGGGAGCCTGGAGAAGAGCCCCCGCGGCCTCTGGCTGCAGCAGCGGGCATGGGCACAGCTGCCCGGCCCTGCACACTGAGCACCGCCCTCAGGGGCCTTCTCCAGGCTGAGCCTGGGTGTTCTCGGCTTCTCTTACCAAGCACTCGCCAAACCTCCATGTCAGATCCACCTGGAGCATTTGTTCGAGATTCCGCCTCTTCAGGAATCCGGCTGCAGAATGCAGCGTTTCCCGGGAGGCCTGGAGAGCAGCAGAGAGGCGGTGTTGGCCCCACAGGCCAGGGCACAGGAGCATCCCAGTGCCACAGCCTGGAGGAGCCTGCAGCCTGAGAGGTGCCAGGGCAGGAGGCAGCCCAGTCCCCTGCCAGGGGGACAGGAGGTGGCCACAGGTCCTCACCTCAGCAACAATCTGATTCTCATCATGGCAGTGGAAGTAGAGTGGGACCAGGCTCTGGCGCACGTGGGACTTCAGGGCCTTTCTTCCATCTTCTCTTAATAAGTCCAGCATCTCTTGAAAGACACACATGGAACTCAGCTGCACCCGGATATCATTCTGTAGGAGAGGAAGGGCAAAAGACCTCAGCATCAGCTGCTTCAGGCCCCCCAGGGCACAGGCCTGCATCTGCACAGGGCACCAAGTGTCCGGGAAGCAGCCGGCGGCCGTGGCTGTGGGCACAGAGCCTTACGTGGTCAAAGAGTGGCAGGAGTGCCTCAGCCAGCTGCAGGGCAATGGGGGTGGCTATTGGGGCACCCCCAATATCCAGGAGCAAATATCGGAGTAGAAGAATGGTCATCCTGATCATGTGGCTATCATTTTCCTGCAGGAGCTCCACAAGACTTTGGGTCAGGCTCCCCATTTTTTCAGCCTGTGCAGAAGACAAGTTTGTGAAAGGCCAGTCTGCTGCCGCAGGGCCCAGAGGCCAAAGGCCTGTCCCAAAGCACTGGGGCAGCTGAAGCGGGAGGCAGGAGAGCTGGGAGCAGCTGCCCCAGCGCCCCAAGCCCAGGCAAGGCCAAGCAACGGCGTTGCCCAGCCCCACGCTGCCTGCACGGCTTCAGCCACTGCCCCCTTCTCACCATCAAGGGATTCTTGCCCAGCACTACCAGGCCTCTGAGTGCCAAGTAACGCCTGGCCCTGTGCTGGCTCTGCAGGTTTTGTGCCATGATCTGCAGAACACTGTCACTGCATTCCCTCAAGTCCAGGCACTCGAGGACCTGAAAGGCACAGGGCAGTGACAGGGAGCCGGCCGGCAGGAGCCCGGAACCTCACAGGGCTGGGCCCAGGCAGCAGCACAGGGCACGGGCACCGTCCTGGCAGCTGTGCCTATGAGAGGGCAGAGAGCTGGGAGGCAGCGCTGGCCTTGAGGCTCACCTCCACAAGGAATGCCAGGGCAGGGAAATCCCAGTATGGCATCTCTTGGCCGAGCATGCTGAGCAGGTAGAATGCAATCCCAGAACAAAAGTGTAGGGCTGAATGGGAAATTTCTCTAAAAAGAGGAAAAAGGAAACAAGACCCTGAGCCAGTGGGGCAAATCTCTCCCAGGAGTGACTCACAGAGTTCTCATCTTTCCCCACCACCCTTCCAGCAAGGGGACCTGGGCCACTCGGGAGTTGCTTTCTCATGGGCACCCTCCTCTGCCAGCCTTTTCCAGTCTGCTTGGCTGTCCCGCAGTGGCAAGGCCCATGACCATGGAAACTTTGCAGGACACCCCGGGCACAGAGCACAAATGTCAGAGGCTGTGGGGAGAAGGGGCTCTCACCTGGCCAGCAGAGCCACGGCAAAGTGGTGGGTGTCAAGAGAGAGCAGCGTGTCCCAGCCACACCTGCGTTCCATTGCCACCACCACATCCTCACAGCGGAGAAGGCAGAGCAGGGACTTCAGGGTGCGCACTGCAAACCTGTGTGCACAGCAAAGGCCAGGTCACGCTGGCAGCACTGGCTCCTTGGCAGGCCACGTGGCAGGGACAGGAGGAGTGGGATGGAGCACCTGTTGGGGCTGGTGGCAAGGCCGTGCTCTTGCTGGCATCGCTTCCAGAAGGCATCGACCTCCTCTGGCATCTCTTCTGTGCTGAAGAACACTTGAAAGAGCAGATGCACAAATAGGCGGGGGAAATACACCTTCAAAATCCGTGGCAGACAGGGCACCTGCAGGATCTTCCACATCACCACGGTTGCCTGCAAGGGACAAAGGCCCCCGAGACAGCGCTCAGTGCCCAGGCGTCCGTGTGGCAGGGCCCGAGTGTGGCAGGGAGAGGCCCGCAGAGACCTTGGCAGGGGGAGCACGGGGCCTGCTGGGCCTGAAGCTGCCCCTGGGCCAGGTTTCAGGCCAGCGCCTGAGGCAGGCAGATGCAGTGGGGGAAGGAGGATGGAGAGCTGCTGGAGAGGTGGCCTTGGGGCCAGCAAAGGCCACTTGCAGAAACTCACAGCCAGGTTAAAGACAGCCGTTCGGTCCCCATCGGAGGTGCACGTGCTGTGCTCTGGCCAGCTCCCCAGCACATCCAGGAGGATCAGCTGTGCCAGCTCGGCAGTCCTGGCTGAGCCCATGATGGTCTTCCACATGGCCATGGCAGCTCTGGGGGGTCAGAGCTCTGTCTCAGGGGGGTCTCAGACACAGCAGCGTGGGGAGCTGAGCTGGCTGCCAGCTCTGCCTCTGCCCACTGGCCCTGGCCAGCAGCAGCCAGGCAGCCCAGGCCTGTGGGGACAGAGCCCTGAGGGGCAGGGAGGGAGCATGGCAGCAGGCTCAGGGGCTGACGTGCTAGGGCTGGGAAAGGCAGCAGCCAGAGGCCCCTGGAAGTCTCTGTTGCTCAGACACCTGTGGCAGGCTGTACAGGCTGATGGGCTGGGGAGGCCTGAGCCCTCTGGGCAGGTGGGCCCCATACCTGTCACAGGACGGGGCCACACGCAGCAGCGTCAGGACTACGTCATCTGGCTGTGCTTCCGTGAGATCCAGCAGGGCCTCGTCCAGCCTGGGTTCAGCACAGTCATTGGCCACGAGCCACTGGTGGATGAACCTCACCATGGCGGGCACCTGGAGAAGGCACAGGGAGACTTGGGAAGCTGCCAGGGGGAGCAATGTTCCCAGCTTGCCCAGAGAAGTGCTTCCCTTCCCAGCGCACTGCCATGTGGCCTCAAAGGCTCACAGCAACCAGCATGTGTGGCTTGGGAGGCCAAGCAATTCCTGGGAGGATCAAACCCTGCCCACAGGCTGCTTACTTGGTTTGGATAGTAAAAACCTTCCTCTACAAGCACACACAGGAGGGCAGCACTGGGCTTGGTTTTGAAGATGGGCGAGTATGGTCTGAGCCCAGTGCCCATGGCCATGGTCTCTTCCTCCTGCATTCTCTTGATGAATTTGCAGATGAACTGTAGGAGAAGGGCAGGAAGCCGGGGATGTTGCATGGAGTGCTGCACACACGGTGCTGGGCTGAGCAGGGACAGCAGGCCCAGCCCAGGTGGGGGTGGCTGCAGGTACCTGCGCTGTGCCGCGGAAGCGGCCACGGCTGGATTCCTGCTCTTGTGTCTTGTCCAGGGCTGCATCTGGCAAAGAGCGAGCGCAGCCAGAGCTGAGGGGCTGCGGGAGAGGCCGGAGAACACAGGCCAGCCCTGCGCTGCCCAGGCAGGGAGAGCCCCGGGATGGCCCAGGGGATGGAGCGCGGCCACTGCGGGGTGTCTGCCCAGGCCCTCTTCCGTCCTGTCCATGGGCATTTCCCCAGGGGATAGGATGGCATGGCATGGCATGGCATGGCATGGCATGGCATGGCATGGCATGGCATGGGGTCAAGCTGGCTGGAGACGCCAACCCTGTGGACCAGCTCTGCCACTCACCCTCCTGCGGTGGCTGGAACGGCACCACCTCCTCGGTCTCCTGTGCTGGGGCAGCTGCAGGGCCTTCTTCCTCCTCCTCCTCCACCCAGGCCAGCTTGGGCACTCTCGGGGGTCTCTGCTCCATATCTCTGACTGGATTTGTGGCTATTTGCAGGTGAGATGCCTTGCAAAAGCTCTAAGTCACCAAGTGCTGCCTGGAAGGCACCTCCAAGACAGAAGCCTCAGGAGGGCTGCAGGACGGCAAGTCCTGCGCTTGGGCTCAAGGGCTCCTGCCACAAGGACAGGAGACTCCTGTCAAGGATTGGGGTCTGGCCTCGAAGGCTCCTGCAGAAGAGAAGCCTCAGGGAGACCACGGGTCAGCAAGTCCTGTGGTCTGGCCTCGAGGTCACCTGCAGGAATAACGCCTGGGAAAGGCTCCGGGTCGGACAGGAACGAGGGCGCTGTGCGGGGGCTCCTCATGGCACCGCTCTGTCCTGTTCTGCCCCGTTGCCTGTTCCCAGCAGCTGGGCAAGCTTCTATTTCCCACGTGTCACAAAGGGCCCTTGGACACCCGTTCTATGCCACAGTGACCGTGCGGCACCGTGTCACAAAGGGCCCCTGCACACACTGCTGCCTGCCCTAGGGCCGCCCCCAGCCAAGCCGAAGTGGCCCAGACTTTAAGGAATGCCTGGCCCCAGGTGTCTAAGGCAGCCCCACAGGATCTTTAGGAAGGGCTCAGAGCATCAGCAAACGCTGCCCTGCTCTGCGGGCTCAGGGCAGCAGAAGGAGCCCCAGGGCTGCCGACGCAGCCGCGCTGGGAAGGGCACGGGGCCTTCCAGGGAAGCTGGCACAGCCTCCTTGGGACACCTCCCAGCTGGTGGCCATCCTAAACCCACGGGTGTGACACAGACAAGGAATGTGTGGGCCAGGGCACAAATGCTGCTCTGAGCCCTGGGGCCCGGGCAGCGCTGACAGCAGCAGCTGTGGCAGAGTCCCTGCCCAAGCAGAGCTGCCACCCCCGAGCCCTGGCAGCGCTGGTGCCCGTCTCCTGCCCCAGAGACCTGTGCCCCCGGGGGGCTGCTGTGCCACAGGGAGCCAAAGCCCACGTGCATTGGGGGCTGATGGCAGCAGCACCTGGAGCAACTGCTGGCAACACTTGGTCTCTGTCAGAAGCTCTTACTCCGTGCTGGAATTATTTTCTCATTGAAGTCATTTCCTGCACCACAAACACATCTTTGCCATGAAGACACAGAAGAATCTGGCATTAAGGAATCCTCACTTCAGGAAAGTTTTACTTCCCATTGCTCAGCTCAAGTAGTTCCAAAATTTGCAAACTTTCCAAATTTATTGGGATGGCCTGAGAATGTGACTGGTCTACAAGTTTGTGTCCCATCCTGAAGCAGCAACTCATTTGCCTTATCATCCATTGAATGTCACTTTAGAAAACGTAACACTACACAGAGCCAAAAAGAAGACCATTCTTTGATTTGCAAATGGATTTTGAGGAAGGGATGATAATCTCCTAATTTTCTTAAGGAATAAAAGCTCTCAAGGAATGAAAGACCACTCAGTGTTACAAGAGTAACCCAAACCAATGAGTAGATGGCAAAAGGGCTGATCCTCCCCCAGTACAGATATCTAAGTGGCCAATAAAGTACAGCTCTCCCCTCTTGTTCCCTGCAGGGGAAACAGGACCATGAATAGAAATAGTCACAGATATTCTTTCTGCCCTCCATAACCAAAGCTGTGCCAAAGCATAGATGCTGCCTTCAAACTGACTCAAATTCCAGCCCAGACCTCTCACCTTCCAGACAACTCCTTCCCCAACACCTCACCAACACCAACCCCCCAAAATCCCACACAGAAGCCCTCAACACCTCACCAGCAGCCCCAGCTGTGCCCGTCCCTCTGCAGAGCTTTCCCAGCCTCCAGCAGACGCCCTGGTTCCCTGCACGTGCCGTGGGATGGCACTCAGGAGGATCTGCTCCAAGGCCTTCCCCAGTGGCAGCTCAGGCTGCCAGGCCTGTGGTTCCTGGATCACCCTTCCCAGCGAGCCTTCCTGGGCACGGCTGTTCCATGGGCACCTCTGCGCTCAGCTCGGACTGCTCCACTCAGCCAGGGCTGCTGGGAAAGGATCCAGAGCAGCCTGGCCAGCTCTTTCTCCAGCTCCCTCTTCACTCTTGGGGGAGGTAGAACATCCCACAGGAAAGCAACTGGTGCCACAAGGAGTGGGCAGCATCAGGCAGCTCTGGGGAGGCGCCTCAGCACTGCTGTATCCTGAGGGAACGCTGCTGGCCATGCCCTGTGTGTATCTGCAAAAGCTTCCAATCAGCTGCCTCAGCTTCCAGGGCCTCTCTTGGCCAGCATCCTGACGTGGATGCAGGGCTGCTGCCAGGCACTGCTGGGACCCAGCGGGACAGGAGCGGCTGTCTCGTGTCCACGGAGCAGCCCTGACACAGCCAGGGCCATCCCGAAAGCAGACAAACGCTCCCGGGTCAGCAGAGAGGAGCAAGGAACACTGGGCTGCTCTCAGGGGATCTCAGCTGGGCTCACTCCACCACATGCCCCCATTTTGAGGCCTGCTGACGCCCAGCTGACAGAAATGCCCACCTTGTTCTCTCCAAGATGCACAGGGAGAGCCAATGAGCAGGACACCTTGGGAGGCCTTTTCTGAGGCCAGGGACAAACCAAGATCAGCCAAGGCTCTCCACGCTGCCTGGCCTACACAGCCCAGCTCTGTGCTGGCCCTGGGCCACAGCAGCTCCCACCAAGCAGGAGGCAAATGCATTTTGCCAAGAGTTGAAACACAGCAGACAGGAAAGATGTGAAAAGTGTGTGTGCAAAGGCCTTTTAATTGACAGCTCTCACAGACAGCTTTGGGGCTCATGGCTGGACAGAGATGCTCCTGCTCACCCTCTGTCCAAAGGGAGGGAACACACCCTGCTGCAGGTGCTTGGCTTGGTCTCTGCAGGTCCAGGCGGATGCCAAACCTGCTCTTCACAGCCTTCTCCCTTGCCCTGCTCCTCTGCCAAGTGCAAGGGGCCTCAAGGACTGAAAGGAGCACAGAGAGCCAAAGGGGGACACTCGCACCTGCCTCACTGGGAGCTCCCTGGGAAGCACTTTCCTTGAGAAGCAAGCCCCTTTCCTCCAAAGGCATTTCCCCAAATGTGTGGCTTTCCTGGGCAACACCAACACACCCTTAAGAAAAGCTGGCAAGGCTGAATGACTCCAGGTCCTTTCAGGACAGGCACTCCAGCTCCAGCTCGTATTCCCCCAAGTGTGTGTCCAGGTGGAGGTTCAGAGGTGCAGCCCCAGGCCCTCTACAAACACAAGCTGCCCGCCGCCTCTTCCCCTGCCTCAGCTCCTGCCTGTGCTCACAGCACCAAAACCAGGCTGTTCCCAGCCAGAGCCCAGAGCCCTGTCCCCACAGGATGCTCTTGCCAGCACCTTCCAGGACTCTGCTGTGCACGCAGCGCTTTTCATGCCCTCTCCCAACACGCTTTGGAACAGAGAGCACAACCTGGCTGGCTCTGCCACCAGCACAACCCAAACACAGGCGGAGGAAGAAGCAGCAGGGGTTGATTTGCGGCCATGCCCAAGAGAGACTGGAAGGGTGCCCTCCCTCTGCTCTCCCTTGGTTGGCTTTCTGACTGGCTCTGAGCCTGGGGCTGCCATTCCTCACTTGTGGGGACCAGAACCACAGCCGGGATCCCGGCCCTGCCTGGCAGCGCTCCGGGCACCGGCACGGCCGCGTGTCCGAGTCTCGGGCACCGTGCTGCTGCTTCATCTGCCCTTAGGCACACCCAGAGCTCCCTGCTAAGTCTGGATGGTCTCTGGTTCTGCCCTGTTCCTCATCCAGTGCAGGGATGGAGCACTGCTGTGCTTTCAGGAAGCTATTCTTGAAACCTTCCAGCATTCCAAGCTCCTTTGACCTCCATGGATGCTTGCCGTAGAATCCCTCTCAGCTGGGTTCAGAGCATCATCAGGTTTGCTCTTCCAACATCCAGGGGCTCCAGGGTGCTCAGAAAGATCTGTAACTCCACAGTGCTGTACAACTACGCCTTCAGCACAGGAACCTTTCCAGCCTGACCTGCCCTCATTCCTCTGTGTCTGTGCACAAAACACGGCGTGGAAGAGAATGGCAGCAGGGGCCTGTGTGTCCCAGGGCCCTGGATTTGCATCGCTCCAGCTCCACAGAGATACAGGTAAAGTGAGGAAGCCAAACTGTTTATTAATGGAAGGCGAAGCAGAGGGATGAGCTGGGAGGGAAGAAAGGGGATGGGCAGAGTCTGAGGGCTGGGGGGAGGGAGCTGTCAACAGGGAGGGAGAAGGCAGGAGCTACGGGAGATTCCCACAGGCTCAGTTGTGCCAGTCATCAGCTGTGCCTGGAACTCCAGCTGATCCCCTCTGGTCTCCAGGTGGTCTCACCTTCCAAGGGATCTGGAGGTCTTAAAGAGTCACTGGTTCTTCTGAGCCAGCAGATGAAAGTTCTGCAGCTCTTCCCTCAAACATCACCTGAACAAATGTGCTTATGCAGGAGGGGCTGTTGTCTTCACTCAGGGCTCGAAGGGCTGGAAGAGAGAGGAACAGAGCCACGGTCAGAACCTGGATGTGCAGGAATCCAAGGAGACCTTCCTGCCAGAGCCATCCCACCCAGCTCTTGCCATGGCCACAAGAGAGGAGAGACCAAGGGGATCAGCTGCAAGGTGCTGGCCATGAATCCCCCTGCCCGCATCCCTGAAATCTCTGTGTGCTCTGCCCACGCCACCCCTGGTCCATACAAGGAGCAAAGCCCACCGCAGCCGGGGCAGGGATTGCAGCTCCTGCCCAGGCATTGCAGCTCCCCCAGCCAGCCCCCGCTGACAGCCCACTGCCCTCATCACCCTCACGGAGGGCCTGGAGCTCTTCCTTCTGCCCCATCCGGAGCACCCAGACAATCCCTGGGAACACAGGCTAACCAAACTAAGGCTGCTGTGGCTATTATCCAGTTTGCTCTATGGCTTAATGAGGTGAGGAATTCATGGATCTTTAACTTCCTCTGGAAGGCAGGCACATGGATTCAGAGCTATCACACACTAAGTGTATGGTTTTGGGGTTACTTTAATAATGGTTCTTACTTTGAGGAAATGACATGGGGGCAAATTTTTTCCCAGCCCTTCACCCAGCTCTTTGGGTCTGCCCCAGCAGTTTTCAAAGGGTTCAGATCCACTCTAAATGCTAATGATATCATACAGTGGCTGGTGTTGCTGATAGGCCTGTTACATTTAGCATTCAGAGATAAGGGAAAATTAACCTGGATAACCACACTGACACCTACCCCAGAGACAAGGGATGCTGCTGCCCCAGAGCCTGACCCTGCCCCACAGCCCGCCTCAGAAATGAACCACCCAGGCTGGATGAGGGTTCTAATGAAAGAGATGGGCCAGGTGCTGAAGGAGTACATTTCCACAGCTGGTGAAAAGCCATCCCCCTGCCTCAAAGAGGGAGAGTCTGATGGTGCAGCAGTGGAACCCACAGATGTTACAACTGTCCAGGTTCCAGCTGAACTGAAAAGGCAGTCACAGCCAGCAGCAGTCGCCCTGGTGGAAACAAGGAGATCTAAGATGAAATCAGAGCACCCAGATGAGGGTATGAAAGGAGAGCCTTCCCAACGCCCAGGAGAGGCAACAGTTGAGGTCATCACCGAGTCCCTGACGTACGAAAGTCTCTGTAATCTGCACAAAGACATTGTGTGACAGGGACGTGAGGCTTATACAACTTGGCTACTTTGGGTCTGGGACCTTATGGGTACAGGTGTCCAGCTGGATGGTGGTGAGGCAAGGAATTTGGGACCCTTGACTCAGGACTCAGGTATGAATCCAATTTTTGTAAGGGAGCCAGGGTTCCTTTCCCTCTGGGAGCGGCTTTTAATGAGTGTCAGAGAGACGTTTGTCCACAGAGAGAGAATGCAGGAGCACCACCATAGAATGTGCTGGAAGATTCTTGAGGAAGGGATCCAACAGCTGAGAGAAGTGGCAGTATTGGAGGTACTCTTTGGGAGGGGTGGACAGCATGATATTGACCCAGACAAGGTCAGGTGCACAGGGCAAATGTTGTGGAGTCTGGCAAATCTGGGGCCAGCTCAATACACCACCTTTATTGCAATGATTAATGCCAATAACAAATGAGAGACAGTGGGTTCTGTTGCCAACAAGCTTAGAAATTATGAGAGTGTGATCAATGGCCCAATGCAGGCTCATGTCTCTGCTGTGGTCCAAGAAGTCAGAGAGGAGATGAGGGAGATGAGGGAGGAGGTGAGGAGGAACAGTTCCCACATTGCACCAGTGTGAGTCACAAGCCCCAGAGTCAGAGCCCAACGTTCCCCAGCTAGAGAGAGGGTACAGCCCACGGGCTGACCTGTGGTTCTTTCTGTGTGACCATGGGGCAGACATGGGAAGGTGGGATGGGAAACCCACTTCTGTCCTGGCAGCACGGGTGCATCAGCTCAAGGAGGGAAACACTAATCGAGGGAACTCAGTAAAGTGAAGGTAGCCCCAACCTTCCATGACTGAGCTGCTGAGTATGATTCGTCAGATCCCCTGGAAGGAACCTCTACCATGTATACCCAGGGTTAGAGGGGCCCTGCCTCTAGCCAGGGAGAGGCACGGGAAAAATGGATTTTCTGGACGGTGTGGATCCGATGGCCTGGCACATCAGAGCCACAAAAATACGATGCCTTAGTTGATACTGGTGCTCAATGTACCCTGATACCATCAGGACATGTGGGGGCAGAACCTGTTTCCATTGCCAGGGTGACGGGGGGATCACAGCAATTGACCCTGTTGGGAGCCCAGGTGAGCCTGACTGGGAAAGAGTAGCAGAAACATCCTATTGTGACTGGCCCTGAGGCCCCGTGTATTCTGGGCATAGATTTCCTCCAGAATGGCTGTTACAAAGACCCAAAGGGACTCAGATGGGCGTTTGGCATAGTGACAGAGGACATTAAGCAGTTGAACACTTTGCCTGGACTATCAGAAAACCCATCTGCAGTAGGACTACTGAAAGTGGAAGAGCAACGAGTGCCAATTGCCACCTCGACAGTGCACCGCCGGCAGTATCGGATGAATCGAGATACCGTGATCCCCATCCACAGAATGATCCGTGAGCTGAAGAGCCAAGGGGTGGTCAACAAAACCCACTCACCCTTCAACAGCCCCATCTGACCTGTGCACAAGTCTGACAGAGAATGGAGTTTGACTGTGGACTATCGTGGCTTGAATGAAGTGACTTCACCGCTGAGTGCTGCTGTGCCAGACATGCTGGAACTCCAGTACGAGCTGCAGTCCAAGGCAGCAAAGTGCTTTGCCACTGTAGACATTGCTAACGTGTTTGTCTCCATTCCTCTGGCAGCAGAATGCAGGCCTCAGTTTGCTTTCACCTGGAGGGCTGTGCAGTACACCTGGAACCGACTGCCCCAGGGGTGGAAGCACAGTCCCACCATGTGCCATGGACTGATCCAGGCTGCACTGGAAAAGGGTGAGGCTCCAGACCATCTGCAATATATTGATGACATCATTGTGTGGGGAAACACGGCAATGGAAGTATTTGAGAAAGAGGAGAGGATCATCAGGATTCTGCTAGAAGCCGGCTTCGCTATCAAGAAGAGTAAAGTCAAGGGACCTGCCTGAGAGATCCAGTTCCTGGGTGTGAAGTGGCAAGATGGACGGCGTCAGATTCCCACTGAGGTCATCAACAAAATCTCTGCGATGTCTCCACCAACTAGCAAGAAGGAAACACAAGCTTTCCTGGGTGCCATAGGTTTTCGGAGGATGCACATTCCCAAATACGGTCAGATCATGAGGCCTCTTTACCTGATCACCCGCAAGAAGAATGATTTCCACTGGGGCCCTGAGCAGCAACAAGACTTTGCCCAGATGAAGCAGGAGATTGCTCATGTGGTTGCCCTTGGCCCAGTTAGGACGGGACCAAATGTGAAGAACATGCTCTATTCTGCAGCCAGGAACCATGGCTTGTCCTGGAGCCTTTGGCAGAAGGTGCCTGGGGAGACTCAAGGCCGACCACTGGGATTTTGGAGTCGAAGCTACAGAGGGTTTGAAGCCAACTACACTCCCACAGAGAAGGAAATCTTGGCTGCCTATGAAGGAGTCCAAGCTGCCTCAGAGGTGAATGGTACAGAAGCACAACTCCTCCTGGCACCCCGACTGCTGGTGCTGGGGTGGATATTTAAAGCAAAAGTTCCCTCTATGCACCATGCCACCAGTGCTACATGGAGCAAGTGGATTGCTGTTATCACACAGCGCGCCCGTATTGGAAACCTGAATTGCCCTGGGATTCTGGAAATAATTACAAACTGGCCAGAAGGTGAAAACTTCGGTCTCGCTGATGAAGGGCAACAAGAAGTGACACGGGCTGAAGAAGCTCCACCATACAACCAACTGCCAGCAGAAGATACACGCTACGCTCTTTTTACTGATGGTTCTTGCCACATTGTGGGAATGAACCAGAAGTGGAAAGCAGCCATATGGAGCCCCACAGGACTGGTCACAGAGGCCACTGAAGGAGAAGGTGGATCAAGCCAACTTGCAGAACTCAAAGCTGTTCAGCTGGCCCTGGACATTGCTGACAGAGAGAAGTGGCCAAAGCTCTACCTTTACACTGATTCATGGATGGTAGCCAATGCTCTGTGGGGATGGCTGGAGAGGTGGAAAGAGGCACACTGGCATAGGGGAAAACCAATTTGGGCTGCTGAAGAGTGGAAAGACATTGCTACCAGTGTAGAGAAGCTACCTGTGAAAGTCCGCCATGTAGATGCCCATGTCCCCAAGAGCAGAGCCAATGAGGAGCACCAAAACAGTGAGCAGGTAGACCAGGCTGCAAAGATAGAGGTGTCAAAGATAGACTTAGATTGGCAACATAAGTTCCTAGCTCGATGGGCCCATGATGCCTCAGGCCATCAGGGCAGAGATGCCACCTATAAGTGGGCACAAGACCGAGGGGTGGATTAAACCATGGACAGAATTTCTCAGGTTATCCATGACTGTGAGACGTGTGCTGCCATCAAGCAGGCCAAGCGAGTGAAGCCCCTATGGTATGGTGGGCAGTGGTCCAAGTACAAGTATGGGGAGGCCTGGCAGATAGACTACATCACACTGCCCCAGACACGCCAGGGCAAGCGCTACGTGCTGACCATGGTGGAAGCCACACTAGATGGTTGGAAACCTACCCTGTGCCTCATGCTGTGGCCCGGAACACCATCCTGGGCCTGGAAAAGCAAATCCTGTGGAGACATGGCACCTCTGAGAGGATTGAGTCAGACAATGGGACTCATTTCAAGAACAGCCTTATCAACACCTGGGCTAGGGAACATGGCATTGAGTGGGTGTACCATATCCCCTACCATGCACCAGCTGCAGGCAGAGTGGAGAGGTACAATGGACTACTAAAAACCCAGCTGAAAGCTTTGGGTGGGGGATCTTTCAAAAACTGGGAGCAGCATTTAGCAAAGGCCACCTGGTAAGTTAACACCCGAGGTTCCACCAACCGAGCAGGTCCTGCCCAGTCTGAGTCCCTGAATATAATAGATGGAGATAAAATCCCAGTGGTACGTCAGAGGTTTGTTAGGGAAGACTGTGTGGATCGATTCTGCCTCGAGTACAGACAAACCCATTTGTGGGGTTGTCTTTGCTCAGGGACCAGGTTGCACATGGTGGATAATGCAAAGAGATGGAACAACACGTGTACCTCAGGGAGATCTGATTGTGGGGTGAGAATGATATGCAAATATCACTGTTTGTTGGATGTTACTGCCATTGTCTGTACATTACACCATACAGACATGAGACAGAAGGAAATGTGTAAGTGCTGAAGGTCTGGGCAAGTGGAAGATGGAGAAGGAAACGTGCAAGTGTTGAAGGTCTGAGCAATTGATAGATGGAGCTTTGAGTGAGTAAGGTGAAAGGGGTGAAATTCTGCCGCTCTGTAGTATAGGGCATGGATTCAGTGGTCCAGCATGGGGATGTGATGAGGGCATGATGGGTATTGTTTGTAATTTTTGGGGGAACAGATGGAAATTTTGCGTGAATAAATGCATGATGTGTGGTAGTATGTTGATGATATGGGGATAAGGGGTGGAATGTCCTAGGGTGACGTTATGATGCTTGTATCCCCATTCATGTGTTCTGTTTATGCTGGATATTATGTTCTATGCTCTAAGACTGGCTCTGAAGAGTGAAAGTTTTGTTTGGGCTTTCTTATCAGCCTGGCAGGACACAGAGACAGGCAGTACATAGTGCTGCTTTTGCTTTTTGCCTTCGCTTTTTGCGTTGCTCTCTCACTCTTGCTTCTGCTTCACTTCTTGCTCTTGCTTCTGCTCATTAGCTAGTTTAGCTAAACTGTCCAAATTTCGTCCTGGACTGTTTCTCCTTTCCTTTTTGAACCATCTCGAACCTGCTCCGGACTGGGACCTGGGAACACCGAGCATTTGCACCTTGCGGCCTGCAGCAGCTGCCCCAGCGCCGGAGGGACTGAGAACAGAGCGACCACCCCCAAGAGAGAGTTTCTGAATTTGTCATCTTTTTCAGAGTGGTGTCATCCGGTATTGTTCATTCTGTGTACTGGGGGGTGCTGTGCCTGTTAAATAAACAGGTTCTTTCCACTCCTCTCCGAGAAATCCTTCCCAAACTGGTTGCGGGGAGGGGCTGTGTGGGTTTGCTTTCTGGAGGGACCCTCCTTTGGAGATTCTCTCCCAAATTTGCCTTAAACTAGGACACCCCAATATGGGATGGCAAACAGAATTGATTCAGACTGGGGAACTCATTTCACATCAAAGATATTGCAGAAAGTTGTTCAGGCCCTGGCAGTAAAATTGGAATTACACACTCCAGGGCAACCATAGAGTTCTGGTCAGGTTGAGAGAATGAATCAAATTCCTAAAAGAGCTCTAGTTAAGCTAATGACTGAAACCCAAATGTCATGGATAAAATGTCTCCCTTTGGCTTTATTAAGAATTAGAACCCAACCCCAGTCAGATCTGGGGGTCCCACCCTATGAAATGATGTTTGGGTTTCCCTTCCTGACCTTGCCCCAGAAGGCTGCCACCTATGAGGAAGGGGAAGCCAATGCCAAGAAATAAGTGATGTCTATAGCACAAACTTTAAAAGGGCTAAGACATAAAGGGGCAATTCCTCAAACTACCACCCTGGATTTCAGAATCCATAATATTAATCCTGGGGATTGGGTGATGATTAAGCCATGGAGAGATCAGCCTCTCACTCCTCAGTGGGAAGGTCCCTTTCAGGCACTGCTCACCACCGAATCGGCCGTGCGAGCTGCAGAGCGGGGATGGACTCATGGCAACAGAGTCAAAGGCCCAGGAGAAGAACCAAAGAGTGGACTGTAACATCCAGGCTGGGTGAAACAAGATTGACTCTCAAGCAGAGACTGAAAGACAACCAGGAAAACACCAAGATGCCCAAAAAGCAGAGTCAAGCTTCCACCAGCCAGCTCAAGAACTGTCTTCCTGTTTTCATGGGTGAGAATTACCAGCATCTGTTGAGGGGAAGTACACAAGGGACTGTAAAAGGCAATGGGACAGCTTCTTTAAGAAAATAAGACAAAGGAGGGCAAGGCTGGGTTGGCCCCTTTGTTTGCTACCAAGAAGGCTCCATAGCCCTGCTGTGGGTAGCAACCCCGTAGGCATGGTAAGGTAGGGACAAAAGGCCATTCCAGACCTCTGTAATTCCTCAGTTGTCTTTTAATTCAACAGGGACTGGAGGGCAGGACCGAGTTGGCCTCTGTGCTCACCCCTAAGATGCACCAACTATGGGCAGCAGCCACACAGGCACGGTAGATGGGAGTCAAAGCCACACTGGACCTCTGGGATGCCCTTTTGTCCATTCCAAAAAAGTGTGTCTAAGGAAAACCTGAGATTTTTTTTTCCTGTTCCCACTGTCCTTGCCCACATCAACAGATGCTGGTATGACTCATTCAAGAGAGAGAGAAAAATTTTGACTCAATTGTTTGAACAAAATGACTTATAGAAAAAGAAAGGTGAGTTTGTTATAGAAGAGTAATCCTAGGGTTCACTGTCACAATTAAGGGGTGAATATTAAATATATGTTAAGAGAAGTTTTGTAGATGTACAGTTATCCTTCCCCTCCCCCTTGCATTGCTATCACAGGATGGCCTCAGTAGCTGGGGCATTTGGGAGGGTTGGCTTGTTCCTATGGCAGCACCTGACCTCCAATCAAGGTATGAGACAGTGATCTCCACCACTGGACAGAGAAGGAGTCGATTGACAAGACTTTGGGAGGGGCAAGAGGTATAAAAGACAGAACATCCATTTTGTAGATGAGCACATGGTGACTGAATCCTTTGCTCCTGGCATTGTATCCTTTTCTTTATTCAGTCTTCAGTTGTATTTTGATAAGGCCTTAATAAGGCATTTAAATTTTTAAAAGTGAAAATCTATTCTCACATGGGGTTGGGGAATGTGGGGCAAGGTTGTCCACACTGGGTCACCTCTGAAGGTACAACTTCACTGATCTGGTCAGACCTCCTTAGGAGAGACCCTGGATGAATCACAGAATGCTGCAATCAGCTCTTCTATAACAAGAATGGCAACAAAAGACACCCTTTAAGACAGGAATACATATTTCTTAGAAGCACTTTGAAATAGTTCTCCATAACTCTAAAAGGAAAATTTCCTGATGAATTGCATTAGCGCAGAGGGAAATCAAGGCAGAGCCATGGTTTCTCAGGACTTGCTTGATCCTAATCAGTCCCGTTGTGCATTTGGAAATGAGCCCTGGAGCCACAAGGCCTGAGAGGAGATTGCACGAACCTTTGCAGGAGTCCAAGTCAGAAGAATGAACCCCAAAGTGTCTCGAGGCATGAATGGGTCGCACTCAAGTCCATGCCCAACACAGGCTCCTCATGGAACCCTTGGAGGAGAGAACTGGAGGCCAGGATGGCACAAAATCCTCTCAGAGACTCAGTGTAGAAAGGAAATTCCAAAGTACCTTAAAAACCTTGAGTATCTCAAGGCATTAATGAACCCCACTGAGTGTCAGTACAAAGCTCTCAAGGGACTCATTAAAGCAGATAATTGGGGCCATGATTGCACAAACCTCTCACAGAGTCTGTACCAAAAATGAAACACCAAGTACCTTAAAATAATTGAGTACCTTGACGCATTAATGACCCCACTGAGTCTCCTTACTGACAAAGCCTCCCCAGGGACTAATTACAGCAGATAATTGGAGGCTGTAACTGCACAATCTTTCTCATAGCATCTGTATCAAAGGGAAACACCAAGTAGCTTAAAAAACTGAAGTACCCTGAAGTATTAATGAGCCCCACTGAGTGTTGTTACTGACAAAGCCTCTCCAGGGACTAATTACAGCAGATAATTGGAGGCCATGATTGCACAAACCTCTCAGAGACTCCAAGGCAAAAGCCAAAGCCAAAGTCCTTTGAAAAAGCTGCAGTCCCTGCAGGGAGCATTCAGGAGCCGCCAGGGCCATTGCTGAGCAAGGCTCCCCAGGGACTCCTTGCAGCAGATCCTTGAGGCCACTGGGATGTGGGCTAGGGGGGGATGCTGAGGGCAGCACAAGGGGCTGACAGTGCCCAGCCTGGCTGGGGCTGGGCCAGGAGGCCCCAGGGCCTCAGGACAAGGTGTCTCCTCCCAGCCCTTGCTGGCACAGACCCTGCTGTGCCCCAGGGCACCAAGACTTGGCTTCTCTTTGTCCCCATCTGTCATCACTGCCTGCAGTTCTCTGCTCTGCCTGGGGCCTGGGGACACTTGCTCAGTCGTGTCCCTCACTGGGCGCCATTAAAAGTCCAAGAAACTTTGAAGTTGGATTCTGCCTTGGAGTTCTGGACAGGTTTCTTCAGCTGCCTCTCAGGGACTGATGTCCAGGGCCTGAGCACAAAGCCCCAGAGGCTGATTAAAGTCCTTGTGCTGTGTCTGTGCTGCTGAGCTGGGCTGGGCTCCTGGCCCAGAGGCAGCTCCTGGTCACCAAGAAGAGCTTCAAAAGCACATTTCTCTGGATGAGCAGCTCTTGTGCCAGCCCAGCAGGGCTGGGGCACTGCCTGCAGCCAGCCCGGGCACAGCACAGAGGCACAGAGAGCTTCAATCAGTCAGGGCTGGGAAGGGGCTGAGAAGTGCCTGGGGCACAATCACTGCCAGCCCTTGGAACAGGAACCTCTGGCTGCAGGACAATGCATCTGCAGCTCCTGGAGCCATCTCCTCAAGCTGGAACATCCCAATGCCTGCAGAGCCTGTGAGTACATTCTCTGATTGTCTCTTGTGCAGAGCAGCCAGGGCTGCCCAGGGCTGTCCTGCAGAGCAGGGTCCTGCAGCCCAGGGCGCTGTGCTGGGGCAGGGACTCTGCTGCCTGCCAGGGACAGCTCTCAGCCAGCCCTGGCAGCTGCTCCCAGCACTGGGGGACAAGATCTGGCTGGCAGGAGACAGCTGGTATGGCTTGGGAGTGTTCTCCTTGTGTGGGGACGATGCTGCATTGTTCAGAATTGCTCCCAGCATGGCATTTACCTGCAGAACATTTCCAAGTAGATTATACAGGGGAAACAGCAAGGCAGGGGATGCATAAGAGGGAAAATCCTGCTTTTTAAATGTACTGCTCTTTGTTGCTGGGATGAGAATCTGCATGTATATTTTCATCTCTCAGTTCAGGGAGAAAAAAATAAAGACATTTTCTCTGACCTCTTAATAAACCAGGCAGTGACAGAAATCAGCACAGGGCCCCTCACACGCAGCATCAGTGTTACTTTTCCAGCCTCCTCAGGGTTGCTCTGACGTTGCCATCAGAGCCTGCAGAGCCAGAGCTGCCCCTGGGCAGTGCCTGAGCTGGGAGGGTTCTGCAGGGCAGAGCTGAGCCCCCAGGGCTGGGCTGGGCTCTGGCAGCACTGGCAGGGCCCAGCCCTGGGCACAGGGAAGCAGCTGCTGGCAGGGACAGCTCCAGGCAGCAGAGCCCTGGGCAGGCAGTGGGGGGAAAGTGCCCCCAGGCTGTGCTGGGATATTTCAAGTCCTCTCCAAACCCAACTATTCCATGATTACTTTTCTTACAGATCCCCATGATAAGGCATCACAGCAAATGTCCAACAGCAGCTCCATCAGGCACTTCCTGCTGCTGGCATTGGCAGACACGCGGCAGCTGCAGCTCCTGCACTTCTGCCTCTTGCTGGGCATCTCCCTGGCTGCCCTCCTGGGCAACGGCCTCATCATCAGCGCCGTAGCCTGCGGCCACCACCTGCACACGCCCATGTTCTTCTTCCTGCTCAACCTGGCCCTCGCTGACCTGGGCTCCATCTGCACCACTGTCCCCAAAGCCATGCACAATTCCCTCTGGGACACCAGCAACATCTCCTACACTGGATGTGCTGCTCAGCTCTTTTTCTTTCTCTTCTTCATTTCAACAGAGTATTTCCTCCTGACCATCATGTGCTACGACCGCTACGTGTCCATCTGCAAAGCCCTGCACTATGGGACCCTCCTGGGCAGCAGAGCTTGTGCCCACATGGCAGCAGCTGCCTGGGCCAGTGCCTTTCTCAATGCTCTCATGCACACGGCCAATACATTTTCCCTGCCCCTGTGCCATGGCAATGCCCTGGGCCACTTCTTATGTGATGTGCCCCCGATCCTCAAGCTCTCCTGCTCACACTCCACTCTCAGGAAAATTGGGCTCATTGTGGTTAGCCTTTGTTTATCATTTGGCTGTTTTGTGTTCATTGTTTTCTCCTATGTGCAGATCTTCAGGGCTGTGCAGAGGATCCCCTCTGATCAGGGACGGCACAAAGCCTTTTCCACCTGCCTCCCTCACCTGGCCGTGGTGTCCCTGTTTGTCAGCACTGCCTCATTTGCCTATGTGAAGCCCCCCTCCATGTCCTCCCCATCGCTGGATCTGGTCCTGTCAGTTCTGTATTCGGTGGTGCCTCCAGCCCTGAACCCCCTCATCTACAGCCTGAGGAACCAGGAGCTCAAGGCTGCAGTGCAGAGACTGATGACTGGATGGTTTTGGAAACATTAAGGTGCTGGCCAATTTCTGCAAATCACTTGTAATAAAAGTTGGTTTTGATACTTGTTAGTTTCATTTTGGAGGTTCTTTTTCTTTGTTTTACTTTATTAATCTTGTCTGATACTGTTAGATTGGATGTGACCTACACACACGTGATTAGGATCAAAGAAGAAAATGTTTTTATATTTCATGTTCTCTAGTTTATATACTTTTAAGAAAACATCATTTTAAGTCATTAATTACATCACGATAACTTATTATATTAATTAGAACAAAGCTATTAGTATCAATATAATTGGCAAAAGTTTTACAGAAATTTAATAAGCTATGCATACACATTTACTTATGCATCTAATCTACCTAACAAAAATCTACATGTATCTTTTCTAATCTATTCCCATGCTAATGCCTTGTCTTCTGTCTTGCTATGGATACAATCTAAAATCATCAATTGTTATTTCATCTATTAACTCAGCTTTGCTTGTAAGTTAGCTGTCAAGCCTAACTATATGGTCCACAGAGAAATGTCAATGTTTCTGCCATTTCCCCTTTTGTTTCTCTCCACCTTCCCTGTGCCCACAGACTGTGTCAATGAGGGGCTGCACTCTTGGTGACTTTAAATGAACTAAAGGATCACCCAGCAGAGTTTTCTGCAGAGATGCCCTTGTGTTCCCTTCTGTAGAGCTGCAGCAGCAATGTCTGTGTGCAGAGCTGGGGCAGATCAGTGCTGGCCCAGCAGCTGTGCCCAGCAGCAGCAGCAGCAGCAGCACTTGGTGTTGCCAGTGCTGCTGCCGTGGCCCTGCCCCGCTGCCCTGGTGGCCCTGGTGTTGCTGCAGGGCCTGAGTGCTCTCGGGGCCGGGCACAGCCCTGGGGGTGGCAGTGCCGGGGCTGCAGCAGGGACAGGCCATGTAATATAAATCACCTTTGATGATTCCTTTGGGTTTGGTTCTGGGTTTGTTCTTTTTTTCACCATGTTTGATTAATGTAATATTGTCCACAAAGAAAAACCATTGGTTTTGCCAGTTCTCATTTTGTTTCTCTCCATCTTCCCTGTGGCCACAGTCTGTGTCAGTGAGGGGCTGCACTCCGTGTGGCTTGAAAGAAACTAAAGGATCTCCCAGCAAAGTTTTTTTCCAGAGATGCCCTTGTGTTGCCTTCTCTGGAGCTGCAGCAGCAATGTCTGTGTGCAGAGCTGGGGGCAGATCAGTGCTGGCACAGCAGCTCTGCTCCTGCTGGCCACACTATTCCTGAGCCAGGCCAGGAGCCATTGGCCTTCTTGGCCACCTGGGCACACTGCTGGCTCATGTCCAGCCTGCTGTCCATCAGTCCCTGCAGGTCCCTTTCTGCCTGGCTGCTCTCCAGACACTCTGTCCCCAGCCTGTAGCACTGGGGCCAAATACCAGGGCCTGGCACTTGGATTTGTTAAACCTCACCTTGTTGGATTCAGCCCCTGGATCCAGCCTGTCCAAGTCACTGTGCAGAGCCCTCCGACCCTCCAGCAGATCAACACTCACACCCAGCTTGGTGACATTTGCGAAGATGTCCTTGGTTCCATGGGGCCCCTCAGGGTCACAATGGCCTCTTGGTTACACCAGGCCCTGCACTGTCACCCTGGTCTCCATGGCTCCATGGGGCCTCAAAATGTGACAATGGTCCCCTTGGTTCCATGGGGCCCCAGGGTGTCACAATGGCCCCATGGTCACATGAGGTCCCACACTGTCACCATGGTCTCTGTGGTTCCGCAAGTCCCCTCAGTGTCACAATGGACTCCTTGTTTCCACGAGGCCACACAGTGTCACAACGTTCTTCCAGATCCCTTGAGGCCCCATCGTGTCACAGTGGCCCCTTGGTTACACAGGATACTGCAGTGTCACAATGTCCCCTTGGTGCCATGAGGCCCCACAGTGTCAGAACAGCCCCTTGGTTCCACTGGGCCCTGCAGTCTCCCAATGGTCTCCTTGGTTTTGCAGTGTCAAAATGGTGAAACCCCTTGGTTACACGAGACCCTGCAGTGTCACAATGGCCTCTGTGGTTCCACGAGGACTCAGAGTGTCACGGGGCACTCCCTGGGTGCATTTTGCCCCACAGCACCACCATGGACCCCTGGTTCTGTGGGGATGCACGGTGTCACCATGGTCCTCTTAGTTCCACGAGGCCCTGCAGTGTCACAATGGCCCCAGAGTGTCCCAATCATCACAGAATGACAGAATCAAATAGGCTGGAAAAGACCTTTGGGATCATCAAGTCCAACCAATGCCCTAATACTGCCTTGTCACCCAGACCATGCCACTAAGTGCCACTGGAAAGGGACAGTGACTCTGTCACCTCCCCCCTGGCCAGCCCATTCCAGTTCCCACTCACCCTTTCTGTGAAGAAGTCCTTCCTATTATCCAGCCTGAGCCTCCCCTGTTGCAGCTTAAGGCTGTGTCTTCTTGTCCTGCCCTGCAGCAGATCCACACTCACACCCAGCTTGGTGCCATCTGCAATTTGTGAATGCTGGACTCCATCCCCTCACCCAGATCATCAGTGAAGATATTAAAGAGGACTGGGCCCAGCACAGACCCCTGGGGACAGCACCAGTGCCTGGACACCAGCTGGGTGCAGCACCATCCCCACCACTCTCTGGGCCCAGCCTCCAGCCAGCTCTTAAATCTCCCAGCCAGGAGGGAACCTGCCCAAGCCGTGGGCTGCAGCTTTTCCAGGGAATGCTGTCAGAGACAGAGTCAAAGGCTCTGCTGGAGTCCAGGCACACAACATCCACAGCCTTTCCCACATCCACAGCTGGGTCACCTGGGCATAAAAGGAGACCAGGTTGGTCAGGCAGGACCTGCCACCCCTAAATCCACGCTGGCTGGCTCTGATCCCTGGGCCATCCTGTGGGTGCCCTGTGATGGCACTCAAGGTGATCTGTTCCATAACCTTGCCAGGCACCCAGGTCAGGCTGACAGGCCTGGAGTTCCCCAGCTCCTCCTTCCAGCCCTTCCTGGGGATGGGCTCACACTGGCACCTCCAGTGCTCTGGGCCCTCCCTGCTGAACCAGGACTGATGGTAAATGATGGAGAGCAGCTTGGGGAGCTCATCCACAGCGCCCTCATCCCCCTAGGATGGATCCCATCTGATCCCATACACCTGTGAGCATCTGAGTGGCTCAGCAGGTCAGCAGCTGCTTCCTCCTGGATTCCAGGGGGCTGTTCTGCTCCCTGTGCCCATCTACCAGCTCAGGAGAACACTTTTCCTGAGGACAACCTGTCCTAATATTGAAAATTGAGACAAACAAGGTGGTAAGTAGCTCAGCCTTTTCCTTATTTTTAGTTACTATATTCCCCACTGCATCCAATGAAGAGTAGAGGTTCTCCTTCTCCCCTTTTCCTATTAAATTTTATATAAAAACATTTTTATTTTTTTACAGAAGCTGATAGGTTAAGTTCTGATTGAGTTTTCAAGTATCAACTTTTCTTTCTGCATAACTGAATGACATCCTTAAACACTTCCCGAGTTGTCAGTCCATTTTCCCCTTTTCCCACAAAAGCTCCATGCCCTGCCAGGCCAGCCATTTTCCTCACTGGCTCATCTTTTGCCACACTGGGACAGGCTGCTCCTTCCCCCTTAAATTACCTTCTTGAAATGTGTGTCCTTCCTGGACCCCTTTGTTTATAAGGGGTGTTTCCCTTAAAATAATTCAGTACCTGATTTTATATTCCCCAAATCAGCATCCTAAACAGGCCAAAGTCTGCCCTTCCTAATTCCAGTGCAGAAGTTTTGTTGCTGCCCTTCCTTCTTTCACAGAACATGGAAAACTTGATTATTTCATGGTCACTGTGCCCCAGGCAGCCTCTGAGCCCCACATCTGCCCCCAGCCCTTCTCTGTTTGTGAACAGCAGCAGACAGAGCTTTCCTTGGCAGTGGGAGTGTTACCAAAAATTCAGTAAAACAGAAAACTCCTTAACCCCAGTGTAGCATTAAGAAGCAGCATTCTTTATTCAGCTGGATGCACGGGGGAGAGCTCCTCCCAAAGCTGTGCATGCTGAGTACAGGAAAGTTTCTGTTTATATTCTGTATTTTGCACACATATTCATTGATTGTCCCGGACTAAACACACATATGATAATCATTTCCCCAAAATCATTAACAGATTTCCCCTCCCTTGTACCCATGTGTTCTTCTGTCCTGGGGCTCTCTCTGGTGGTCCCTGGTGGTCGTGGACCCCAATGTTCCAGTGGGCCTGGCTGAGCTGGCAGGACCCTGAGGCTGCTGAACTTCCAGTTCCCCTTCTCACACAATGGGCCTTGTGTGGTTTCCATAGGCCTGGGGATGTGGAGAACAAGCTCCAGGTGTCAGCTCACCTGGTGGAGACAATTGATCATCTGGTAACATGAGATCACAGAGTGGGCTATGACATCACAGAGTGGGTAATGTGAGGTCATTGATGAGCTATGACATCACAGACTGCCTCTGTGACATCACAGAGCCAGCTGTGACATCACTGGGCAGATATGACATCACTGAGTTGGCTGTGACATCAGAGGCCAGCTGTGTGACATTGGAGAATGGGCTGTGAGCTCACAGAGCAGGCTGTGACATCCCAGAGGGGCTGTGTGACATCCCAGCAGGGCTGTGTCAGGTCACTGGGTTGGTCACTCGGCCCCAGCTCCCCCTCACAGTTTCTCCCAACAAGTCCAATGCTGTCCATGCCCAGCGGGGTCCCTGTCCCCCGGGATCCCCCCGGCCCACCTGGAGCCACAGCCTCCACCAAAGGATGTTCCACAGGATCCACCCCAGAGCCTGACAGGGGACAAGGGGCCGGGGCTGTGTGACCAGGACATCAAGGACGGGGATTACCCAGGTCACTGTGGCCTGGGTTGGGTTGCCCAGGGCAGGAAAGATGTCTGGCAGCTGGAGCAGGGTCTGGGAAGGGCCTCCAAGGTGGGGCTGGAGCCCTTGGGCTGTGAGCAGAGGCTGAGGGATCTGGGCTTGTCCAGCCCAGAGCAGGGAAGGCTGAGGGGCTCCTCATCCCAGCCTGGCAGTGCCAGCGAGGAGGGGATGGAGAACACAGAGCCAGGCTCTTCACCGGGGGCCTGGTGGGAGACAAAAGCCAATGGGTGGAAGGGGAAAGAGGGGAGATCAGCCAGGACAGGAGGAGATGAAATGAGTCAGGCTGGTTTCAGCATTTCCTCAACATCAAGAGCAGCCTGAGCTCCCTTCTCCATCCACCACTGACAGCTATGCAAATCAGGAATTGTTGGAGCTGTTTTGCCCCCACTCCAGGATGAGCATCCTGATACAAGAACTTAATTGTTTTTATATCTGTCACAGAACAATGTTTGTCAAAAATTAACTTTAGTATGAAAATCACTTGTGGGTGGTGGACTCATCAGGCATTGCTGGGAAGTTGCACATAGCTCAGGGAAGAGTGTGATTGTTACTAAATTGTGTCCTGTTCAACCATGGTCTGTTGGCCATGAAGAGAAACTTTCTGTGCCTCTGAGTCTCACCAGTTCCTGACCCTGAAAGGACACAAACCTGATGAGTTGTGGTCCCCACTCCAGTGGTGGCACTGGCACCTCCCTCCATAGCCAGAGCAGAGCTCCCTTGTCCCAGAAAGTCCCTGGCACTGGAGGGATGACGGAAACAGGACGGGCTGGGGGGATCAGGGGCAGGGCAGAGCCACAGGGAAGAATGACTTTTGCATTTGATGGAGCTGTGCCTTCCCTTGGCTCTGTTGGCTGACAAGAAATGAACATCCCTCTGTGTCTCGGGCAGCTCCTTCTCCAAGGAAAGCAGGTGGGAGTTGGAGCCAAGGAGCTGAAAGCTGCAGGTGCAGCCTGGGCTGGAGGGAGCTCAGATTTGCACAAGGCTGCTCTGAGTGCCAGGGCTTGGATGGGGGAAATGGTGGGGTGAGGGTATGGACAGAGTCTGATTGATTGTCAGCCATGAAGGGTCTTGATTTGCATATCTATACAAACTGCATGAGGAGGTACTTGGATTCAGTGTCAATTGGAGATTGCACATGTCAATGAATTCACAGGGGAAAAAACCCTAAACAGGACCTAAAACATCTTTTCTCACTGTCTTTTTAAATATATTGCATTCACTGTGGATATACTACTGAGATCGTTCTAATTAACCACAAAAGATTTGAAAATTAAATTCAAATTATTCCCGGAGGCTTGGTTCTTAAGGTGTTCTGAATGTCAATGAGCCCTGGGACACTGAATTCCTGCACTGAAGAGCTGAAGGCTGAACAAGCCTCTGGAGCAGTGAAATTCAGCAGCAGCCTCCAAGTTGCTGAGGATGTCAGCAGCCCCCACTGAGGCCATCCCTGCCCAGAGACCGTGGAGGAATGGGCAGACAAGGAGAGCGTCCCTGGGGCTGGGGCAGCACAACTCAGAGGCACCAGCGGCTCCAGCTGGGCAATGGAGTGTGGAATGTGGCTGGGAAAGCCCTGCCTGGGCTGGGCCAAGCAGGACACACAAGCCCTGACTCCCATTCCCCAAACATCTCTCTCAAGGAGACATTTAAAAGGAATTACAATTGTTTCTGTACCCTGAGTTGCACGCACTGGATAAGTACTGACAGGAAATACTCAAGAGCTCAAAACAACCAAACAGCCTTTACTGGCAACTTTAGAAAATTTGAGAAACTTTGGCAAATGGTTTAATGTCACATTCAATCAACAGAAAACACTTCTCAAAGCATTACCTTGGCCCATTCAACTACATAAACTCAAAGCCCATTCAATTTTAAGTTACTCAAAATTTGTGCAAGGACAGTAATAGAAGAAGACATAGAGAGAGCTAAAGACAGAAAAGATATAGAGAAGCACACACACAGGTACCAATTCCTGGATTCCAGCAGAGTTCAGATGGAAATTCCAAGAGGAGGGAGGGTCAAGATGTGTGCTTGCCTTGTGATCAGCCTTCAATACTCCTTGGTCTTCCTGGGCCCTTCCCCCAGGTGGGGCTTGGGCGCATTTGGTCCCTCAGGAGCTGGGCTGGAGCTGCAGAGGTGGCTGTGGAGCATTGCCTGTGCTGTGCCAGGGACTGGCAGCCACTGCTGGGCTGGGATAGAGGCTCTGGGGGGATTGGGGTTCCAGGGCAGGGCAGGGCTGGGGTTCCAGGGCAGGGCAAGGCTGGACCTGCCCCTTCCTCACCCACACACAAAATGTTTTGAGCCAACATTCTCCTCCGGTCTCTCACAGTAAGGCAATGTTGCAGGTGAAATCCCAATTCTGGCCATGGGCACCTGGATGAGAAGGAAAATTATTTTCCATAGAAGGGGAAGCACACACCCCCTATGTTTAGAAGGCATGTGAGAGCCTCACTAGGCCAAGGCCAGCCAGACTTGTCAGGAATGGCAGATTTTGTCTGGGAGCAGTCTTTGTTTTTAAGGAATTTTGGAGGTGCAAGCCCAATCTCAGCCATGGGCATCTGGAGAAGCAGGACAGTTCTTTTCCATTGGGAAGGAAACCATGCAGCCCCAGTGTTTCAGCAGCAGATGAGAAGAGACCCTCAACATGCCAAGGTCAGTTGGACCAGTTAGGTGGTCACTGGGAGGCCAAGCCAGCCAGACATGTTCTGTGTTCTTTTGGTTTTATGGTGCCCCATAGTGTCACAATGGCTCCTTGGACCCATGGGGCCCCGCAGTGTCATAATGGTGACTTAATTCCATGAGGTCCAGCAGTGTCACAATAGACCCTTCTTTCAATTGGGTTCCACAGTGCCACCGTGGCCCCAAGGTTCCAGAAGGCTCCGCAGTGTCACAATGGTCCGAATGATGCCATTAGGCCCCACGGTGTCACGATGGTCTCCATGGTTCCCCAGGCTTCCACAATGTCACAGGTCTCCTCTGTTCCATGAGCCCTGCAATGTCACAATGGACCTTTGGACCCTGGGGGTTTGCAGTGTCACAATGGTCTCCTTTTGCTCCACAGTGTCACAATGGACCATTGATGACACAAGGCCCCAAAATGTCACAATGGACCTTTGGTTCCATGCAGCCCTGCAGTGTCATAAAGGCCTCTTGGTTTCACAAGGCCCCACAGTATCACAATGGTGCTCTTGGTTCTGTGGGGACTCCCAGGGTTACAATAGTCTCACTGGTTCCATGAGGCCTCACAGTGTCACAATGCTTTGCTTACTCCATTGGACCTCACAGTGTCACAGTGGTCCCTTGGTCTCACAGGGCCCCACAGTGTCACAATGCTCCCTTGGCTCCATGGGCCCTGTGCTGCTGCATTCCCCCCTGCCCTTCTCAGGCCGCCCTGCCATCTGAGAAATGCTCCTTGGGGCTCGGCCTTGGCCAACAGCCCCTGGGCTCAGCTCCTCTGCAGCTCATCACAAACACTGTCTGCTCCAGGCACTGCTGCTGCCCAACCAGCTCCTGCTTTCTGTAGGAGCAGCTCTGGGAGCTGTTTCTGTTCCCTCAGTGGCACAACATCCCTGTTCTCACCCTGCCAAAGAAAGCTGTTGGTGCCAAGTGCGGCCAGGATGACTTAACCTTACCTACATTGCCTATAGGTAAGGTTAAGTCACAAGGTCCAAGTGAAGTTAAACACTGCTAGGAGTTGTTGTTTTCCTAAGTTATTATGGTTAATATAAGTTATAAGCTGAATTAAATACTGTGAAATGTTACTCCTCTGTTAAATTAAAAAGTCATAGGTTATAAGTTAGATTAAATCCTGCTAAATGCTGCTTTTTCCTAAATTATGAAATTGATGGTATCAGTAAAGGTTAAGGTATAAGTTCAGTCCTGTTAACTTTGAGCTCTGTTAAGCTTTTGGGCCATATTCCTTTCATCCTTGCTCTCACTGTCCTTGTGTCACACACACACACACAGGGACAGTTCTCAGTTCATTTCTGGTTTGGTTGCCTGGATTTGGTTTGGTTTTGTTGTTGCTTTGTTTCCTTGGTGTGCCTGAAGTGTCCAGTCAGGAGCAGAGTGACTCTTGCCAAGGAACTCTGTGCCACTGTCCCTTAATATTAAATCTGGTTTTTGCTGCTCCCTTGCTGGGGATTTTTTCAGCGCTCTCAAGGCCTCGTTGGTAGCAGGGTGAAGGAGCCCTGGCCCAGGCTCTGGCCCTGGGGGACACGGGGATGCTGCCAGGGGGTCCCTGTCCCCCTGTGCCACCCCCAGGGCCCCGGCCCCCCGTCCCCGTGTCAGGCTCTGGGGTCGATCTCGTGGAACATCCTCTGGGGGAGGCTGCGGCGCCGGGGGCGGGGGGACCCAGGGGGACAGGGGACCCCGCTGTGCACGAGCAGGGTTGGACTGCTCTGGGGGGAACCGTGAGGGGGGCCGGGGCAGAGTGACCTCCCCAGGGACCTCACACAGCCCCTGTGATGTCACACAGCCCCTGGGATGTCACACAGGCCCCTGTGATGTTACACAGCCTCCCTGTGATGTCAGAACCCATTCACTGATGTCACAGAGCCACATTCTATTATGGCAGAGTCTGATCTATGGCCCCTCATCCTACTCCATGATGTCACAGCCATCTCTGTGATGTCACAACCCCCTCAGTGATGCCATAAAACCCTCTCAATGATGTCATACTGCCACTCTTTAATGTCACAGCACACACTTTGACCTCACAACCTGCTCCATGGTGTCATACAGCCATGCCATGATGTCACAGCCTGCTCTGTGATGTCACAGAGTCTCTCTATGGTGGTGTAGTGACTCAGTGACCTCACACAAAAACTCTGTGATGTCATAGCCCAATCTGTGACCTCACACAGCCCACTCTGTACTGTCACACAGCCCCTTGCTGACATCACAGCTGCTCTGTGCCTCCATGACCCAGCCACAGAGGAGCTGCTGTGACACAGCCCCCTCTGGGACATGCCACAGCCCCTGCCAGTGCTGAGTCCCTGGGAGCTCTGACTGTGCCCTGCTGGTGTCCCTGAGGGGCCCTGGCAGTGCCCCAGCCCTGCTGGGCTGTGCACAGGAGCTGCTCCTGGCCAGAGCTGTCTCTCTGCAGCTCTGCTGCTCTTGCCAGGAGCTGCCTCTGGGCCAGGAGCCCAGCCCAGCTCAGCAGCACAGACACAGCACAAGGACTGTAATGACCCTCTGGGGCTTTGGTGCTCTTTGTGTCTTCCATGGTCAAAGTGCTGCCCAAGTTGGCTCTGTCAGGGCTGTCTTGCAGCTGCTGCCCATGCCTGTGCCCTGTGCAGCCCAGGCTGTCCCACGATGTCCCTGCCCTGCGCCTCTGTCCCTGCAGGCTGTCGGCATCCCCCGGCTGCCCCACCTGTCTGGGCCCTTCCTTTGCTGACAGCTCTGCCTCCTGCCTGCCTCTGCCTGCCCACACAAAGCCTGGGGCTGATACCAAAAGGGTTAATTCAATTTTTACTGTGCCTGTGAACTTTCAGCACAGGAACAATGCATGCAGGGGCAGCTTTCCCAGCAAGGATGGTTGGAAGAGAAGATGAAGACATCTGGCTCAAGAATGCAGTGATAGAAAAAGCAAGGGCTGAATCTGGGAACCTGGAGTGGGTTTTATGGAAATGGGTAAATTTCAATGTACATATTACTGTATATAAGCAATACACTTATACAACCACATGTCCATGTAAGGAGTTATCACCTGCTGGACCTCAGCCCTGAATAAATGCTGCTCTCTTAAACATGAAATTCGTGTTAAGAAGTCTTATTCTGATTTTTTGGCCATTTGGTGACAGCAGAGGCTCACAGAAACAAGGATCCAGCTGTGACACTTGGAACCTCGTGGAACAAAGGGTCCATTGTGATGCAGTGGAACCCCATGGAACCGAAAGTCCATTGTATCAGAGCAAGGCCTCGTGGAACCCAGGAGACCATTGCTGACAGTATGGAAGCTCCTGGAGCCATGGGGTCATTGTGAGAGCTTGGGACTGCATGGAACCAAGGGTCCATTGTGATACTGCAGAATCTTCTGGAATCAAGGCGGTCATGCTATGCTATGGAATCTCATGGAACAAAGGATCCATGGTGACACTGCAGTGCTCAGACCATTGCTGACGGTGTGGAAGCTCATGGAACCAAGCGTCCATTGTGGCTCTGTAGGGATTCACAGAACGAAGGAGACCATTTTGACACTGTGGGGCCTCATGGAACCACCTGCCACTGTGACACAGTGAGGCCGCATGGAGCCAAGGGGCCATTGAGACACTGAGGAACCTCATGGAACCAAAGTCTATTGTGATGCAGTGGAACCTCATCGAACCAAAGGTCCATTGTTACACTGTGGGGCCCTGTGGAACCAGTGGGACCATGGTGACACCATAGTGCTCCATGGAACCAAGGGGCCATTCTGATTCTGCTTTGCCTCATGGAACCAAGGGGCCACTACAGCACTGCAGGCCCTCATCGAACTAAGGCAGCCTTGTGACACTGCGAGGCCCTCTTGGAACCAAGGATCCATTGGGATATTGCAGGGCCTCATGGAACCACGGAGACCATTATGAGCCTTTGGAACCCATTGTAACCAAGGGGTCATTGTAGTACGGAGGGGCCTCATGGAACCAAGGGGACCACAGTGACACTGTGGGGCTCCATGGAACAAAGGGGCCATTCTGACACCAATGAACCAAGGAGGCCATTGCTGTGCTATGGGGCATTATGGAACCAAGGAGGCCATTGTGACACATGAGGCCAAGTGGAACCAAAGGACTATTGTGGCACTGCAGGGTCTCATGGAACCAAGGGCACAATAGTGACACCGTGGGGCTCTGAGGGACCAAAGGGGCATTCTTAAAGTGCAGAACCAAGGAAGCTGTTGTGACATTCTGGGGCATCATGGAGTCAAGGATCCATTGTGAAACAGCACAGCCTTGGGAAACCATGGAGGCCATTTTTACACTTTGAGGCCTTGAGAAACCAAAGGTTCATCACAGCACTTTGCGTCCCCATGGAACCAAGGAATCCATTGGGACACTATGAGGCCCTGTTGGGCCAAAGGGCAATTGTGGCACTGTGTGGCACTGTGTGGCACCCTGGAACCAAGGAGACAATTGTGACACTACCGGGCCCCATGGAACTAAGGATTCATGGAACCATGTGGGACTCATGGAACCGAAGGTTCATTGTGACATTGCAGGACCTCATGGATCACTGGAGCCCATTGTGACACTTCAAAGCCTCATTGATCCAAGGGGCTCTGCAGGACCTTGTGGAGCCAAGGAGACCATTTTGACACTGCAGGGCCTCATTGAACCAAGGGCCCATTGTGATACTGTGGGACCAAGGATACCCCTGTGACACTGCAAGGTCTCATGGGAACAAGGGGCCAGTGTGACACAATGGGGCCTCGTGGTACCAAGGATATACAACTTGACACCATCAGTGTGACACTGTGTGGCCTTAGGGATCCAAGGGAACAGGTAACAGATCTGGCTGGTTTGGCCTCCCAGGGGCCACCTGACAAGCCCAGCTGATCTTGGAATGTTGAGGGCTGCCTCTCATCAGCCCCTGGAGAACTGGGGCCCTGTGCTTTCCTTCCTATGGAAAAGAACCATCTGTCTTTCCAGGTGCCCATGGCTAAAATTGATACTCCCCCTGAAAAATTGCCTACATGCAAGGGTTCTCCCAGAAAAAAGGTGCCAGGACAGAGAGCTCTGGCTTGCCTTGGCCTCTGGTGGTCACCTCTTATCTCAAAGAAGCCCTGAAGAAAGTATTTGAACAGGTTTGGCTGCTGGGACATCAATGAGACTCTCATCCTCTGAAAAACTCAGATGCTCTTCTGATCACATGTCTTTTTTTCTATTGTGTATTATGCATGAAATATTATTTTCAGCTAAAAAATATTCTTCTTATCGCTCTACCAGTGTTATCTGATGTAAATTTCTCATCTACATATGACTCCAGGTCACCTGAATAAGCAAACAAAAAAAAATCCAGCAGGAATTATTTGTCTCTGCTCCCATCTGTCAGATCTCCTCTGGAGCTGGAGGTGCAGCCCCAGCACTGGGGAGGGCTCAGGGGGTCACAAGCCCAGCTCCCACACAGAGAACTTGCAGACCCTGGGGTGCTCTTCTTGGCCCCTGCACACTCAGCCGGGCTGAGATGGACACTGATGGTTTCTGGGCCAGGCTCTCGGAGCCCAGCCCAGCTCCCTGAAAGCTCTGCCCGCTGCCCTGAGCTCTGGGCAGCACCAAGGGCCTCTCTGAGCCCAGCCCAGCCCAGCCGGCTCTGGCCCCACAGCTCTGCTCAGGCCAGGCTGCTCTGGGCACTGGCCCCACGGCCTCAGCCCCTGCCAAGGGCACAGCAGCAGCTGCAGCTGCCACAGGACTCAGCCCCAGCCATGGGGGAAGGTGCTGGGCCAAGGCCAAAGGAGGCTCCCTGGCTGCCCTGCTCCCCTCGGCCTGAGGTGCTGAGAGATCTGAAGCCCCTGCTGCCATCCCATCTGCCCAGGGCAGCACAAGAGCCCCGGCCTTGGGGCCCTCAAGAGCTGTTCCTGCTCCAGGCCCAGGGCCCATGCCAAAGCTGGGACAGCCACAAAGCTGTGCCCATTTCTGTTCATTGCTGCTCTAAAAGGGATGGATCTGCAGCCACTTAGAGGTTGGTGATGAATTTTACTGCTCCAGAGGCCACTTCTTTCTTGATCTCTTCAGGAATTCACTGGAAAAGGCTCATAAATATTTGTTTGAAACACCTGAATAAAAGCCCCAAGGAATAATCTAAGACTTCAATTCTTCTGTGCTTAATTAGACAAATTTCAGAAGTGTTTTCAATGTGAATCTGCTATATTGATAAAAAAGCAGAGAGAACTGTTTTGTCCTGATTTCTTTTCCTGTTTATAGATTGATATCAGCAATGTCCAATTGATATTGACAACCAGCACCTTCTAATGCAGTCTGAATAGATATGAAAATCAAGACCCTTCATGGCTGACAATCAATCAGAATTTTTCCCCACACTCCCTCCCCAGCATTGCCCTCATCCAACCCCTGGCACTCCTATGGATCAGGAATGGTGTGGCCAGCAGGAGCAGGGCAGTGATTCTTCCCCTGTGCTCAGCACTGGTTGGGCAGCACCTCGAGTGCTGTGTCCAGTTCTGGGCCCCCAATTTAGGAAGGACATGGAGGGGCTGGAGCATGTCCAGAGAAGAGCAACAAGGCTGGTGAGGGGTCTGGAGCACAAGTCCTGTGAGGAGTGGCTGAGGGAGCTGGGCTTGTTTATCCTGGAGAAGAAGAGGCTCAGGGGAGACCTCATCACTCTCTACAACTCCCTGACAGGAGGGTGCAGCCAGGTGGGGGTTTGGAATCTTTTCCCAGGGAACAGTGACAGGACAAGAGGACACAGCCTTCAGCTGCACCAGGGGATTTTTAGACTGGACATTAGGAAATATTCTTGACACAAAGGGTGATTGGGCATTGGAATGGGCTGCCCAGGGAGGTGGGTGAGTCACTCTCCCTGGAGGTTTTTAAGGAAAGACTGAGTGCCATGGTCTGGGTGACAAGGTGATGTTGGGTCCCAGGTTGGCCTTGATGCTCTCCAAGTTCATTTCCAGCCTGGTTGATTCTCTGATGATTGTGACACTGCAGGGCCCTGGGGAAGCAAGGGGCCATTGTGACACTGCAGGGCCTGGTGGCACTAAGAGGACCATGGAGACACTGTGTACGACATGGCAGCACAGAGCCAAGGGGCCATGGTGACACTGTGGGGCTGAATGGAAGCAAGGAGTCCATGCTGACAGTTTGGGTTCTGCTGGAACCAGGATTTCCCTCTGCTCTAGTGCAGTTCACTAGGTAGGTTTCTTGCTACAGCTATGGAGAAATATTTCAACGAGCTTCTAGGAAATACATATTTCTATTTGAAAGGATGCCTTTTATTGCCGTCCTATTACACAAGAGGTGATTGCAGCATTCTGTGATTGATATTCATCCAGAGACTCTCCTAAGGAAGTCTAGCCTGCTCAGAGAAGCTGTGCCTTTAAGTCTGCCCCAGTGTGGACAACCTTTCTCCACATTCCCCAACCCCATCCTGTCTCTTCTCACTCACCTGGGACCTGCTTTGCTCAGAGAACTGGCTGCACAAAGCCAAAGAGTGGCTTTTCTTCTTTTATTTTTTCAAGCAATAGAAAACTCTTTGAGTTTCCCCATTGCAAACAGGCATCCTCCTCAAGCGTGTGCCAAGCCCAAGGTGCCACTGAGACCACTCCAGACCTACCCTAGGCCAGCTGTGAGGGTGGATCATCATCCCAACCTGCACTGAGCCATTGCAAGGGACTGTTGCCATGGACACTGCAGGGACCCCACTGCTGGCTTTGGGTGCCATGGCAACCCCCATCAGTTCAGGTTTCCTTGGAAACCAGCCCAAGGAGCCATTTCTGCAGCCAGGTTCCATGGCCCCTTGCCTGCAGAGCTGCTGCTGCCCTGGGCTGCCATTGCAACCCTGAGGAAAAAGTGGTGCCAGGGCTGTTCCAGGTACAATTGCAGTGACACTCGTTGGTGCCACCAGGTGCTATGGCAATGGCCACGGGGACCCGTTCCTTGGTTTGGTGCCAAGGCAAGCAATGCCCGGAGCCGTTGTGATGGTTGGTGGCCATGGAAAGCTGGCCTGGGCCCCTTGCTCAGGGCTGGTGTCAGTGCCCAGAGCCAGAGGGGATCCCTTGCTGGGGCTGTGCCATGGCCACCTGCCCTGTGCCGCGCTGGCCGCTCGGGCACCAGGAACCAGCAGCCAAGGGCACTGCCAGGGCCAAAGGCCAGGTCAGCCAGACAGAAAGGGGCAGGGCTGGGCACTGTTTCCATGGCAACCGGCACTGGGGGGGACACCTGGGTCACCTGGCCTGGCAGTTGCCATGGAAAGCCCTGGCAGGCACTGAGGGCACAGCCCCTGGCACTGAGACACTGCTGGGCCGGGTGCTGGGCACAGAGCTGAGCACGCAGAGATGGTTTTGTTCTTGCTGAGCTGCAGCACAGCCAAGGCCTGTCCTGCCCCTCGTCCAGCCACGCTGGGGAGGGGCTGGGGCTGCGGGGGAGCTTGGCAGGGGACACAGCCAGGACAGGTGACCCCAACTGACCCCGGGCACAGCCCAGAACAGAGCACATCATGCTCAGGGTATGAAGGGGGGAACAAGGAGGAAGGGGGAATTTTGGAGGGAGGCTTTTTGCCTTCCCAGGTAACACTTAGGCAAGAGGGGGCCCTGTTTCTCCAGTGGGCAGGGTCACTACCAAAGACACAGACACCAACTTAAGGAATTGTGGCATTTATATCATGCACAGCTGCAAAGAATTACAAAAGGATAAGCTCAGCAAAGCACATCATCATTAGCAAAGAATTACAAAAGAAGCTCAGCAATCCTTCAGAACTCATCATTACAATTTGATGACTAACCCCTTGGTCAAACACTAGAGGTGTTTGTGGCAGACAAAGATTCTGGCTGACTATCAAGGTACACCTTACAGACATCAGTAGTACTTTGGTGACACCGTTCTTCATTCTTTTTTCTCAATCTCATTGGAGTTAGGAACAAGAATTCTGTTGTCCATGGAGCTGGCGCCTTTTTAATTCCAGAATAATGTCCCCAGGCCCTTTGCTGTTCAGCTTTACCATGCTGTCTGTGGCTAACAAGGCCTGGGGGGGCCCTTTCCCCTCGGGCTGGAAGGGGCCGGGTCCCAGTCCCTGAGGGGCACCCGGGCTCCTGGATGCAATTCCTGTGCAAGTCCCTCAGTGTCACAGCAGCCTTCACATGGAGCCCCGTGGATCAGAGCATTTCCCAAAGTGGCCCTTGGGGCAAACAGGGAGATTTGGTCTGGCAGCATGTGTAAAACAATATCCTGTCAGATCTACTTGTTCTCACACACAATCCTTGGCTGCAGGGACACATTCCCATTGTTCCTGCCCAGGTTTCAGGACTCAGAGTTGTCTTTCCCAGGAGCTGCTCCTTCAGCTGCCTCAGGAGGGGCCATTTGGCCTCCGGACCCACACTCGGGCTCCATTATTAGGACGGCTGCATCCAAACCCTTTATCTCCACAAACGGTGGTGATTGGAGCTGGAGCTCCTTTTTTCACAATCGTTCCTAAAATTGCAATATCAATAATTGTGCTACTCTGTCATGGGGTTGAATAATCCAATCTTGTTCACTATTGTTTTAACAGAATTACTGTAATTTCTCCTGGATATTCTGCATCAATTCCTCCTGCCATGACATGAACACTTTGCAAGGCCAAGCTCCAAGGGAGCAGTTACCAAAGCAAAGTGTCCTGGAGGAATCTGAATTCCTGTTTCAGTACTGATAGCTCTCATTTGCTTTGAATTGCTCCAAATTAATTCCAATGCATGAAGGCCCAGCCCTGCAGCCTCTGGGCTGGCCCTGCCAGGGGCCATCACAGCCAGAACAATTTCCCAGGCAGTCCAAATCTCACTGCCCATGGTTGGATTTGCAAATTGGGGGCAGCCGTGCACAGCCAGGGGGTTTCCATTTCCCCCGTGGGCCATTGTTAAGGGCATGGAGCACATCTGGGAGATGGGTTCTCCATGGGCAAAGGTTCCCATCTCCTCATTTTTTCAACTGCTCTTTTAACAACCCCTTCACCCTTTCAACCAATCCTGCAGCTTGTGCATAGTCTGGTACATGAAAAACCCTGCAGGCTTCATCACTGTATTTTTCACAGCAACAGACAAAGCCCTCTGCATCACAGTATCAGCAAACCCTGGGAAAATAGCCAATTTCATCCCTTCCTCCTTTTTTCATTGTCTACAATCTCACAACGTTGACCACTGACATTAGGGTCCTGGCCAATCCCGTTCTGTAGGGTATTTAGAGTTACATCCCTGAGCAGCCAAAGCTACCAAATTAGTATTGTCAGCACTATTTCACATTATTATTATTTCATATGTAGATATACATATTGATATATATATAGACAGATAGATACAGACATATATATATAATATATATAAATATACAAATATACAAATACATATATACATATATTAAGATCTTATTATACTATAAATACATATACAGTTATTTATTATATTGATATTTCACTTGCACAAATGCAGCTGAGCTCAAGATTGAAACCTTCTTCTGTTGCTCCACGTGGGAACATTCCAACAATAATTGTTCCTTCTGAAGGTGCTGTTTCCAATGTACTCTTAACAAATTCATCTTTGTCTGCCCAAACCCACAAGTCCTTTTCCTTTTCCATGTGCAATTTTTGGATGCATTTGAAGACATCCAGGGCTGCAGCTTCTTTTACCCGACTGCCCCACTGCTCCCACGGGGCTCCAACCTCAGCCCACTCCAGAGCCAGGGAACTCCAGGGAAGGGCTTCCCATCTGGGAATTTCTGATGGCACTGATTCCTCACATTGACATTGAACAAGTGACATTTGGTTGGGATCTGGCCAGACTGTGCCAGTTTGGTTTGACCAGTGGCCAAAGTCAGCACCAAAGACACAGACTCCAACTGAAGGAATCAGTGTCATTTCCTGCAGTTCAGAGCAGCAAAGAATCACAAAAGGAGCGGCTCAGCAATGCACCCAACCATCCCCACCAAAGATTGCCTGCAGTGATTAGGAAAGATGCAGCAGCATTTACCCTCAGCCTTTACCATCGCCCAGATCCACACAGCAGCTGGGGAAGCTGTCACAGCCAAGGGCTGCAGAGCCACTCCTGGGCACTGGCAATTCCTGCAGGTGCCTCCAGCCCCAGGTGAGGCTCCAACCCCGCTGGGAGAGGGCCCAGCTCTGACAGTGCTGCATGAACAAACTGACAGCACTGCTAGTGTGGCAACATCTGCTTTCATCCTCCTCTTGGCTCCCTCCCAAAGCCTGGCCAGGCCTCAAGGAGGAGCCAAGGCAGCTGACTTTGATCCTTCAGCCCCACACAAGGCCAGATGTCAGATTTCATGGCCTTGTCTGGCTTCTAAATACACAAAGGTCCATCCATGTTTCACTACATGTATTGAATGAGTGGCTACATCTATCACAGTGCTAATGACCATGCATATCTCATCAGGGAGCAGATACAAAGATAACCTTTGGTTGGAAGGTTCATCCAGAGGCCACCTTGGGCTCAGGGCCTGCTCTTCAGGCCTCACTCAGGGCTGCTGTCCAGGCCTTGGCACTTCAGGGACATGCTTTAGTGCTGGGCTTGGCACTGCTGGGTGAGCGGCTGCACTGGGTGAGCTCAGAGGGCTTTTCCAACAGAAAGGATTCTGTGATTCCATGATTCTATCCACTGCATTCAGCTGGGGCTATTTTAGCAGCATTACTTTGCTCCAAAAGTTCCCTCTTGCCCAGCTCCTGTGGCCTGAGGCTTCAGCTCCTTCAGCTCCTGGTGCTGAGCTGCTCATGCTGAATGAGACGACTCGGAGAGACGAATCCAGTCCATGCAATTCCTTCTGGGACACGGAGAGGGGAGGCTGTGCAAACAGGAGCATTGTTTGCTGTGGCCTCCTCTCTGCCCTTCACGCCTTTCAGCGCTTGGAACCAGCCCAGAGCTTTCTCCAAGAGTGCAATGGAGCAGCTGTTCCTGCTCCTGGCTCTGGCTCTCTCCAGTCTCTGCCCTTGCCTGCTTCTGTCCCTCTTGCTGTGCCCTCTGTTCCCCCAGGGCTGGCTGGCTGCTGCCCAGGACTGTGGCACTGGCACAGACCCAGTGCTCCAGAGCCTCCTTTCTGTGCCCTTGGAGCTGCCTGGGCACAGCAGCCTTTTCCATCTGCAAGCTTCCCATGGACAGGGAGTGCCCAGCTCCGTTCCTTGCACAGCCTCCAGGAGCCCAGGGCTGCCATCTCAAGTCCCTGTTGGCTCTGGGGGCTCCCAGGTGCCTCAGGCTGCTGTGACACTGCTGCACACGGGAGGGAACAGGGGCAGGGGCCGTGCTGAAAGTCAGCTCCATCTGCTGCTGCTGCTGCTGCTGCTGCTGCTGCTGCTGCTGCTGCTGCTGCTGCTGCTGCTGCTGTGGGGTCATTTGTGCAGCCCTGGCCCAGAGTCAGGGATCAGATGCTGCCAGTCTCTTCCAGCCCTGACTGCTCAGAGTTTGGGCCTTGGAGCCTCAGGTGGCCAAAGGCAGCTGCTCCTGGTCCCTCTGTGTGCCCGTGTTCAGCAGTGCTGCTCCATCAGTCTGTGCCCAGCAACGGGGAAAAGCCTCAGCCCTGCAGGGCCAGGAGCTGCCGGGCTCTGCCTGAGCAGCTCAGCCAGCAGGAAGGGAGCTGCTCCACACAGGAACCAGGAGCAAAGGACATTCCTTCTGTAGGACTGTGGTAGGCCAGGGACAGGCGCTCGGAAGATTTCGGGCTGTAACGGAAAGTTACAGGAATCCTTCTACCCCCCTCCCCATAGATAAAGATCACTCTTAGAATGTAGCCAGACGTGTAGCCCCTCTAACCTATGCATGCCAGTAACTTTCCACTCCATACTAACCCTAGAAAGTATAGCCAAACCCCTGTCTGACGTAGAGAGACCCCTTAGTCCATAAATACCCTTAAGACCTCTCAATAAACGCCTTTAACCGTCCACCACATTGGTGTCAGCGTCCGTTATTGGCCACAAGGGATCCCACAAAGGAGATCGAAGTGCTGGGCCCCTGAAACCAGGTCATCGCGGCCTTCACAAGAAGGCAACATAGTGGTGCCGAAACCCGGGATCGGGACGAGTCCGGGCGACGGGAGTACTCCTGGCCAGGGGACAGCACTCAACGCCGGAATGGCCATAGCGAAGCAGGGGGACGCCCCAGAGACCCGCGATTCGTATGGAAGCAATAGCGAAGGTCGTAAGTTTGATACATATGCAATGGGGAATCAAATGTGAGCTCAGGAATTTTAATCTCGCATTGACGAGACTCTTAGAGCTTGGGGTCATTTCTCGACCCATAGATATATTACACTCTGAGGTGTGGCAGAAATGTACTGTCGCGCTAGCAGAGGACACAAAAGCCACAGGCAGCAGCAAAAGCCTGAGAGCGTGGGGGAAGGCAGAAGCCGCCCTACGCAAAGCATTAGAAGAACAGGAGATGTGGAATGCTGCGCGCTCCTGTTTGTTAATCGCGCCGCAGCTGGGGGAGGGGGCGATAACGCGAAACCCCCCTGGTGGCGACCCGATTGAGAGCGGGGAGACGGGGGGGCCGGGCGCATCCCATCCCTCCTTCAGCCCAAAGCCCCCGGAGCTCTCGGAGCCCCCGGGGGACCCCCTGACCCCTTCGGGGGACCCGCCGGGGCCCAGACCACCTCCGGAGCCCCCCGGGGTGCCCGCGGACCCCTCGCCCAACCCTTCCCCGCCGCTAGCCGACTTAGCGCAAGAAGCGGAGGGACTCGCACGGTCCTTTTGGGAGGGGTTGGCGGCAGAAGCCCGAAATATCGAGAGGGCAAGCGCGCGGGCGAGCGGCGGAGGGGATCCGCCGCCCTACCCGTTTGAATACGGCGCGGATGGCCGGGGAGAGGGGTGGAGCCCGCCGCCTCACGGCGGGAAGAACCCAGAACCGCGGCCAGCCGCGAACACGCATGCGCGGGAAACCAGCGCTGAGCCCATGCCCGGCCGAGAGCCGTGGGTCCCAGCAGACGCGCATGCGTGGGGGTGCAACAGAGGGCAGACACTCACCCGGGAGCCGCGCCCACTGATGCCACCATATATGGGAGAGATCCCTCCCTGCGGGAGGCAGGGCGAGCCCAGGGGGCGGCACCGCCAGCAACATCAGCACCGCCCCCGAGGGGAGGAGCGGGGCCGTAGCCGGACAAAACGGCAGCAGAGACCGGAAGTATATTGGCAGTCGACTTCCGACTCTGAAGGGAGCCACAGCTCCCCAGATCGCTCTGCAGAGCCCACCGAGTCCAGCAGCGACTCGGAAGCAGAGAAAACAGAATCAATGCGGTTTCGGACGAAACCAATTAAAACTTTTAACACAACCGGGAACCAACCCCAATACGAACTCACCGACTGGGGTAAAACCAAAATCGAATGCGCGGAATGGGCACCCGCAGCATCGGTGCATGCCTTCCCGGTGAGAATTACGGGACCCCAGGGGAACCAGCAAAGAACGTATACTCCCGTTAATTCCAAAGACGTTCAAACAACAGTAAAAGCCATCTCAGAAAAAGGAATTAACTCAGGGGTGGTTTCCACTCTCGTGGATGGTCTTTTTAGCAATGATGATTTACTCCCTTTTCATATAGTGCAAATAAGCCGTATGCTTTTTGAGAGGGAGGGGACGTGCGGGATTCAGCCCCCTCCCGCTATGGATGCGAGACGGCCCATCTATGCCAACCCATAGTGGGGCAGGGGATCTTCCTACCCTATGCTCCCACAGGCAAAAGCACACAGAAAGGGAGAAACATGACCTACCCCAAACCCCTACCCACAAGGGTCACCGACGTCCCGACTGGCGATGAGGAAGCCTTCCAGATAGGCCAATCAGCCAGCTCAGGCTCGAACCCAATCCTTCGCATGTTAGAAGCTACCTTTTTATCCCTGAATGAATCTAACCCTAACCTAACCGACTCCTGCTGGCTTTGTTACGATGTTAAACCCCCCTTTTACGAAGGAGTCGCTTTAGATACCCCCTTCAGCTATTCCACAGCCGATGCCCCTCGCCAGTGCAGATGGGACACACCCCGCAAAGGAATTACCCTGAGTCAAGTCACAGGTCAGGGCAGATGCTTCGGCAATGCAACCCTAGCTAAGCGGAAAGGCGACATCTGCACCAAAGTAGTCGAGCCCGACAGGAAGAATAACAAGTGGGTAGTCCCATCCGCATCTGGGATGTGGGTTTGCCAGAGATCTGGAGTAAGTCCCTGTGTGTCTCTTGCCAAATCCGATAACTCTAACGACTTTTGTGTTCAAGTTCTGATCATCCCTAGGATCCTGTACCACTCAGACGAAGAGGTGTACCACCTTTCCGAAAATAACAACCGGCTCCACAAGAGAGAAATATTAACAGGTATAACTATCGCAATGCTGCTCGGCCTAGGAGCGGCTGGAACGGCAACAGGTGTCTCAGCCCTAGCAACTCAACACCAAGGACTGTCCCAGCTGCAGATGACCATCGATGAGGACCTGCAGAGGATTGAGAAATCCATTTCCTTCCTAGAAAAGTCAGTCTCTTCACTCTCAGAAGTGGTCCTGCAGAACAGGCGAGGACTGGATCTCCTGTTCATGTAGCAAGGGGGCCTGTGTGCCGCCTTGAAAGAAGAATGCTGTTTCTATGCTGACCACACAGGAGTCGTTAGAGACTCCATGGCAGAACTCCGAAACAGACTGGCTCAGAGACAGAAAGACAGGGAAGCCCAACAGAACTGGTTCGAATCCTGGTTCAATCAATCACCATGGCTAACTACCCTAATTTCTACCCTAATAGGTCCATTGGCAATGCTGCTTTTAGCTATTACCTTCGGGCCATGCCTGCTGAACAAGCTGGTCTCATTCGTTCAGGCCCGCATAGAACGGGCTAACATCCTGTTCCTGGGACAGCCACAATTCCTGTGAATTCAACAGGGGACGCTGCCAGTCACCAGAGACTTGCCTGGCAGAAACTTACTCAGGTTTCCCAAGACCCTTTTCCCTAATCAGATCTCAACTTCCTACCTCATTTTAGTGCCTATGTATAAGACTACCTTGTTCATTTGTGAAAGAGGGGGGGGAAGTGTGGTAGGCCAGGGACAGGCGCTCGGAAGATTTCGGGCTGTAACGGAAAGTTACAGGAATCCTTCTACCCCCCTCCCCATAGATAAAGATCACTCTTAGAATGTAGCCAGACGTGTAGCCCCTCTAACCTATGCATGCCAGTAACTTTCCACTCCATACTAACCCTAGAAAGTATAGCCAAACCCCTGTCTGACGTAGAGAGACCCCTTAGTCCATAAATACCCTTAAGACCTCTCAATAAACGCCTTTAACCGTCCACCACATTGGTGTCAGCGTCCGTTATTGGCCACAAGGGATCCCACAAAGGAGATCGAAGTGCTGGGCCCCTGAAACCAGGTCATCGCGGCCTTCACAAGAAGGCAACATAGTGGTGCCGAAACCCGGGATCGGGACGAGTCCGGGCGACGGGAGTACTCCTGGCCAGGGGACAGCACTCAACGCCGGAATGGCCATAGCGAAGCAGGGGGACGCCCCAGAGACCCGCGATTCGTATGGAAGCGATAGCGAAGGTCGTAAGTTTGATACATATGCAATGGGGAATCAAATGTGAGCTCAGGAATTTTAATCTCGCATTGACGAGACTCTTAGAGCTTGGGGTCATTTCTCGACCCATAGATATATTACACTCTGAGGTGTGGCAGAAATGTACTGTCGCGCTAGCAGAGGACACAAAAGCCACAGGCAGCAGCAAAAGCCTGAGAGCGTGGGGGAAGGCAGAAGCCGCCCTACGCAAAGCATTAGAAGAACAGGAGATGTGGAATGCTGCGCGCTCCTGTTTGTTAATCGCGCCGCAGCTGGGGGAGGGGGCGATAACGCGAAACCCCCCTGGTGGCGACCCGATTGAGAGCGGGGAGACGGGGGGGCCGGGCGCATCCCATCCCTCCTTCAGCCCAAAGCCCCCGGAGCTCTCGGAGCCCCCGGGGGACCCCCTGACCCCTTCGGGGGACCCGCCGGGGCCCAGACCACCTCCGGAGCCCCCCGGGGTGCCCGCGGACCCCTCGCCCAACCCTTCCCCGCCGCTAGCCGACTTAGCGCAAGAAGCGGAGGGACTCGCACGGTCCTTTTGGGAGGGGTTGGCGGCAGAAGCCCGAAATATCGAGAGGGCAAGCGCGCGGGCGAGCGGCGGAGGAGATCCGCCGCCCTACCCGTTTGAATACGGCGCGGATGGCCGGGGAGAGGGGTGGAGCCCGCCGCCTCACGGCGGGAAGAACCCAGAACCGCGGCCAGCCGCGAACACGCATGCGCGGGAAACCAGCGCTGAGCCCATGCCCGGCCGAGAGCCGTGGGTCCCAGCAGACGCGCATGCGTGGGGGTGCAACAGAGGGCAGACACTCACCCGGGAGCCGCGCCCACTGATGCCACCATATATGGGAGAGATCCCTCCCTGCGGGAGGCAGGGCGAGCCCAGGGGGCGGCACCGCCAGCAACATCAGCACCGCCCCCGAGGGGAGGAGCGGGGCCGTAGCCGGACAAAACGGCAGCAGAGACCGGAAGTATATTGGCAGTCGACTTCCGACTCTGAAGGGAGCCACAGCTCCCCAGATCGCTCTGCAGAGCCCACCGAGTCCAGCAGCGACTCGGAAGCAGAGAAAACAGAATCAATGCGGTTTCGGACGAAACCAATTAAAACTTTTAACACAACCGGGAACCAACCCCAATACGAACTCACCGACTGGGGTAAAACCAAAATCGAATGCGCGGAATGGGCACCCGCAGCATCGGTGCATGCCTTCCCGGTGAGAATTACGGGACCCCAGGGGAACCAGCAAAGAACGTATACTCCCGTTAATTCCAAAGACGTTCAAACAACAGTAAAAGCCATCTCAGAAAAAGGAATTAACTCAGGGGTGGTTTCCACTCTCGTGGATGGTCTTTTTAGCAATGATGATTTACTCCCTTTTCATATAGTGCAAATAAGCCGTATGCTTTTTGAGAGGGAGGGGACGTGCGGGATTCAGCCCCCTCCCGCTATGGATGCGAGACGGCCCATCTATGCCAACCCATAGTGGGGCAGGGGATCTTCCTACCCTATGCTCCCACAGGCAAAAGCACACAGAAAGGGAGAAACATGACCTACCCCAAACCCCTACCCACAAGGGTCACCGACGTCCCGACTGGCGATGAGGAAGCCTTCCAGATAGGCCAATCAGCCAGCTCAGGCTCGAACCCAATCCTTCGCATGTTAGAAGCTACCTTTTTATCCCTGAATGAATCTAACCCTAACCTAACCGACTCCTGCTGGCTTTGTTACGATGTTAAACCCCCCTTTTACGAAGGAGTCGCTTTAGATACCCCCTTCAGCTATTCCACAGCCGATGCCCCTCGCCAGTGCAGATGGGACACACCCCGCAAAGGAATTACCCTGAGTCAAGTCACAGGTCAGGGCAGATGCTTCGGCAATGCAACCCTAGCTAAGCGGAAAGGCGACATCTGCACCAAAGTAGTCGAGCCCGACAGGAAGAATAACAAGTGGGTAGTCCCATCCGCATCTGGGATGTGGGTTTGCCAGAGATCTGGAGTAAGTCCCTGTGTGTCTCTTGCCAAATCCGATAACTCTAACGACTTTTGTGTTCAAGTTCTGATCATCCCTAGGATCCTGTACCACTCAGACGAAGAGGTGTACCACCTTTCCGAAAATAACAACCGGCTCCACAAGAGAGAAATATTAACAGGTATAACTATCGCAATGCTGCTCGGCCTAGGAGCGGCTGGAACGGCAACAGGTGTCTCAGCCCTAGCAACTCAACACCAAGGACTGTCCCAGCTGCAGATGACCATCGATGAGGACCTGCAGAGGATTGAGAAATCCATTTCCTTCCTAGAAAAGTCAGTCTCTTCACTCTCAGAAGTGGTCCTGCAGAACAGGCGAGGACTGGATCTCCTGTTCATGTAGCAAGGGGGCCTGTGTGCCGCCTTGAAAGAAGAATGCTGTTTCTATGCTGACCACACAGGAGTCGTTAGAGACTCCATGGCAGAACTCCGAAACAGACTGGCTCAGAGACAGAAAGACAGGGAAGCCCAACAGAACTGGTTCGAATCCTGGTTCAATCAATCACCATGGCTAACTACCCTAATTTCTACCCTAATAGGTCCATTGGCAATGCTGCTTTTAGCTATTACCTTCGGGCCATGCCTGCTGAACAAGCTGGTCTCATTCGTTCAGGCCCGCATAGAACGGGCTAACATCCTGTTCCTGGGACAGCCACAATTCCTGTGAATTCAACAGGGGACGCTGCCAGTCACCAGAGACTTGCCTGGCAGAAACTTACTCAGGTTTCCCAAGACCCTTTTCCCTAATCAGATCTCAACTTCCTACCTCATTTTAGTGCCTATGTATAAGACTACCTTGTTCATTTGTGAAAGAGGGGGGGGAAGTGTGGTAGGCCAGGGACAGGCGCTCGGAAGATTTCGGGCTGTAACGGAAAGTTACAGGAATCCTTCTACCCCCCTCCCCATAGATAAAGATCACTCTTAGAATGTAGCCAGACGTGTAGCCCCTCTAACCTATGCATGCCAGTAACTTTCCACTCCATACTAACCCTAGAAAGTATAGCCAAACCCCTGTCTGACGTAGAGAGACCCCTTAGTCCATAAATACCCTTAAGACCTCTCAATAAACGCCTTTAACCGTCCACCACATTGGTGTCAGCGTCCGTTATTGGCCACAAGGGATCCCACAAAGGAGATCGAAGTGCTGGGCCCCTGAAACCAGGTCATCGCGGCCTTCACAAGAAGGCAACATAGGACATGTTTTCTATTTACAGGAATAAAAGGAAAAAGAAAAAAAAACTATATAAAATGTTAAAGATGAAAACAAAACCCAAGTGTTAGTGAAAAACTTCTGAAACTTGCATTAAAGACGTAAATGATCTTTTTTAAAAGGGAACTCAGTTATTTACATTGTAAATGTGCTGATGGCATGGATCCATCTTGCTGACCCCAGCAGCCTTTGAAAAGATTTTGGGCTTTGTTTCCAACATTGGCATTTGAAATTGTGCTCAAAGCAAGAGGAAATTGCTTTGTGCCCTTCCAGCTCCAAGCAGGACTGGGAATGGAAACTCTGTCAAACCCCAAATCCTTTAGAAGATGCCCTTCCTTCTCAGCCTGGGAAGGAGCTGCACAGTCCCTTTGAAACTGTCAGGGATTTCTTAGAGACACAAAGTCCCACTTAGGGCTTTTTGCTCTGGTTTGGCAGTGCAGAAGGGCAATTCTCCATCCATCAGCTGCACTGCCTCAGGAGCACGGCCCACTCGCCAGCTTTGGCCCACTCAGGCACTTCTAGAGGAGGAAGAAAGTGCAATTGCACAATTCCAGCCAATCAAGAAGGAAGAATGGGACAGACAAACACCCTGTGCAGATCCAGGCTATCAGCTGGGACTGTGGAGAGTTTGGGTCCTTGCCAATTGGATGTGTGTCCCCAGCTGCAATCTCTGGGCCTGCAGCAGAGTCTCACTCAGCTGCCAAAGCAGAAAGCTCAGGCGCTGTGCTCACAACGGGCTCGTCTGATGCAGAGCTGTCAGAGCAATGTGAGGGCAGAGCCAGCCCAGCTGGGCCCAGGGCTGAGCCCAGCAGAGCCCTGGCAGAGCCCAGAGCAGCCTCAGCAGCCGCAGAGCCCGGCTGCAAGGAGAGAAAGCAGAAACCGCCCGTCAGCTGAGGGCTCCTGTGCCCTTGTGCCAAGGCCTGCGGTGCCCAGGCCGTGCTGGCTGTGCCCAGAGCTGTGCCCAGAGCTGTCCATCCCTGCTGCCTTTGGCAGCAGAGCAGGAGGGCAGGACATGTGCCCAGCCTGCAGCCAGCCACGGCACATCCAGCCCTCAGCAGCTGCCCAGAGCAGGATGCTCCTGTGCTCGCTGCCATCTCCCAAAAGCTCTGATCCCACCCTGCCAAGCACACAGGGACCCACCTCACGCCAGCCACGGCTGCAAGAAAAGCTGCTCCCAAACCATGGCCTCAGCCTTCTCCAAGGCCACCACGCCACAGCTGCTCCAAAGCACTTCCCCATCCACACTGGACCACCTAGAATGCTTCCTCTGGAAAAACAAACAACACATTATTGAAAAGAGATTAGATGCAAAAAGGGAAAACAAGCAAAACGGGAAAAACTCTTATCTCTGTCAGGGCCTTGAGGAAGGCCCAACTCCTACATGGTAGGGAAAAACCCAGCCATGGCTGAGGGAAGCCCACACTTTCTCTCTTCCCACCTGCACTGCCCCCAAAATCACGGTGATCCCAAAGCAAACAAGGGCTGCTTATGGCCTCTGACAGCCCCATTGCTCAGGGCTTACCAGCGCCCCAGCCCCTCAGGCTCTGCCCCAGCCCCTCAGGCCCTGCCCCAGCCCGGCCAAGCTGCCCGGCAGCAGCGCCGCAGCCCCACAGCAGCTCCAGAGCAGCCCCATCCAGAGGCACCCGGGAGCCCTCAGCAATCCAGCAAGCAGCAGACGGGCAGGAGGACACAGAGGGCGCTTCCTGCCTGGCACAGGGCTTGTGGCCATCTCCAGGCACCGCTCTGGCAGGGATCCCCGCAGCTCCGGCCCCTGCCAAGCCGCTCTGTCACCAGCACAAAGGCTTCAGCAGAACCACCAAAGGCCAAGGGGCTTCTGGCCATTTCCCCTTGCCCACTGCACACCTGGGCAGCTGGCTGAGCACATGCACCCTTTGCCCCCCTCAGGGCCTCAGGAGACCTCAGCCTGCTGTTCTGCTGAGCACAAGCACCCTTTTCACCCTTTCCTGCCTCTTGCCCTGCACACCCTGGGCAGCAAAGAAAAGCTCCTGGCAGTCTGTGTATCATAACACATTCTAGAATTGATTTCTTTACAGTAATCTATAATATCGAATAATATATATAATTACATATTCTCTAGAATTGATTTATTTACAATCTAGATAGAAAATGAAAAAGAAGAAAAGAAAAATCTTAAGGAAAAGGAAACTTACCCCTGGCTCAGGTTGCCCCAGCAAAGACAGTCTCCCAGATCAGCTCTGCTCCTCAGTCACCCGGCAGAGCAGGCAGCTGAGCCTCGACAGGCGAGGCCGAGTCCTCCATGCCCTGCGCAGCTGATCTTGCAGCCTCCAGATGGTGGAATATCGCCCACGCTGTATTGCCCGGAGGACATGCAGTGTTTCAAGTGCCAGCTGTGACACGGCACTGCTCATGTCCTCTGTCAGGCGTTCCAGGGCTGCAAGAGAGAGGAACAGAGCCATGGTCAGATGCCGGATCTGCAGGGAGCCCAGGAGAGCCCCCTGCAAGGGCCATTCCAGCCGGCTCTTGCCATGGCCAGGAGGGAGCAGGGAGCAAGGGGATCAGCCCGAAGCTGCTGGCCACCAATGGCCCACGTGGCCCTGAAAGCTCCGTGTGCTCTACCCCCAGGAGCAGAGCCCTCCGCAGCCGGGGCAGGGTTTGCAGCTCTCCCCCTGGCAGCCCCCGCTGCCAGACCACTGGCCTCACTCACCAGTGCAGATCAGCTGCAGCTCTTGCTGCTGCCCCCTCAGGTGCCGCCCGGCCATGCCTGTGAACACAGAGCCTGTCACGGCGCCAGCAGCACAGCTCCCTGCCAGCGGCGCTGCCGGCGCTGCGGCCACACGGGCTGCTGGCCCGGCAGGGCTAGGCCGGGCCCTTGCCCCACGCTGCCGCCCCAGGGCACGGCTGCCAGAGGGCGGCAGCAGCAATGCCCAGGCCAGGCGGGGCTCCACGGTGCCGGGCCAAGCTGGCGCTGCTGGGGCACCAGGCGGGGCCAGGGCCGAGCTGTAGCGGGCCGGGGAGGGAGCCCGGGCTCCTGGCTCACCCATGAAGCTGATGGCCGCCACTCGCAGGGGCTCCTGTGGGCTCTCCAGGTAGCGCAGGGCCCGGCGCAGATGCTCGGCCACTCGGGTCCTGTCCTCTGCCAGCTGCAGAGAGCGGCAGGAGGGAAGGGTTGGCGCGGGCTCAGCCCCTGGGCCAGGCACTGCCTGCGCCCAGCCCCGGCCTCCCCTGCCCGCACAGCCCTGAGGCGTGGCCAGCAGCCGCTGGCCAAGGGCTCCCGAGGGGAGAGGGCAGAGCGCCAGCTGTTGCCCGGGGAGCCGCGGTGCCGGCCCGCCCCGCAGCAACACCGGGCCCACGGGAGCCTGGAGAAGAGCCCGCGTGGCCTCTGGCTGCAGCAGCGGGCAGGGGCACAGCTGCCAGCCCCGCACACTGAGCACCGCCTTCAGGGGCCTTCTGCGGACTGAGGCTGGGGCTTGCAGACCGTCCTTACCAGGAGCTCAGCGAACTTCGAGAGTTTCTCTTTCTCCACAGTTTTTTCAAGATCTTTCCTTTCCAGGAACTTGACCGCACAAAGCAGCGTTTCCCGAGAAGTCTGGAGAGCAGCAGAGACGCGGAGATGGCCCCAGAGCCCAGGGCACAGGAGCCGCAGCCTGGAGGAGGCTGCGGTCCAGCAGGCGCAGGGCAGGAGGCAGCTGAGCCCCCTGCCAGGGGGACAGCAGCAGCCCACGAGTCCTCACCTCTGCCACTTGCAGTTTCTCATCATGGCAGTGGAAGAGGAGTGGGAGCAGGCTCTGACACACTTGTGTCATCAGGGGCGTTTTTCCTTCTTCTTCTACAGCAGACATCAACGTTTGAAAGACAGTCATGGAGAGCTGCTGCACCTGGCTATCACCCTGTAGAACAGGAAGGCAGCAAGAGCTCAGCATCAGCTGATTCTGGCCCACAGTGGCACAGGCCTGCATCTCCACAGGACACACTGTCCGGGCAGCAGCCAGTGGCCGTGGCTGGGGGCACAGAGCCTTACGTTGTCAAAGAGTGGCAGGAACACCTTAGCCAGCTGCAGGGCCATGGGGCTGGGTATGCGGGCACCATTATCCAGGAAGAGATAGTCCAGTAGCATGGTGGTCACCCTGACCTGCAGGAGCTCCACGAGCCCTTCGGTCAGGCTCCACATTCTTTCGGCCTGCGTGGAAGGCAAGTTTGTGAAATGCCATCCTGCTGCCGCAGGGCCCAGAGGCCAAAGGCCTGTCCTGAAGCACTCGGGCAGCTGAAGCGGGAGGCAGGAGAGCTGGGAGCAGCTGCCCCAGCGCCCAAAGGCCAGGCAAGGCCAAGGACTGCGTTGCCCAGCCCCACACTGCCTGTAGGGCTTCAGCCACTGCCCCCTTCTCACCAGCGGGGAATGGTCCCTGGGAGGGAGGAGGACCCTGAGAAGCTGGCTGCCAATGTCCGCACGCTCCCTCCGCAGGTGCCTTGACAAGACATCCATGATGCTGTCCCTGCAGTCCCTCAAGTCCAGGCTCTCGAGGACCTGAAAGGCACAGGCCAGTGACGGGGGAGCCGGCCGGCAGGAGCCTGGAGCCGCACAGGGCTGGGCCCAGGCAGCAGTGCAGGGTGCGGGCACCGTCCCAGGCGGCCGCGGCGACGAGAGGGCAGAGAGCCGGGAGGCAGCTCAGCCAGGACATGCTGGTCTTCAGGCTCACCTCCGCAAGGAATGCCAGGGCAGGGAAATCCCAGTATGGCATCTCTTTGCTGAGCATCTCAAGGAGGCAGCATAAGATCCTTTTACACAAGGGCCTGGATGCTTGGCGCATCTCCCTGGAAGGTGGAAAATGGCACTAAGACCCTGAGCCGGGGTGGGGGGAAGCCTCTCCCAGCACTGACTCACACGCTTCTTGTCTTTCCCCACCACCCTGCTAGGGGACCTGGGCCCTTTTAGATGTGGCTGCTCCTGGGCACCCTCCTTTCCCAGCCTTTTCCAGTCTGCTTGGCTGTCCCTCGTCCCTTTGGCCACAGCCACGGGGACTGTGTGGGACAGCCCGGGCACAGGGCACAAATGCCAGGAGCAATGGGGAGAAGGGGGGGCTCACCCGGCCAGCAGAGCCACGGCATAGTGGTGGGTATCAACGCAGAGCAGCGTGTCCCAGCCATGCTTGCCTTCCATTGACACCACCACATGCTCACACTGGTAAAGGCAGAGCAGGGACTTCAGGGTCTGCACTGCAAACCTGTGTGCACAGCAAAGCCCAGGTCACACTGGCAGCACTGGCTCCTGGCCAGGGACATGGCAGGGACAGGAGGACTGGCATGGAGCACCTGTTGGGGCTGGTGGCAAGGCCGTGCTCTTGCTGGCATCGCTTCCAGAAGGCATCGACCTCCTCTGGCATCTCCAAGGTGCTGAAGAACACTTGGAAGAGCAGATGCACAAAGAGGTGGGGGAAATACAGCATCACTACACGTGGGACACGGGGCTCCTGCAGGATCTTCCACACCACCACGGTTGCCTGCAAAGGACAAAGCCCCCCGAGAGAGCGCTCAGTGCCGAGGTGTCCGTGTGGCAGGGCCCGAGCTTGGCAGGGAGAGGCCCGGAGAGACCTTGGCAGGGGGAGCACGGGGCCTGCTCGGCCTGGAGCTCCCCCTGGGCCAGGTTTCATGCCAGCACCTGCAGCAGGGAGATGCAGTGGGGGAAGAGGGATGGAGAGCTGCTGGAGAGGCGGCCTTGGGGCCAGCAAAGGCCAGTTAGAGAAACTCACAGCCAGGCCAAAGACACCCGTTTCGTCCCCATTGGAGGTGCATGGGCTGTGCTTGGGCCAGCTCCCCAGCACATCCAGGAGGATCAGCTGCACTGGCTCCGCAGTCCTGGGCGAGCACATGATGCTCTTCCACATGGCCATGGCAGCTCTGCGGGGTTAGAGCTCTGTCTCAGGGGGGTCTCAGACACAGCACCGTGGCCTGGGCATCCCTATGGGCCCGGGCTGAGCGCCAGCTCTGCCTCTGCCCACTGGCCCTGGCCAGCAGCAGCCAGGCAGCCAAGCCCTCTGGGGACAGGCCCCTGAGGGGCGGCAAGGGAGCATGGCAGCAGGCTCGGGGGCTGACGTGCCAGGGCTGGGAAAGGGAGCAGCCAGAGGGCCCTGGAACTCTCTGTTGCTCAGACACCTGGGCCAGGCTGTACAGGCTGATGGGCTGGGGAGGCCTGAGCCCTCTGGGCAGGTGGGCCCCATACCTGTCACAGGATGGGGCCACACGCAGAAGCGTCACCACCGCGTCATCTGGGTCTGCTCTGGTGAGATTCAGCAGGGCCTTGTCCAGCCTGTGCTCGGCAGAATCATTGGCCATGAGCCATCGGTGAATGTACCTGACCATGGTGGGCACCTGGAGAAGGCACGGGGAGACTTGGAAAGCTGCCAGAGGGAGCAATGTCCCCAGTGTCCCCAGAGAAGTGCTTCCCCTGCCAGCGCACTGCCATGGCCTCAAAGGCTCCCAGGGACCAGCAGGCGTAGCTGGGGAAGCCACGGGACTCATGGGGGAATTGAAGCCTGGCCCCAGGCTGCTTACTTGTTCTGGCCTGGCAACACCCTTCTCCAGGAGCAAATCCAGCAGGGCGGCACTGGTCTCATGATTGAGGAGCTCCGAGTGTGCTGTGAGCCCAGTGCCCATGGCGCTGGTCTCTCCCTGCCGAATGCTCCCGATGAAGTCGCAAATGAGCTGTAGGAGAAGGGCAAGAAGCCGGGGATGTTGCATGGAGGGCTCCGAGCAGGGTGCTGGGCTGAGCAGGGACAGCAGGCCCAGCCCAGGTGGGGGTGGCTGCAGGTACCTGCGCTGTTCTGCGGAAGAGGCCACGGCTGCGTTCCTGCTCTTCTGTGCGCTCCAGGGCTGCATCTGGCAAAGAGCGAGCGCAGCCAGAGCTGAGGGGCTGCGGGAGAGGCCGGAGAACACAGGCCAGCCCTGCGCTGCCCAGGCAGGGAGAGCCCCGGGATGCTCCAGGGGGATGGAGCACGGCCCCTGCGGGGTGTCTGCCCGGCCCCTCTTCCGTCCTGTCCGTGGGCATGGCCCAGGGGATGGGATGGAATGGGATGGGACGGGATGGGATGGGGCCAAGTTGGCTGCAGGCTCCAGCCCTGCAGCCCAGCTCTGCCACTCACCCTCCTGCGGTGGATGGAATGGCACCACCTCTTCAGTCTCCTGTGCTGGGGCAGCTCCAGGGACTTCTTCCTCCTCCTCCTCCAGCCAGGCCAGCTTCGGCACTGTCGGGGCTCTGTGCTCCATGGCTGTGACTGGAGCGTGCCCCAGCAGCGAACGCAGGCGGTGCCGCTCCTGCAGGGCCTCGTGCGCCGTCCCTGCGGGCGGGACGCGGCTGTCAGCGCTCGGCCCGGGGCCAGCAACGGCCCCCGAGCGCCCCTCAGCCGCCCCGGGCCGGCCATGCCCAGGCGTTCGCTCCTCGGAACGCGGCACGGGAGGCTCGGGGCCGGCGGCCGCGCTGCCGAGAGCTGGAGCTCGGGCCGGGGAAGCCGCAGCGGAGGCGGCGGCAGCGGCCGCGCCGCCTGTGTCCTCCGCGGGCCCCGGGAGGAGCCGGGGCCGGGGCCGGGGCCGGGGCCGGGCTCGGGGCTGGAGCCTGCCTCGGGGCCGGGGCCGGGCTTGGGCCAGGCCGAGGCAAAGGGCGGCGATGCCGCCCCAGCTCCAGGCACTGATGCCCGCCCAGCAGCGCCACCGCCAGTAGGGCCAGAGCCGGGCGGAGGCGAGACCGCGGCGGGACGGGCGGGGCCGGGCACGGGGCAGCCCCGCCCGGGGCCGGGGGCGGGCCGGGGGCATGGCCCGGCCCGGCAGGGGAGAGGGAGGCGGGGAGAGGAGAGGGAGGCGGGGAGAGGAGAGGGAGGCGGGGAGAGGAGAGGGAGGCGGGGAGAGGAGAGGGAGGCGGGGAGAGGAGAGGGACGCCGGGCAAAGGACCCCGGGAGAAGGGTGCCCGACAACGGGAAAGGGAGACACAGAGAAAGAAAGAGAGAAAGACCAAGAAAGACAGAAAGAGAAAGATTGTGATGCGAATCTGCTCTTGCTGCTTCTGCCGCTGCTGCCGCCGCTGCCGCCGCTGCTGCTGCCGCCGCTGCCGCCGCTGCAACTGAAGCACCGGGGCCGTTCGTCCCCGTGTCCGTTCCCCGCTCGCCCCACGAGCCCCACGTTCGAGCCCCACGCGCCCCGGGCACAGCCCCTGAGTCTGTCCAAACACGGGAACTTTACAGCCTTGAGCCCAGGGGCAGAGCCCTGACTCCTGCACACTGGCACAGCAATGCCCTCGCTTGCTGCTCTGCATTGTTCTGGCTGAGGGTCAAACACTGTCGGGGCACCTTCCCTTGGTGTAGGATTCCTACCTGAGCCCAGCACTGCACTTACATCTCCAGTGTTGCCTTCCAGTAAAGACAGGGGAAGGAAAACTGTGTGTGGCTCATGGTATTTTCGAGGGTCTAAAAATCACTAAGCCACCGATCTTAGAGGTGCAGTGCATCTGGAATTCCTGCGATGGAGAAGTAGTGCAACATGGAAAAGGGGAGCATAGAAATAAATAGAGGAAAAGATCTTGGATTGTTCCTTTCATTTTCATTTCCCTTCTGGAAAGCTGTTTCAGTTTTCCAGGAATCTTCTCCTGTCTGCTCTTGCCAAGAATCTCTCCTGGAGAACAAGGTCAAGCTTCTGTCCCAAGATTTGCCACCAGCTGCAGCTTCTCTTGGCTTTCCACACTGCACAGTGTCTGCAGCAGGACTTTTGCAGCAAAGCAGGACAAATGTTTGGAGAACTTTACATGTCCTTTCTTTTCCTGGTGGGCTGGGGTGTTGTGCTACTGGTGAAGTTTCCATTGTGACTGTTTGTGCTGGTTTAGGGCAAATTTTGGGAGGAAACCTCCAAAAGGGGTCCGTCTAGAGAGCAAGTTCAAGTGGCCTCTCCCCCTACTAGTTCAGGAAAAGACTTCCCTCAAGAAAAGCGAAAAGAAACCCAGTTTATTTATCAAGTAAAGTATTCCCAAACATGAAAAATGAATAATATTAAATAAAACCTCTGACAGTGCTGAAGAGATGGCAAATTCAGAAGGTGCTTTTTGTGGGTTGTAGTTGGCTCACTCGGTCTCTTCTAAGTCCCTCTGGTGCTGGAATGCAGCGTCCCAGACCTCGGTGGGCCACAGGTGTGAGGTGCCGGTGTTTTTCTGGGTTTTCAGTCCAGAGCAGGTTTAAACAGTTCCAAGAAAAAGGAAAGTCACAGTCCCAGGAACTTCTCTGCCTAAGCTAGCTAAAACCAAATTGCTGGACCTGGGCTGTGAAGGCACTGGGAAATTTCCAAATCTGGGCACTGTCAGTCCCAGCAAACACCAGATCTGGATGGTGCTGGAGCCAGAACCTGCAAATTTGCAACTTTTGGCTTTCTGTGCCAGCAAATCACTGGACTTGGGCTGTGCTGGCACCAGGAAGTTTTCAGATCTGGGCGTTGGCGCTGTCAGCAAACACCAGATCTGGGTGGTGTTGTTGGCAGCGACAGAAATCTGCCGGATTTGGGCTCTGCTGGCATCGGGAAATTTCCAAATCTGGATACTGGCGCAGCAAACACAAGATGTGGGCGGTGCCAGAGCCAGTAGCAGAAAGTTGCCGGGTTTTGGATTTCTGTGTCAGTAAATTGCTGCTGCACTTGGGCTGTGTCAGAATAGGGAAATTTCCAGATCTGGGCACTGGCGGTGCCAGCAAACACCAGTGAAACCTTCTGGTCCTCGTCCAGACCATTGGCCAGTGGTTTCCCTGAGAACCAGCTCTGGCCACTTTACAGAGAGAGACTGCTTTCATCTGCTTGTCTGGAAACAGAACTTTAATGAAGGCAAACACAACAAACAGGACAGCGTGCACAGTACAGAGAGCAAAGCAGAAAAAAGCCTGGGTCCAGGGTCCTGCAGGGATATTTATCCATTTATATATGGGGAGGGGTTAAGGTGGGATCTGAGGGAAGGATCCAAGAGGAAGGAAGGATTATGAATATTACAATTTTTGCAGTAAAATTAACCAACGGTAGCAAAGATAACTCAGAACTTTCTAGTAGCAGTCTGCATAATTGAACAAGAGGATTATGGGCGGGAGCTCCTGCTGACCCCAACTAAAGAGGGTTATCCCACGGCCTTAAGCTAAGGTCTCCTTCTTCTTTTAAACCAACCCCAACACACCAGATCTGGGTGGTGCCGGCTTTTGGCTTTCTTTGCCAGACAATTGCTGCATTTGGGTTGTGCTGGCACAGGGAAATTGCCAGATCTGGGCACTGGCGGTGCCAGCTAACCGCAGATCTGGGTGGTGCTGGTGCTGACACCAGAAAATTGCCGGGTTTTGTCTTTCTGTGCCAGCAAACTGCTGGACTTGGGCTGTGCTGCCACTGGGAAACTGCTGGATCTGAGCACTGGCAGTGCCAGCAAACACCAGATCTGGGTGGGGCCAGCACCAGGTATTTGCAAGGTTTTTGCTTTCTTTACCAGAAAATTACTCGACTCGGGCTGTGCCGGCACCGGGAAATTCCCGCATCTGGGCACTGGTGGTGCCAGCAAACACCGGATCTTGGCATTGCCAATGACGCTAGCAGGGAATTGCCAGATTTTGGCTTTCTTTGCCAGAAAATTGCTGGACTTGGCTCTGCCAGAACGGGGAAATATCCAGATGTGAGCACTGGCAGTGGCAGCAAAGACCAGGTCTGGGCGCCTGTATTGGCATCAGGAAATTGCCAGATTTTGGTTTTCTGTGCCAGCAAATTGCTGGACTTGGGCTGTGCCAGCACTGGGAAATTTCTGGATCTGGGCACTTGCGCAGCAGGCACCAGATCTGGGTGGTGTGTTGTAGTGTGTTTTTATACTTTGTAATAGTTTTGGTTTTGAATCCCCGTATTTTTCCCAAATGGTTCATCCCAGATGGTACCCCCCTCCCTTTCCCTGTGTAATCCTTTGCCCTTGCTGAGATCATCCCCAAATCCCCACCCTGGCTCTCTGTCAATCACTCAGCATCCCATCCCCTCCCTCTAGAAGCTTCGGTCCAGGATGTCGAGTGATCAGCCAGAGGCCAGGGGTCAGCCCCCCAAGCCTTGCCCCATACGCTGTCCTAAATGTCTATCCCCCAGTACCCATCGCTTAGGGTCACTTCTTGGTTAGTCAAATGTTATCTACTTTGGGTTTCCACCTCCCTTTAAATGTAACCTTGGCACATCTCCCGGGCTCTCGGCAGGAGGCCCCTGAGGTGTAGGGGCTCCTTTGGGATACCTAGAATAAAACCTTGGATTAACCCCTGCTAAGAGTCGGCCCTTTATCTTCTACCGATGTCTCTGGTGTCTCTTGTGCTGCACAGGCGGCCAGCCCAGGTGCCCTCGGTACCCTCGGGGCACAGAGAGTGTCTCCCCGCTGTCGGCCGTGTCGGGGCTGCCCCCGGTGTCTGCCGACTCGGGACTGGCCCAGGGTTCCTGAGAGGCTCCCAGGGAGACAGAGACAGTGGTGCTGGTGGCAGCACCAGGAAGCTGCCGGGTTTGGGCTTTCTTTGCCAGAAAATTGCTGCATTTGGGTTGTGCCAGCACTGGGAAATTGCCAGATGAGGGCACTGGCAGTTCCAGCGCACACCAAAACTTGGTGGGGAATGTGCTGGCACTGGAAAATTGCCAAATGTGACCTTTCTGTGCCAGCAAACTGCTGGAATTGTGCTGTGCAGGCATCTGAAAAATTCCGGATCTGGGCACTGGCGGTGTCAGCACACACGATATCGGAGTAGTGTAGGCACCAGGTATTTGCCTGGGTATGGCTTTCTTTGCCAGCAAATTGCTGGACTTGGGCTGTGGTGGCACAGGGAAATGTTCAGATCTGGGCATGGGCGGTGCCATCAAACACCAGGTCTGGGTGGTGACAGTCTTGGCACCAGGAAATTGCTGCGTTTTGTCTTCTTTTTCCAAAAAACTGCTGCACTTGGGCTGTGTTGGAACCGAGTATGTCCAGACTGGGGTACGGGTGGTGGCAGCAAACACCAGATCTTGGCATTGCCAGTGTCAGCAGTGGGAAATTGCCAGATTTTGGCTTTCTTTACCAGAAAATTGCGGGACTTGGCTCTGCCGGAACAAGGGAATTTCCAGATCTGGGCACTGGAGGTGGCAGCAAACAGCAGATCTGGGTGGTGCCAGACCCAGTAATGTTGGAAATGAATTTGTAGAGAATTTTTAAGGTTTGATAGAAGGTTTCTATAGTATGTATGCAAGTGTCATGATCCATCCTTACGAACGGGTTTCGTGATGGTTCGTGGGTTGATCTAAGAGTGCAAAAAACACCGACACGGTACAGGGGGTTGCAGCGATAATCAAAACAAATGCACCTTTATTGAATAACCACAACAAAATGCATTGGGAAGGAATTGGGGAAAAGGGAAAAAGAGGGAGGAAGAGAAAGGAAGGTATAGAGCTACCAAACGTAGAACGGCGAAGTCCTTTGATGTCCAGCCAATGGAGTTCACCAGGTCACGTCTGGGGAGATCTCAGGGTTGCAATTCATCCGAACTCTTATTATACTCTTTTTTTTGATGGGGGAAGGGGTAAAACTTGAAACTGAATCAAAGGTAGTCTATTGTATTTTTGGGAGAAAAAATGGTATTTAGAGAAGGGTACACACAGTCCATGTTCTCTGCAGTGGGTGAGAGCCATCGTCTTCTTGGTCCACTGCTCACACCTGCAACATCCATCTTGCTGTGGTTAGCTTGCCTCCCCCACACACCTCCCCCAGGTTAGGGGTCTCAGTGCCAGTCCTTGGAAAGAGTGTGGGGGGGCCTTTTCACATAGGGATTTCATGTCTCGGTCTTTGATGGAGAGGCCTTGTACATCTCAGTCTGTCTGTCATGGCGGTTGTAAGACAAGTGAGGGGTCTTCTGTGGGGGACCACCCAAAACTCAGGAGAAGTCCAGTCAGGCCGAGAGGTGGGACAACTTCCAAGGCTATTGTTGCAAAAAGGCAGGGGGCCTCCTTCTTCCTTTCATTGGGTTCAGTGTAGCATACAGCAAACACACCTGTGAACAATAACTTAGCAATGCCAGGAGCTGTGCTCAGGTCTCGGGGCCCTTGGCATGTAACTTTCTCCAACAGGGCCAGAAACTTCACACAAGGGGCTTTTCTTCAGTGGTCCCCAATGACGATCGTGAGGCAGATGAGAGAAACTTTGGACAGAGTCTCACACCTACATTACATGGACGACGTACTAATCTGTGCTTCCACCAAGTCTTACTCAGACGCAGCACTTTCCACGACTGTCGCAGCTGTCGAAAGCGCGGGTTTTCAGATAGCTCAGGGAAAAATCCAGCTATCGAGCCCATGGAAGTACCTCGGGTTTTTAATCACAGGAAGGACCATCGTGCCTCAAACTCTGTCCATCAACGAGCACCCCCAGACATTAAGAGACACGCAACAGCTGTGCGGGGTCATCACGTGGATCCGACCTCTCCTGGGCCTCACCACAGAAGATCTGGCACCGCTCTTCGACCTTCTATGAGGAGATGGCGACCTGGCTTCCCCACGCTCATTAACGCCAGAAGCCTGGGAGGCTTTGGAGAGAGTCGCCAGCGCCATCAAACACCGCCAGGCACATCGGACAGACCGGTCCCTTCCCCTCAGCCTCGGTATTTTTGGTAAGTGCCCAAACTTCCATGGGCTGCTCTTTCAGTGGGATGATACTTCAAAAACCCCACTCATCATCATCATCGAGTGTCTTTTTCTGCCACACCAACCACATCAAACAGTTACCACCCCACCAGAACTTGTAGCCAAACTTATTATTAAAGGCCGACATCGCCTCTGGACCCTCGCAGCTTGTGATCCAGTGTGCATTTACCTCCCTTATACTTTGGAACAATTGGATTCTCTATTACAAACAAATGAACATCTGCAAATTTCATTCAACAGCTATCCCACAAAAATTTCAAGTCATTATCCTGAACACAGACTTTTTAAAGATTCACTGCATTTGGCCCCAAAATCAGATAAAAGTAAAACTCCACTCAAAAACTCTATCACGGAGTTCACTGACGGTTCAGGCAAATCTCACCAGTCAGTGTTCACCTGGAGGGACCCGGACTATCAGAAGTGGGAGTCTGATATCCAGGTTGTTGAAGGTTCCCCCCAGACTGCAGAACTTGCTGCAGCTGTGAGGGCATTTCAAACATTCAATTCAGTCACAGATTCTGCATATGTCACAGGGATAGCAGAGCGGGCAGAGCGTGCCCTGCTCAAGGAAGTCCAAAATAAAAAATTCTACAGCTTGCTCTCTGAATTAATTTGGTTCATCTCCCATAGAGAGCAACCTTATCACATCCTGCACGTCCGGTCGCACACAGAGCTGCCAAGATACATCACTGAGGGCAACCGGAGAGCAGACTTGTTAGCAATGGCAGCAAGTGCCAGCCACATTTCCCCCGCTGCACCACATGTCTTTCAACAGGCTCGTCTAAGCCATGCATTCTTCCCTCAGAATGCTCCAGCTTTAGTACGTCAATTTAAGATTTCCAAAGACCAAGCCAAGGCAATTGTCTCCACCTGCCCCAATTGCCAATCCCTCGCTCTCCCTACAGTAGGGATAAAATGAAGAAAATTACAGTGACAACTAACTTGACCATTCATGTTTCTATCAGTGCTCGAACAGTTGATACCTGACTCACTGGAGGACCAGATGGCCACTCCCAGGACACCCCGAAATACCTTAACAGCTGCTGCCACCGTCACTGTGCTCCTGTGCATCCAAAGAGCGGTTGGATGGGTCGTGCCACAACCAACAGAAAACCTATGGGTCACACTGGGGAAATCTCTCAATCAGGATAACTTTTGCATGGCCATGGGAGGTACAAAAGACCCGCTGTCTACATGTCTGGTGGGAATCCCCCTGTCGCCAAATGAATATTCCTGTGCAGGTAAGAAGCCCACCCTGGTAGACACCTGGGACGAGTGGATGAAGATCTTACCCCATGCACCACAGGACCTCCAAGAACTAGACCTACCGGGCTCCTCAAAGCGACTTCTTGTGTCAACTTTTTCTATGAGCCACCCCAACAAAATTGGCATGAGAAACCTGAACCACACATGATAGTGAGAAAAGATATATCACCAAATGATAAGAGATACAATGATGTTGACTGGTGCAATTATACTGCCAAAACATTATCTAATTCCTCTCCGTTTCCCAGAGTGCTTCCCAAGGGAGCGTTTCTCATCTCTGGTGACAGGGTGTGGGCAGGGATCCCCTCGAAGATCAAAGGGGGCCCCTGCAGCTTGGCCAGCTTACTACCCTCACCCCAAACACTACCCAAATTAAAAATCGGAATGTGCCAGCAGCTGAGCTGGAGCTCTGCAGGACCAATGGATTTTGGAATTGCCACAGAATCGCTTCTACTGTCAGTTTATTAAATTTTGCGATTTGTCTGCGTTTCCACCACAAGTCACTTGTGGGAAGAGCAAATTCAAGGCATTTTCTGTAGGCTTAAGTTTGATTTTTGTCAAGAAACAACTTCACTTTGTCCAGTGCCCAGGGAATGCTCAAGGGGTCACTGAGCCTCTCAGACTGGGGGATGCTTGAGAGGGGCTTGGGAGGGTTTGTCCCCGTCCCTGTCACCCCAGGCCATTCCCCAGGAGTGTCCCTGTCCCTGTCACCCCAGGCCATTCCCCAGGGGTGTCCCTGTCCCTGTCACCCCAGGCCATTCCCCAGGGGTCTCCATCATTCTCACCCCAGGGAATGCCTGGGGGGTCTCCCTCCCTCTCACCCCTGTGCCAGGGGGTGCTCAGGGCAGTCTCTGTCCCTCTCAGCCCAGGGGATGCTCGGGGCTCTCTGTCCCCTGGCCCCGGGGGATGCTCGGGGGGGTCTCCATCCCTCTGGCCTCAGGCAATGCCTGTGCAGGGCTGGACACCAGGGGCTCTGTGTCCCTCTCACCGCTGAGGCTGCTCAGGGCTGGGGGGGCTCTGCCACCTTCTCAACCCTGGGGAGGCTGGGGGGGTCTCTGTCCCTCTCAGCCCTGCTGTGACCCCACCCAAACATCATCGGGATCACAGGGACAGAGACACCCCCAAAGCCCCAGAAAAGCTGAACCTGGGATTTGGTTTGGGGCTGAGGACTTAGGAAGGGGCTGGAATTGAGGCTGGGATGGAAGTTGGGGCTGAGATTTGGATTAGAGCTGGGATTGGGGTTAAGGCTAGATTTGGGATTGGCTTTAGGGCTGGGGTTGGGATTGGGTCTGGTGCTAGACGGGTTGGGCACTGAGATGAGATTAAATACAGAACTGTGAGTGTGTCTAAACATGGAATGAGATTGAGACCTGGATCAGGGTCAGGTTTGGGACTGAGCTCACCCAGAGCAGGACATGGGGGATGTCACTGCAGGATGGTTTGGGGAAAATCCTGGTTTCGGGAAAAACAGGGTGTGAATGCCTTTTTTTGGGGATTTCTCTTGCCCAAGTCCATCTCTAGAAGTCACCTGATGTCCATAAAACCCTCCAAAAATCAAGACTTAATAAAAAAAAGCCACCAGGAGTGTCCTATGTCCAGTCTCATCCCTCTGGGGTTCTGGTGTTCCCCCGTCTCAGGGCTGCTGGGGATCCCATGGGTCCTGGGGATCCCCCCCTCTCCAGGGTCCTGCTTAGGGATGCTGGGGGCTTTTGGGTTCCCCCTCACCAGCCTCCCTTCAATCCAGCCACTTAAGGCTCACCCCTCACCCCACCACCCCATCCTGGTTTAGGGCAAATTTGGGAGAAAACCTCCAAAAGGGGTTTCCTCTAAAAAGCAAATTCAAGCAGCAAACCCGCCCCCCACCCCCCCACTCCCAGTCGGTTTGGGAAAATATTTCCTTGGAGAAAAGTGGAAAAAACGTTTATTTACCAGGCAAAGCATTCACCAGCACAAACAAAGAACAATATTGAAAAATAACACCTCTTGCCACTCCAAAAGAGATGACAAACACAGAAAGTCCCTCTCTGGGCTGTAGCTCAGCTCACTCAGTCTCTTATCAGTCTCTTATTAGTCTCTTATCAGTCCCTCCAGTGCTGGAAATGCTGCAGCCCAGGCCAGGCCCACTGGGCCACGGGTGCGAGCTGCTGGTGGTGTTCTGTGTGTTCAGTGCAGAGCAGGTTCCAACAGCTCCAAAGAAAAAGAAAAATCACAGTCCAGGCAACTTCTCTGCCTCAGCGAGCTAAAAACTAACTAAAAGCAAAGGAGAGCTCTGTCCCACCCTCTGTCCATCCAGGAGCCGGAAAGTGGAGGAGTGAGTGCAGGGTATGAAAACAAACTGCAGCTTCTTCCTCCTTCCCTTCGCTCTCAGAACCAGCCTTAAAGGTGCAGAACTCATTTCTGGGCTAAAGGGACCGATGGGGCACGAGCATTATGAAGTGACCCCAGGACACGCCCCTGTCAGGGTCAGGGGGTCCCATCCCCGCCTCATCTCCGGGCTGCCGGGGGTGCCCCAGCTCCGGTATCACCCCTTCCCCTCTCCCCGCCCCGGGGGTCCCCCGTTCCACAGCCCCGGCTCTCACGGGGATCCCCAAAACCAATGTCCCGCCCCGTCGGTACCGGGCCATCCCCACGTGGCCCCCCCGGGACCCTCCCGAGGGGCGATCGCGGCTCCTCTGCCCCCGAAAAAGCTCCTCTTAGGGAGCCTGGAGATATCCGGGGCTCGAGTCTGGGATCTGCCGGCTCCGAACACTCTCCAAAAAAATCCTCCCGGAGATCCCTGGCTGGAGTTATTTGGGAATTTAGCTACTTGAGCTGGGCTTCCTGTGGGACTTTTAGCAGCCTTGTGTTCCTCACCATGGGGTGGATGAACTTTATCAGTCTCGCTGTTATCATTTGCTCCCTTTCCTCCTGTGATTTTAATAAACTTTTCAAGGAAGGACAACAAAATATTTTCTTTTTCACTGGCCACCAACAGCAGCCATTTTCCTCATCATTTCTCCCATAAGTTCCACAGGAGGAAGGAGGGACTGTGTCCAAGTTTCCAAGAGTTCTTCCAGAAAGAGCCACAGCCTCCTAAGTGGAGGAAACCATGTTGTTGTGAAAGGCACTTGGGGTCAGAGAAGAGTGCCTAAACTCACTGTGCCAAAATAATCTCGCAATCTGGATCAGAAAATTTTCAGATAGATGCCTCCGCCTTAATTACGGTGCTGGCAAGACCACATCCAAGGCAGATTTTATTAAATAGTAAATGTGAGGTAGAGAGAGAGATGGAAAGAAAGAGAAAAGGAGGGAGAGCAAGGGAGTGACAGGGACAGAGACCTGCCCTGGGGCAGGGCAAGTGTGACATTGTCCCCTGTGTGTGTGGCCTTCCCAGGGTGGGGGTTTTACACCTGAGCCAGTTTGGGTAAGGGGGGTGGTGTTCACCCCCTGAGCAGGGATTACCCCACTGTTTCAGGTTGCAATGTAAGATGGAACCCAATGCATGTTTTCAATCGCCATCTTCATCAACTGCTATTAACAGGTGGGGCAGTGTTCTTTATCTCTTCCATGACTCAGCCCTGAAAACGCCCTCCAGGGGAGATATCTTCTGCGAATGGGCCATTGTGTGTCACTGCAGGACTGATAAAATTCCATCATCCCATTGTTGGATGCTCCGCCCAGGGGGAGGATCCAAGCATTCCTACCTGGATATAAGCTGAGCCTTGCAACATCAGGAGCAGCTTGCCTACTGGATTCCCAGAGGACAAGAGCTCCAGAACCACCACTGGACCTTCAGAGGAAGACCAGACCCTTCTACAGGATCACTGCTTGGACAGAATCACGTTCATCTCTCCAACAGGACTGCAGCCACCATTTAATGGGACTGCTGCCACCACCCTGAGCAACAGGGTGTCAGGTTATATCCTGACTCTGTCTGTTTAAGGCAGTGTATCTGTATCATTGCCTTGATCGAAATTTTCTTATTAAATTGTAATTCTGAATTAGACTCTCCCCCAAGGTTTGCCTTCAAACCAGTACAAAAGACAATGTGTGCTCCCTTTGTTTTCTTCCCAAAACAGAATTTCCCATCTCCAAACCTTTGCTGGATGGAAGAGGAGGCTGCAAGGAAGAGGAAGGAGCCCTGAGACACCCAGGCAGGTGAGGAGGAAGTCAGTGCCCCTTTGCCCCTCTCTCCTGCTCCATCTCCCAGCCCAGCGCAGCCCCTGGCTGCAGGACAACCCTGCTGCCAACCCCGTCCTGCTGGGGATGCTCTGGGGGGATCTCCTTCCCCTTCCCTGTGGCACGGAGGCAAATCCCATCCTCTCCCTATCCTTCCTCCCCCAGAGAAGGAGCTGAGGATGGAGACCAGGGAGGAAAAATCTCCACGGCAGAACCTCATGTAAGAGGCTGTTTTGAGCAACTCTAGTGCACAGGAATCCAACAGGGAAGAAAAGCCACAGAGATCCCAGAGGAGGAGGGGCTGCAAACCCAGCCCAGGGTGCTCTGAGGAGGAAAGACCCACCCTGAGCCAGGAAGGTGGACAGAGCTTCAGCCAGAGCCCAGAGCTGGTGGTCCATGAGCAGCTTCATGATGGGGAGAAGCCCCACAAGTGCTTGGAGTGTGGGAAGTGCTTCAGGCAGAGCAGCACCCTGGTCAGTCACCAGATGATCCACACTGGGGAATGGCCCTACGAGTGTGGGGAGTGTGGGAAGGGCTGCAGCTGCAGCTCTGCCCTCATCATCCACCAACGCATCCACACTGGGGAGAGGCCCTACAAGTGTCCCGAGTGTCAGAAGAGGTTTCAGACACGCTCCAATTACCTCTGCCACCAGCGCATTCATACAGAGGAGAGGCCCTTCCGCTGCCCTGAGTGCGGGAAGGGCTTCAAGCACAACTCCCACCTCATCATCCACCGGTGCATCCACACCAGGGAGAGGCCCTACGAGTGCCCCACCTGTGGGAAGAGGTTCCAGACCAGCAAAATTCTCTGCCTGAATGAGCAGAGTCACACCCAGGAGAGGCCCTTCTGCTGCCCTGATTGCAGGAAGGGATTTAAGAAAAAATCCACCTTCATCATCCACCGGCGCACCCACACTGGGGAGAGGCCCTACAAGTGTCCCACTTCATGGGAAGAGCTTCTCCATGAGCTCAAACTTGACCAGAAACCAATGGAGTCGCCAGTAAGGGAAGTTCTGCGAGTGCCCCAGCTACAGGAAGAGCTTCATGCACCACTCCAGCTTCTTTCTCCATTGGAGGTCCCACGTTGGGAAGAGCCCTGGGGATCCATTTTCCCTGTAATCCATGCTGGGAAGACAGCTGTCAATTTTCCTGCCCCTCCCAATGACCTGATGTGGCATTGAAAAACATAAGGGTCTGGCCATGGCCCTGTCATGACATTCACTCCCACCTCAGGTCATTGCCAGGGGCAGGAAAGGGACTCTCTCTCTCTCTCTCTCTGAGGAGAAGGGTGTCCTTTCCAGGCAGGGGGAAATACATGGCCAGGAAGACCCAGTGAGTTGTGTTTTAGTTTTCCCTTTAAAAGTTTTATTTATCCCTTCTCTTATCAATATTGTTTCTGTTCCTGTTTGTTCCTTATCTAGTTGCTGTTCCCAATTAATTGTTCTTATCCCAGCCCGGGATCATTGCCTTTTGTGCCTCCCATGGGAGGCGGGAGGGCAGCGAGGGCAGCGTGGTTTTAGCGGGAGCAGGAAATTGGGGAATCCCATTCCTGAAGCCCTGCCCATGGAGACCGAGCATCCCAGCTGGTGCCAGCCCTGGTGGCCATGGCAGCAGCCTTGGGAGCGGGTCCCTGGCTGGGGCTGTGGGAACCTCTTCCCTCTGGTGCCCAGGGACAGGAGTGGAGGGAGCGGCTGCAGCTGAGTCGGGGCAGGCTCAGGTTGGATGTCAGGAAAAGGTTTTTGCCCAGAGGCTGCTGGGGCCCTGGCCAGGCTCCCCAGGGAAGGGTCCCAGCTCCAGGGCTCTCTGAGCTCCAGCAGCATTTGGCCAGCACTGCCAGGCCCAGGCTGGCATTGTTGGGGTGTCCTGTGAAGGGCCAGCAGTTGGACTGGAGGATCCTGATGGGTCCCTCCCAGCTCCACCAGTTCTGTGGTTCTGAGATCCCATGAGCCTGGCGATGGGCCTGGAAATGGTTGCCATGGCAACAGAACTCTGGCTGCAGGCCTGAGCTGGTGTCCATGGCAACCACCCCTGGGATGGGGTCTCCATGGAGCTGCCCAGGGGACTGAGCATAGCAACAGGGGGCTGGTGATGGTTGCCATGGAAACTGACCATAGCAACAGGGAGGCTGGTGAAGGTTTCCATGGAAACTGACCATAGCAACAGGGGGCTGGTGATGGTTGCCATGGAAACTGACCATAGCAATGGATTCTGGTGATGGTTGCCTGCTAAGGATCCAAGTTGCCACAGGCACTCAGATGGGTTCCATGGGGACATTCCAAGAGTCTCCAGCCTCTTCATGAGCTGGAATGTCACACACAGAGACAGGGGCTCCATGGAGACCTCCCAGGGCTTTCTGGGGATGGAAAAGAGCCCTGTGGTCAGAGGCAGTCACAGCCATTCCATGGTGACATCCCAGGGCACCTTGGGCTGCAAAAGCACCGATCTGTCACCCGCACTCACGGGGGCTCCACGGTGCCATCCCAGGAGTCCCCAGGCTGCCAAAGAGCCGGGATGGCCCAGACACTCACAGGGGTTCCTGTCATGGCCACAGTGGGAGCTTCAGGCAAAAGCTTTGTTTCTTTCTTGGAGAAACTCCTGCTGAGTCATGAGGTAGAGAAATGACACCCAGCAGCCACCACAGAACCCCAAAACCCCTGCAGGACCCCATAACTTCTAAAATTCCTTCTCAGAAAGGAGACTGGGAACGGCTGGATGCAATGCTAGCCCCGACTTTGTCAAAGGTACAAGAGATTGGACAGGGGGAATTGAACTTCAATGCAATTTCTCCAACAGGATTAATGATGGAATACCAGATAGATTTCTAGGAATACAGCTCGGATTGATTGTGATCATGATTAGAGGGAAAGATCTTGATCAGAGTTCTTTCCTCCACAGCAAAGGAGTTCTAACCATTAGACTCTTCTGCTCTAGGAAGCAATTTTGAAGTCAGCGGGGTCTTGCTGGAGTTGTTGGAGCCCATTGCAGGCAGAGCCTCCTGCTCCAGCAGGAACTGCCTTTCCTGTGCCATCAGCAGGGCAGGTCCCGCTGCAGGAAAAGCCCCAGGCCAGCCCCAGCACAGGGAAGGCCTCGGGCACAAGGGCAGAGTGATGTGCTGGGAGCTGTGCCAGGGAGAGCCTGAGGCACCAAAGGCACCTTGGCAGCAGCAGCTGCTTGCAGGCCATGGCCAGAAGCCTCCCTTGGCAGCCCAGCCTGGTGGCCACCACTGCAGAGCTGCTGCCTCAGGGCTCATTCCTGGCTGGGCTCTGAAAAGCCACTTCTGCTCCAGGAGCCTGACTGGGAAGCCATTGGCCCCAGCACCTTGGGGACAAGATATCAATGACAAAACTCTTCATGCCAGCAGCACCAAGGCAGGGGCAGAGCAAAGGGCCTAGCCAGGCCCAGGGGACAGGGCTGCCATGGTGATGGCTGTCAGGTCACTGCCCCTGCAGCAGCCTGGCTGCCCTCAGCAGACATTCTGGCCAGAAGCCTTGTGAGGGCACCCAGCACATCAGAGAACCCACACTACAGGAATTCCATCCTTGGGAAGGGCAGGGGGTTTCACTGGGTCAGGTTGCACAAAGCTCCTCCTCCTGGACAATTCCTGGCATGGTGCATCAACCTCTCTGCAAAAACACTTGCAGTTTTGTTCCACTCTCATCATTGTAAATTATTTTCTCCTTCTAACAAATGGAAATCCAGACTCATTCACTTTAGACCTATGGACCCTTGTTCTGCCACTGCGAGATTTGGGAGAAAATACCTTTGACTACTATTTTTCCATTTTCACAGACTTTGGAGAGGACCCAAACATCTTCCAAAATGGGGTTTTGAGGCCTTATCACATAACCCGCAGGTAGATGCCGCAGGTTCTGGGCTCAGTGGGGTGGAGACTGAGGAAAGAACAGGAGTAGCCTGGCAGGGGCTGAAGGGTGGTTTCAGAGAGGCTGGAGCTTTTCTTCCTAGAGCATATAAGCATGAGAAGGAAATAATGGCACCAAGGGCAGCTGGAGAGGCCCAGACCGGGCAGCAGCAGAAAGGAATTACCTTGGCAGGGCAGGGCTGTGGTGCAACACGACCCCCATCAGGAGCCTGGAGCAGCCCAAGGCTTTGTGTGGGCAGGCAGAGGCAGGCAGGAGGCAGAGCTGTCAGCAAAGGAAGGGGCCAGCCAGGTGGGGCAGCCGGGGGATGCCAACAGCCTGCAGGGACAGAGGCACAGGGCAGGGACACCGTAGGACAGCCTGGGCTGCACAGGGCACAGGCATGGGCAGCAGCTGCAAGACAGCCCTGACAGAGCCAACTCCTGCAGCACTTTGGCCATGGCTGCTGGCCCTGGGCCTGAGGCCAGCAGGGGACAAGTGACCCTTGCAGGCCTGGGGCCTCATGGCCTCCTTGTCCCTGCTCAGCAGCCTGGCAGGGGCCGCCCCATGCTCCTGCCCTTGGCATTGCCCATCCCCACATCCCAGTGCCCCAGCAAGAGCCCTGAGCAATGAGGGAGGGACAGGATCTGCCTGGCCAGGGGCTGGGGCTCAGGCCTTGGCCCTTTGCATTCCTGAAACATATCCAGGTTTGCTCAGCACCAGAGACACGTTTCCTTTGCTTGTCCCCAGCTGTCATCAGTGCCTCCAGTGTTCTGCTCTACATGGAACTGGGGACATTTTGTCAGTCATATTCCTCATGAGGATCTCTTTAAAGTACAAGAAACTGCCATGTTTCAATCTGACTTTGAATCATTGAGAGGTTTTTGAGCACGCTCTGAGGCACTGATGAGTCTGATGGAAAAAGCACCAAAGCCCCAGAGGGTTATTCAAATCCTTCTGCTGTGTCTGTGCTGCAGAACTGGGCCGGGCTCCTGGCCCAGAGGCAGCTCCTGGCAAGGGCAGCAGAGCTGCAGAGAGACAGCTCTGGCCAGGAGCAGCTCCTGTGCACAGCCCAGCAGGGCTGGGGCACTGCCAGGGCCCCTCAGGGACACCAGCAGGGCACAGACTGAGCTCCCAGGGGCTCAGCACTGGCAGGGGCTGTGGCATGTCCCAGAGGGGGCTGTGTCACAGCAGCACCTCTGCGGCTGTGTCATAGAGGCATAGAGCAGCTGTGATGTCAGCAAGGGCCTGTGTGACAGCACAGAGTGGGCTGTGGGACGTCACAGATTGGGCTATGACATCACAGAGTTTGTGGTTTGAGGTGATCAAGCAGCTATGTGTGTGACATCACATCACAGGCTGTGATGTCATGGCATGGCTTTATGACATCATGGAGCCGGCTATGAGGTCATAGTGTGTGCTGTGACATTACAGAGTGACAGTATGACACCACAGAGAGGCTCGTGTGACATCACTGAGGGGGTTGTGAAATCACAGAGGTTGCTGTGGCATCATAGAGTAGGGTGTAAGGCCATAGAGCAGACTCTGCCATCATGGAGGGTGGCTCTGTGACATCAGAGGGGGGGTTGTGACATCACTGGGTGTCTGAGTAACATCACAGAACAGGCTGTGACATCACAGAAGAGACAGAGACATCACAGGGTGACTTTGTGATGTCACAGATTGTTCTGTCTCAATCACATCACAGCTGTATGACATCCCAGAGTATATCCCAGCATTGGCTCTGTGACATCACAAGGGGGATTTGTGTCATCCCAGCATGGGCTGTGACATCACAGGAGGCTGTGTGACATTGAAGGTGGCTATGTGACATCACAGGGAGCTTTGAGACATCATAAGGGGACTTCATGACATCCCAGTGTGGGCTGTGACATCACAGGGGCTGTGTCACATCACAGGAGGCTGTGTGACATCACAGGTGGCTGTGTGACATCACAGGGGCTTTGTGACATCACAGGGGTTTGTGTGACATCACAGGGGCTGTGTGAGGTCCCTGGGGAGGTCACTCTGCCCCGGCCCCCCTCACAGTTCCCCCCAGAGCAGTCCAACCCTGCTCGTGCACAGCGGGGTTCCCTGTCCCCCCGGGTCCCCCTGCCCCCAGCCCCGCAGCCTCCCCCAGAGGATGTTCCACAAGATCGACCCCAGAGCCTGACACGGGGACGGGGGGCCGGGGCCCTGGGGGTGGCACAGGGGGACAGGGACCCCCCGGCAGGGTCCCCTTGTCCCCCAGGGCCAGAGCCTGGGCTAGGGCTCCTTCACCCTGTTACAAACGAGGGGCTGAGAGCGCATAAAATATCCCCTGCAAGGGATCACCAAAAACCAGATTTAATATTAAGCGGCAGCACCACAGAGTTACTTGGCAAGAGTCACTCTGCTCCTGACTGGACACTTCAGACACACCAAGGAAACAAAGCAACAACAAAACCAAACAAAATCCAGGCAATCAAACCAGAAATGAACTGAGAACTGTCCCTGTGTGTGTGTGTATGAGACACAAGGACAGTAAGGGTAAAAGAAATATGGACCAAAATCTTAACAGAGATCAAACTTAATAGGACTTAACCTTAACTGATACCTTCAACTTCACAATTTAGCAAAAGAACAGCACTTAACACTAGTTAACCTAACTTATAACCTATGACTTTGCAATTTAACAGAGGAATAACATTTAACTGTATTTAACTCCGCTTATAACTTATATTAAACAACTTAGCAAAAGAACAAATCTTAGAAGCATTTAACTTCACTTAGACCTCATGACTTAACCTCACTTACAGGCCTGACTGGCTCAGCTATCCAAGGCACTCAAACCCCTCAGAGAGCAGCATTTCTGCCGCATTTCCCCAGCACAGGCACTCCTGTGTGCACACAGACACCAAGAGTCAGTGCAAGACACCTGTGAGAAATTCCCCTGAGGGCAGGAAATGCTCCATGTGGATCCTTTGGCATCTCCCCAGCGGGCAAAGGGTTGAGCCTGGAGGAGTGGGGGTATCGGCCCAGGCTCCGTCGTTGTTGGGGATCCCCGAGTGCAGCAAAGGGGAGAGTTCCCGGCTGGGAGAGGCCCCACTCAGAGGGAGTCGCTGGCCCAGGAGAGCTCCAAGGGGCTCCTTTTGGAGCGCTGTGTGCAGGGCCCCAAGAGAGGGGCTTCAGTGCCAGCAATGGTTCATCCTGGCCGCACTTGGCATCAGCAGCTTTCTTTGGCAGGGTGAGAACAGGGATGTTGTGCCACGGAGGGAACAGAAACAGCTCCCAGGGCTGCTGCTACAGAAAGCAGGAGCTGGTTGGGCAGCAGCAGTGCCTGGAGCAGACAGTGTTTGTGATGAGCTGCAGAGGAGCTGAGCCCAGGGGCTGTTGGCCAAGGCCGAGGCCCAAGGAGCATTTCTCAGCTGGCAGGGCGGCCTGAGAAGGGCAGGGGGGAATGCAGCAGCACAGGGCCCATGGAATGTAGGGAGCATTGTGCCACAGTGGGGCTGTGTGACACCAAGGGACCATTGTGAATCTACGAGGCCCCATGGAATAAGCAAAGCATTGTGACACTGTGGGCCACCATGGAACCAAGGAGACCATTGTGACACTGTGGGGCCTGATGAAACCAAGAGGCCTTTGTGACATTGTAGGGCTGCATGGAACCAAGGGTCCCCTGTAACATTGCAGGGCCTTCTGTCATCAGTGGTTCCTTGTGACACTAAGAAACCAAGGGGGACCATTGTGACACTGCAGGGCTTCATAGAACCAAAGCTCCAGGGTGACACAGACAGGCCGCCTGTCATCAATGATCCATTGTGACACTGTGGAGCTAAAAGAGGCCATTGTGACACCACCATCCCCCATGGACCAAAGGTCCATTGTGACATTGCAGGGCTTACAGAACAGAGGAGTGACGTGACATTGTGGGGCCTGTGGAACCACGAGACCATTGTGACACTGCAAGGCCTCATGGAATTGTTGGGACCATTGTGACACTGTGGGACCTTAAGGAACCTGGGGACCATTGTGACACTGTGGGACCCCATGGAACCAAGGCACCCTTGTGACACCTCAGGACCCCATAAAACCAAGAGAACACGGAACAGGTCTGCCTGGTTTGGCCTCCTGTGGGCCACCTGACTGGTCCAGCTGACCTTGGCATGTGGAGGGTCTCTTCTCATTTGCTGCTGAAACACTGGGGCTCTGTGCTTTCCTTCCTATGGAAGAGAACTGTCCTTCTCCTCCAGGCACCCATGACCAGAAATGGGATTTCACCATCAAATTTCCTTATATCCAGGGATTGTTCCCATAGCAATATTGCCAGGACAAGTCTGTCTGGCAGTGGTTTCACAAGGGTCACCTCTCATCTGGCCCCAAAACCCTGGGGAAGACTCTGTGCTTTCCTTCCTATGGAAGAGAACTGTCCTTCTTGGCCAGGTGCCCATGGCCAAATTTGGGTTCCACCTCCAATACTGCCTATTGTGATAGACTGAAGGAGATTGTTGGCTTGAATCATTTTGTGTGTGTAGGAGGAAGAGGCAGGTCCAGCCTTGCCGTGACCTGTGACCCCAGCCCTGCCCTGCCCTGGAACCCCAATCCCCCAGAACCTCCATCCCAGCCCAGCAGTGGCTGCCAGTCCCTGGCCCAGCACAGGCAATGCTCCACAGCCACCTCTGCAGCCCCCAGCCCAGCTCCTGAGGGACCAAATGAGCCCAAGCCCCACCTGGGGGAAGGGCACAGGAAGACCGAGGGTGACCACAAGGGTGACCACAAGGCAAGCACACATCTTGACCCTCCCTCCTCTTGGCATTTCCATCTGAACAACACTGGAACCCAGGTGTGAGTGCTTCTCTGTGTCTTATTTGTCTTTGTCTACTTCTTCTATTTCTGTCTCCTTGCAAATTTTGATTAACTTCAAATTGAATGGGCTTAGAGTTTGTGAAGTTGAATGGGCCAAGTTAATGCTTTGAGAAGTGTTTGGTTTTGATTCACTGTCATATTAAACCTTTTGCCAAAGGTTCTCTGATTTTCTAAAGTTGCCAGTAAAGGCTGTTTGGTTGTTTTCAGCTCCTGAGAATGTCTTGTTGGTATTTCTCCAGTAGATCCAACTCAGAGGACACAAACAATTGTAATTCCTTTAAAATGTCTCGTTGAGAGAATTGTTTGAGGAATGGGAGTCAGGGCTTGCCTGTCCTGCTTGGCACAGCCCAGGCAGGGCTTCCCCAGCCACATTCCACACTCCATTGCCCAGCTGGAGCCGCTGGTGCCTCTGAGTTGTGCTGCCCCAGCCCCAGGGACGCTCTCTTTGTCTGCCCATTCCCCCACGGTCTCTGGGCAGGGATGGCTTCAGTGGGGGCTGCTGACATCCTCAGCAACTTGCAGAGGCTGCTGCTGAATTTTACTGCTCCAGAGGCTCGAAATGTATTCAATCTGAATAGATCATATTTAAAAAGACAGTGAGAAAACATTTTTTAGTTGCTGCTTAGGTTTTTCTTCCTGTTAATACATGGATAAGTGCAATCTCCAATTGACACTGAATCCAGGTTCCTCCTCGTGCCATTTGAATGGATATGAAAATCAAGACCCTTCCTGGCTGACAATCAATCAGACTCTGTCCCAACCCTCTCCCCACCATTTCCCCCATCCAAGCCCTGGCACTCAGAGCAGCCTTGTGCAAATCTGAGCTCCCTCCAGCCCAGGCTGCATGTGCAGCTTTCAGCTCCCTGGCTCCAGCTCCCACCTGCTTTCCTTGGAGAAGGAGCTGCCCGAGACACAGAGGGATGTTCATTTCTTGTCAGCCAACAGAGCCAAGGGAAGGCACAGCTCCATCAAATGCAAAAGTCATTCTTCCCCTTGGCTCTGCCCTGCCCCTGATCTCCACAGCCTGTCCAGTTTCCTTCATCCCTCCAGTGCCAGGGACTTTCTGGGACAAGGGAGCTCTTCTCTGGCTATGGAGGGAGGTGCAAGTGCAGCCCCTGGAGTGGCAACCACAACTCATCAGGTTTGTGTCCTTGCAGGGACCAGGAACTGCTGAGACTCAGAGGCACAGAAAGGTTTCTCTTCATGGCCAACATAAAAATTTGAAAATGTGAAAATTTAATAGACATCAAAACCCTTCCCTCTGCTCCTTTTGACATCCCAACAACATCTGACATGTCCACCATCCACAAGGGATTGCCATAGAAAGGATTTAGACAAAGACATGAGAAGAGGCATTATGAAAGATAAAAATACATCTAAGATGCTGAATAAAGAGTTCTTTAAACTTCTGAAAGACTGGGCAACTCCCTGAAACTCAAAGCATGAAGCCATTCAAGGCAGATGCATTGGAATAACCAGAGAACAGCTGCAGGAGGAAATGTGGGGGCAACAGGAAAGACATAGATGCAGCTGCTCTAAATGAAGAGATGTCCTTGGACATGGCCATTTAACCAGGAGAGCTCAAAACACCTGAAGGAAGAAGGGAATGAAATATTAGACTGAATGTTGTAGGCACAGCTAGAGGGGAAGATCAATATTTCTTCTCCTGCCATCAGTAGAAGAATCCAGTTGATCCAGGAAATTCCTGTTTCGGGTGGGAAAACTTGGCCATTTCTTCAAAGTCCTCAATGACCCAGATAATAAAGATTTGCTTCTATATAATGAAGCTAACAGGTATTAAAACCTGTGCCCCTTTCCAGGCCAACATCAGTTGTGTGCCCATGAACAGGCAGTTCTCCTGGTAGGGCCCCAGTAGCCAGAGGTGCTGAGCTGGGATTGGCATCTCCCAGAAAGGAGCTGAGGGAGAGCAGAGCACCTTGCAAGCTGATGAGTCTGCTGGAATTCCATCCCCTCCCCATTGCACAGTAGCCCTGCATTTCCCTCCTCCAGCCTTGGTCTCCAGCACAGCCATGGAGCCTCTTTGGGCTCCTGAGTGTTCCTGCAGCACCCAAGGGCAGCTGAGCTCTGCCTTTGGCACACTCAGCCCTCAAGGGGCTCTCCTCCACAACAGGTAATGTTGGAGGTGGAAGCCAAATTTGGCCATGGGCACCTGGCCAAGAAGGGCAGTTCCTTTCCATAGGAAGGAAAGCACGGAGCCCCAGTGTTTCAGCAGCAGATGAGAAGAGACCTTCAATTGCAGAGGTCAGCTTGACCAGTCAGGTGGCCCATGGGCCAAACCAGCCAGACCTGTTCCGTGTTCCTTTTGTTTTATGGGGTCCTGAGGTGTCACAATAGCCCCTAGGTTCCCTAAGATCCTGCAGTATCACAATGGTTCCAACAATTCCATGAGGCCTTGCAGTGTCACAATGGCCCCAACACTTCCATGAGGCCTTGCAGTGTCACAATGGTCTCCTTTGGCTCCACAGTGTCACAATGGACCATTGATGACAGGCGGCCTGTCTGTGTCACCCTGGAGCTTTGGTTCCATGAAGCCCTGCAGTGTCACAATGGTCCCCCTTGGTTTCTTAGTGTCACAAGGAACCACTGATGACAGAAGGCCCTGCAATGTTACAGGGGCCCCTTGGTTCCATGCAGCCCTGCAATGTCACAAAGGCCTGTTGGTTTCATCAGGCCCCACAGTGTCACAATGCTTTGCTTATTCCATGGGACCTCATAGTGTCACAATGGTCTCCATGATTCCATGAGTCCCCTCACTTTTACAACAGCCCCCTGGTTCCATGAGGCTTTGAAGTGTCTTAATGGTCTTTCCATGGTTCCATGGTTCAATGGTTCCTTGCAATGTCACAATGGACATTTGGTTCCATGATACCCCAAAGTGCCACAATGGCCTGTATGGTTCCATGAGGCCCCACGGTGTCCCAATGGACCCCTGGTTTGATGGGACCTCTCAGTGTCACAATGATCTCTACATTCCATGGAGTCACACAGCGTCAGTATGGTCCCCTTGGTCCCATGAGGCCCAGCAATGTCACAGTGGTCTCCATAATTCCACGAGGCCCCACAGTGTCACAATGGCCCCTACATTCCATGGGCCCTGTGCTGCTGCATTCCCCCCTCCCCTTCTCAGGCCGCCCTGCCAGCTGAGAAATGCTCCTTGGGCCTCGGCCTTGGCCAACAGCCCCTGGGCTCAGCTCCTCTGCAGCTCATCACAAACACTGTCTGCTCCAGGCACTGCTGCTGCCCAACCAGCTCCTGCTTTCTGTAGCAGCAGCCCTGGGAGCTCTTTCTGTTCCCTCAGTGGAACAACATCCCTGTTCTCACCCTGCCAAAGAAAGCTGCTGATGCCAAGTGTGGCCAGGATGAACCATTGCTGGCACTGAAGCCCCTCTCTTGGGGCCCTGCAAACAGCGCTCCAAAAGGAGCCCTTGGTGCTCTCCTGGGCCAGCGACTCCCTCTGAGTGGGGCCTCTCCCAGCCGGGAACTCTCCCCTTTGCTGCACTCGGGGATCCCCAACAACGACGGAGCCTGGGCCGATCCCCCCACTCCTCCAGGCTCAGCCCTTTGCCCGCTGGGGAGATGCCAAAGCATCCTCAGGGAGCATTTCCCTGCCCTCAGGGGAATTTCTCACAGGTGCCTTGCACTGACTCTTGGTGTCAGTGTGCACAAAGGAGTGCCTGTGCTGGGGAAATGCGGCAGAAATGCTGCTCTCTGAGGTGTCTGAGTGCCTTGGATAGCTTAGCTAGTCAGGCCTGTAAGTAAGGGTGAGTCACAAGCTGTAAGCAAAGTTAAATGCTGCTAAGAGTTGTTCTTTTCCTAAGTTGTTGCGTTCAATATAGGTTTTAAGCTACGTTGAATATTGTTAAGTGTTGTTCCACTGTGAAATCATTAGGTCATAAGTTATAAGTAAGGTTAGATACTGTTAAGTGCTGTTCTTTTGCTAAATGCTGAAGTCGAAGGTATCAGTCAAGTCCTGTTAAGTTTGAGCTCAGTTTAGCTTTTAGGCTGCATTCCTTTTCTCCTTGCCCCCACTTTCCTTTAGGCACACATACATGCATGCAAAGACACTCGGACAGTTCATGGTTAATTTCTGGTTTGACTGCCTGGATTTTTTTGGGTTTTGTTGTTGCTTTGTTTCCTTGGTGTGCCTGACGTGTCCAGTCAGGAGCAGAGTGACTCTTGCCAAGGAACTCTGTGGTGCTGTCCCTTAATATTAAATCTGGTTTTGGCTGATCCCTGGCTGGGGATATTTTCAGCGCTCTCAGCCCCTCGTTTGTAACAGGGTGAAGGAGCCCTGGCCCAGGCTCTGGCCCTGGGGGACACAGGGATGCTGCCGGGGGGTCCCTGTCCCCCTGTGCCACCCCCAGGGCCCCAGCCCCCATCCCCGTGTCAGGCTCTGGGGTCGATCTCGTGGAACATCCTCTGGGGGAGGCTGCGGGGCCGGGGCTGGGGGGACCCAGGGGGACAGGGAACCCCGCTGTGCACGAGCAGGGTTGGACTGCTCTGGGGGGAACTGTGAGGGGGGCCGGGACAGAGTGACCTCCCCAATGACCACACACAGCCACTGTGATGTCACACAAACCCCTGTGATGTCACACAGCCACCTGGGATGTCACAGTCCCAAGGCTGGCATATCACTGTGTGGTGTCATACAGCTGTGCAGTGAAATCACAGAAGACACTGTGATGTCACAAAGTCACTCCGTGATGTCACAACCTGTTCTGTGATGTCACAGCCTGTTTTGTGATGTTACTCAGACACCCACTGATGTCACAAACCAGTCTCTGACATCACTGAGCCACCCTCCATGATCATAGAGTCTGCTCTATGGCCTCACTCCCTACCCTATCATGCCACAGCCACCTCTGCGATGTCACAATCCCCTCAGTGATGTCACACAACCCTCTCTTTGATGTCTTGCACCCACTCTGTAATGTCACAGCACACACTTTAATCTCATAGCCTGCTCTATGATGTCATACAGCCATGCTATGACATCACAGCCTGCTCTGTGATGTCACACAGAGCCCTGTAGGACACTGTGGTGGCTTGAAGATGTCACACAAAAATCTCTGTGATGTCATAGCCCAATCTGTGACCTAACAGAACCCACTCTGTGCTGTCACACAGCCCCTTGCTGACATCCCAGCTGCTCTGTGCCTCTATGACACAGCCACAGAGGTGCTGCTGTGACACAGCCCGCTCTGGGACATGCCACAGCCCCTGCCAGTGCTGAGCCCCTGGGAGCTCAGTCTGTGCCCTGCTGCTGTCCCTGAGGGGCCCTGGCAGTGTCCCAGCCCTGCTGGGCTGTGCACAGGAGCTGCTCCTGTCCAGAGCTGTCTCTCTGCAGCTCTGCTGCCCTTGCCAGGAGCTGCCTCTGGGTTGTGGTTTCAAAGCAAAACCAGTAAAAGATCCAAGTGAGAAATACAATTTATCAGGAAAAGGGATAAAACCATATACATGCTATAATACAAAAGAAAAATCAATGACAGAGTCAGAATACAACCTGACACCCTGCTAGTTAGGGGGCTGGTAGCAGTCCAGATGAAATGGTCTTGTTGAAGTGGTGATCCTGTAGAAACAATCCGGTAGGTCTTGTCCTCTGGAAACCAGTGGGTAAGGGCAGCTATTCCTCGGGCAATCCAGTGGAAAGACTGACTGCTCTGTCCCAAAGCCCAGATTGTATCCAGGTGGGGATGCTGAGCTCCTCCCCCCTGGGCAGGGAATCTCAGAAAGGGCTGAAATCGTTCTGAGTCATGGGGTGGGTCCTTGATTACCTGATAAACAGAAATGGCTCCTGGAGGGAGTTATCTCTGAGTCATGAGGCAAGACATTGATGGGCCCATTAACAGGAGATAAGGAACAAAACAATGTCCCTCCTGGTTTCAGCAGCTCTTGAGGATGGGAACAGAAGACATTTTTCTATTCTAACCTAGGACACTCTGGGCCAGCAGCCTGGCTCTGCTCAGCAGCACAGACTCAGCACAAGGACTTCAATGACACTCTTGAGGCTTTGGTGCTGTTTGCATCACACTCAGTCCCTCAGATTGCACTCAAAAAAACTTCTGGAGAACTCAAACTCACATTCAAAGTCCAAAGCTTCAATAACTTTTAATGGGTACCACTGAGGGACACAATTCATGTGAAAATGTCCCCAGGTTCCAGGTAGAGCAGAACACTGGAGGCACTGATGACAGCTGGGGACAAGCAAGGGAAACGTGTCTCTGGTGCTGGGCAAACCTGGATGTGTTTCAGGAATGCAAAGGGCCAAGGCCTGAGCCCCAGCCCCTGGCCAGGCAGATCCTGTCCCTCCCTCATTGCTCAGGGCTCTTGCTGGGGCACTGGGATGTGGGGATGGGCAATGCCAAGGGCAGGAGCATGGGGCGGCCCCTGCCAGGCTGCTGAGCAGGGACAAGGAGGCCATGAGGCCCCAGGCCTGCAAGGGTCACTTGTCCCCTGCTGGCTTCAGGCCCAGGGCCAGCAGCCATGACCAAAGTACTGCAGGAGTTGGCTCTGTCAGGGCTGTCTTGCAGCTGCTGCCCATGCCTGTGCCCTGTGCAGCCCAGGCTGTCCTACGGTGTCCCTGCCCTGTGCCTCTGTCCCTGCAGGCTGTCGGCATCCCCCGGCTGCCCCACCTGGCTGGGCCCTTCCTTTGCTGACAGCTCTGCCTCCTGCCTGCCTCTGCCTGCCCACACAAAGCCTTGGGCTGCTCCAGGCTCCTGCTGGGGGACGTGTTGCACCACAGCCCTGCCCTGCCAGGGAAATTCCTTTCTGCTGCTGCCCAGTCTGGATCTTCCCAGCTGCCCTTGCTGCCATTATTTCCTTCTCATGCTTATATCCTCTAGGAAGAAAAGCTCCAGCCTCTCTGAAACCACCCTTCAACCCCTGCCAGGCTACTCCTGTTCTGTCCTCAGTCTCCACCCCACTGAGCCCAGGACCTGCAGCCTCTACCTGCGGGTTATGTGATAAGGCCTCAAAACCCCATCTCGGAAGATGTTTGGGTCCTCTCCAAAGTCTGTTAAAATGGAAAAATAGTAGTCAAAGGTATTTTCTCCCAAATCTTGCAGTGGCAGAACAAGGGTCAATATGTGAAAAGTGAATGAGTCTGGATTTCCATTTGTTAGAAGGAGAAAATAATTTACAATGATGAGAGTGGCACAAAATTGCAACAGTTTTTCCAGAGAAGTGGATGCCCCATCCTAGGAATTGTCCAGGAGGAGGAGCTTTGTGCAAGCTGACCCAGTGAAACCCCCTGCCCTTCCCAAGGATGGAATTCCTGTAGTGTGGGTTCTCTGATGTGCTGGGTGCCCTCACAAGGCTTCTGGCCAGAATGTCTGCTGAGGGCAGCCAGGCTGCTGCAGGGGCAGTGACCTGACAGCCATCACCATGGCAGCCCTGTCCCCTGGGCCTGGCTAGGCCCTTTGCTCTGCCCCTGCCTTGGTGCTGCTGGCATGAAGAGTTTTGTCATTGATATCTTGTCCCCAAGGTGCTGGGGCCAATGGCTTCCCAGTCAGGCTCCTGGAGCAGAAGTGGCTTTTCAGAGCCCAGCCAGGAATGAGCCCTGAGGCAGCAGCTCTGCAGTGGTGGCCACCAGGCTGGGCTGCCAAGGGAGGCTTCTGGCCATGGCCTGCAAGCAGCTGCTGCTGCCAAGGTGCCTTTGGTGCCTCAGGCTCTCCCTGGCACAGCTCCCAGCACATCACTCTGCCCTTGTGCCCGAGGCCTTCCCTGTGCTGGGGCTGGCCTGGGGCTTTTCCTGCAGCGGGACCTGCCCTGCTGATGGCACAGGAAAGGCAGTTCCTGCTGGAGCAGGAGGCTCTGCCTGCAATGGGCTCCAACATCTCCAGCAAGGCCCTGCTGACTTCAAAAGTGCTTCCTAGAGCAGAAGATTCTAATGGTTAGAGCTTCTTTGCTGTGGAGGAAAGAACTCTGATCAAGATCTTTCTCTGTAATCATCATCACAAGCAATCCGAGCTGTATTTCTAGAAGTATCTGTTATTGCATCATTATATCATATACCATATATATCTGGTATTGCATCATTAACCCAGTGGGACAAATTGCATTAATGTTCAATTCCCCCTGTCCAATCTCTTGTAACTTTGACAAAGTCTGGGGCTAGCATTGGATCCAGCCGTTCCCAGTCTCCTTTCTGAGAAGGAATTTTAGAAGTCTAGGGGTCCTGCAGGGCTTTGAGGATCCATGGTGGCTGCTGGGTGTCATTTCTCCGCCTCATGTCTCAGCAGGAGTTTCTCCAAAAGAGAAATAAAGCTTTTGCCTGAAGCTCCCACATGACAGGAACATGACAGTGGCCATGACAGGAACCCCTGTGAGTGTCTGGGACATCCCGGCTCTTTGGCAGCCTGGGGACTCCTGGGATGGCACCGTGGAGCCCCCGTGAGTCCCTGTGACAGATCAGTGCCTTTGCAGCCCAAGGTGCCCTGGGATGTCACCACGGAATGGCTGTGACTGCCTCCGACCACAGGGCTCTTTACCATTCCCCAGAAATCCCTGGAGGGTCTCCATGGAGCCCCTGTCTCTGTGTGTGACATTCCAGCTCATGAAGACGCTGGAGATTCTTGGAATGTCCCCATGGAGCCCCTCTGAGTGCCTGTGGCAACTTGGATCTTTAGCAGGCAACCATCACCAGAATCCATTGCTATGGTCAGTTTCCATGGCAACCATCACCAGCCTCCCTGTTGCTATGGTCAGATTCCATGGTAACCATCACCAGCCCCCTGTGTCTATGGTCAGTCCCCTGGGCAGCTCCATGGAGACCCCATCCCAGGGGTGGTTGCCATGGACACCAGCTCAGGCCTGCAGCCAGAGTTCTGTTGCCATGGCAACCATTTCCAGGCCCATCCCCAGGCTCATGGGATCCCAGAGCCACAGAATTGGTGGAGATTGGAGGGACCCATCAGGATCCTCCAGTCCAACTGCTGGCCCTGCACAGGACACCCCAACAATGCCAGCCTGGGCCTGGCAGCGCTGGCCAAACGCTGCTGCAGCTCAGAGAGCCCTGGAGCTGGGACCCTTCCCTGGGGAGCCTGGCCAGGGCCCCAGCAACCTCTGGGCAAAAACCTTTTCCTGACATCCAACCTGAGCCTGCCCCGGCTCAGCTGCAGCCATTCCCTCCACTCCTGTCCCTGGGCACCAGAGGGAAGAGGTTCCCACAGCCCCAGCCAGGGACCCACTCCCAAGGCTGATGCCATGGCCACCAGGGCTGGCACCAGCTGGGATGCTCGTTCTCCATGGGCTGGGGTTTAGGAATGGGATTCCCCAATTTCCTGCTCCTGCTAAAACCGTGCTGCCCTCGCTGCCCTCCCGCCTCCCATGGGAAGCACAAAAGGCAAAGATCCCGGGCTGGGATAAGAACAATTTATTTGGAACAGCAACGAGATAAGGAACAAACAGGAACAACAACAACATGGATAACAGAAGGGATAAGAAAAACTTTTTGCAGGGAAAACTAGAACACCACTGACTGTCTCTTCCCAGCCATGTATTCCCTCCATCCTGGAAAGGACACCCTTCTCCTCACAGCAGACAGAGAGAGTCTCTTTCCTGCCCCTTGAAATGACCTGAAGTAGGAGTGAATGTAATGACACAGCCATGGCCTGACCCTCATAACCTTGGACCCACATCATGTCATTGGCAGGGGCAGGAAAAGGGACAGGTGTCTTCCCAGCATGGATCACAGGGAACATAGATAACCAGGGCTCTTTCCAATGTGGGACCTCCAATGGGAGATGAAGCTGGAGCAGTGCACAAAGCTCTTCCTGCAGCTGGGGCATTTGCAGGGCTTCCCTCACTGGTGCTTCCGTTGGTGTCTGGTCAAGTGAGAGTTACGGCTGAAGCTCATCCCACATTCCCCACACTCCTAGGGTCTCTCCCCGGTGTGGATGTACCGGTGGGTGATGAGGTGGGAGTTTTGCTTGAAGCCCTTCCCACAGTCAGGGCAGCGGAATGGCCTCTCCTCTGTGTGAATCCGCTCGTGCACAAGGAGCTGGGAGCTGGTCCGAAACCTCTTCCCACACTCAGGAGACTCATAGGGCCTCTCCCCAGTGTGGATGCGCTGATGGCTGATGAGGTGGGAGTTGTGCTTGAAGCCCTTCTGGCAGTCGGGGCTGCGGAAGGGCCTCTCCTCTGTGTGAATCCGCTGGTGCAACAGAAGATTGGAGCTGGTCTGAAACCTCTTCTGACACTCAGGACACTCATAGGGCCTCTCCCCAGTGTGGATCATCTGGTGGACACTCAGGTCAGAGCTGCAGCTGAAGCCCTTCCCACACTCCCCACACTCATAGGCCCATTCCCCAGTGTGGATCATCTGGTGGCGGATCAGGGTGTTGCTCTGCCTGAAGCTCTTCCCACACTCCAAGCACTTGTAGGGCTTCTCCCCATCGTGAAGCTGCTCATGCACCACCAGCTCTGAGCCCTGGCTGTAGCTCTGCCCACCTTCCTGGCTCAGGGTGGGTCTTTCCTCCTCAGAGCACCCTGGGCTGAGTTTGGTGCCCCTCCTCCTGAGGGACCTCTGGGACTTTTCCTCCCCACTGGATTCCTGCACAGTAGAGCTGCTCAAAATGGCCTCTTCCATGAGGTTCTGCTGCAGGGATTTGTCCTCCCTGGTCTCCATCCTCAGCTTCTTGTTTGGAGGACGAAGGACAAGGTCAGGATGGGATTTGCCTCTGTGCCACAGGGAAGGGGAAGGAGATCCCCCCAGTGATTCCCCGGCAGGACGGCATTGGCAGAGGGGCTGTCCTGCAGCCGGGGGCTGTGCTGGGCTGGGAGATGGAGCAGGAGAGAGAGGGAAAGGGGCACTGACTTCTTCCTCACCTGCCCGGGTGTCCTGGGACATTGTCTCAGTTTGAACAGACGGGTGTCTGCTAAGGAAGGCAAGAGCCTCCCTTGAAATGGAAAATGTAAACCCTCTCCCTCCAAATTACTAGAATTTTGAAATTAAGGGTATCTCAGGCAAAAGTATGGGAATAGGAATAACAGTTATTGAACTAGGAAAATCTTAAAAATACAAATGCCGTTTTACAAAAATACCCCACTCACCAGATCAGAACACGACATGACACCCTGCGGGTCAGGCTGCTGGTAGCAGTCCTATGAAATGGTGGCTGCAGAGCTCCTGCAGTGACAGATGTGGTTCTGTTAGGATCCTGTAGAAGGGTGGAGTTTTCCTCTGAAGGTCCAGTGGTGGTGGTGGTGTTGGGCCTGGTCTTCCTCTGGGAATCCTGTGGAGAAGAAAGCTGCTTCTCTGAGAATCCAGTGGGAAGAGGCTGATGTGGTGTCCCAGGGATGCGGTTATATCCAGGTACGAATGCTTGGCTCCTCCCCCTGGGCGGAGCATCTCACAATGGGATGATGTGGTTTTTATCAGTCATGCAGTGACACTCAATGGCCCATTAAGAGAAGATATTTCCCAGAGGATGGATTGGTTGTGGAAGAGATAAAGAAAACTGCCCAATTAACAGAAGATAAATGCTCCAGTTCTAACAGATGGGTGATGATCCCACAGCCTGTGAATTCAGGGAGTGCTCAACATCATGGTTCCTTCTCCTTTCCCTGATCCTCCTTTGTCCCTCCTCTTCCTCCCACTCCTCATCTTCCCTCCCTCCTCCTCCTTTTCCTTCCTAAGCCAACCTCCTTCTCTTACTTCCCTCCCTTCTTGCTCTCCTTCTTCATCCAAACTGGGCCTTGCTGGGGACCCTGGCTGCAGACTTCCAGCCCTTGGGGTTCCTCCCAGGAGATCCGGAAGGGGTGAATGCAGAGAGGGCTGGGAGATCCCAGGAGTGGCTTCAGTGGGAGGGACTGAGCTGTACTGGGATCATACTGGGATCAAATGGGCAGTGACTGGGATTGCACTGCATTTGTACTTCCATCATACCAGGATCATACTGGAACTGAGTAGGAGCCTGCTGGGTGCAATTGTGACCCTGTTGGAGGCAAATGGGATATACTGGGAGCAAGTGGGATCATGCTCTGGGTGAGCAGGAGCAGCTGTGTGCAACTGGGATCATGCCAGGAGCATGTGGGAGAACTGGGAGTGACTGGGTGCATGCTGGGGGTCATTGGAAACAACTGGGCTTCTACTGGGATCATGCTGGCAGTGATTGGGAATATGCTGGAAGGAACTGGGATACACTGGGAAAGACTGGGAAGCACTGGAACAAAAGTCAGGGTGAAAGGGAGCAACTGGAACCATGTGGGGCACAAGTGGTTCCTACAGGCAGCAACTGGGACCACACCGGGGTCATCACTGGATCATACTGGGACTGACTGGATTAACCCTGGCAGTGTCTGAGAGTGACTGGGAACACACTATGCACATCGTCCCTGCACTGGGGGTGACTGGGAGCACCTGGGAGCACACTGGGAGCAAATGGCATCATACTGGGACTGACTGGGTTGATCTAGCTGGAGGCAACCGGGACCATCCTGGGAGTGCTTGAAAGTAACTGGGATTATTCTGGGACCATACTGGGAGTGCTGCCATGTGACAAGGATCATACTAATACATAAAATTTCAATAGTCAATGTGAATTTTATTTCTATATCTTTGATTTTAAAGAAGGCGAGCAAGCAGCGCTGGTTGGCCAGGGAGTCACCGCTCCACTCACGGCACACACCACTTACAAATTCAGTAAAGTATATATATACTGTTTTTAAGCATAAAAAAGCAGTTTTCAGTGTGCTTGTTTAGTAGAAATGAGTAAATATCAATCAGCTGGAATAAGCAATTTCATCATCTTTCCAGGTGGTTGTTGGCTTCCTGTCCTTCTTGTGCTTGTCTGGAGCGAGGCCCCTTCACCGCTGTCTGCTACATGATTTTGTTAAGCTTTTTATTACACATAAGCATTTAGTCACATTGCAGTCCCCTTAGCTTCACCACAACGTCCTCTATTTTATTCTAAGCATCAGTCATCTTGCTACCTCATCTCTTTACTTTACCATACTTCCCCTAGTTCAAAGCTTTATTTGGCTATAGAAAGTTTCATAAGCCTTCTTTGGATCTATCCCAAAGAATGCATCCATTTTCCACACAGCAGATAAATGCATTTGCTGATTCCATTGCTGATTGACACAAATCACAAAAGCATTTTTCACAGTATTGCTCACCAGATTGATGATGTGGGGATCTACCTCCCTTTCCTGTAGGGCACATAGAACGTGCTGCTGGCTTGCGGTGTCAAAAGCCTTGGCCATGTCCACAAATACAACAGCCAGGGGTTTGTGTTCTCCTTTTGCGGACTGAATTCTAGTTTGCAGGAGTTTCAGGTTTTCGGAGCATTCCACTGCCCTTATAAAGCCTCTTTGCCTTGGGTTGAGGGGGCAAGCCTTGGTCAGTTTGGCTGTTAAAATCCTGGAGAACAGTCTTAGCAAGATGGAACCGATCAGGATGGCTCTCCAGTTGTTAATGTCCTTTAGGTGCCCTGCTTTGGTTGACTTAGGAATCAAAACAGTCCTGCAACCCCTCACCATGTCTGGGATTTTTCCTGATGTTAACCATAAGCTGAAGATCTCCATGGTCCAGGAGTACTCTGGATCCATCTTCTTGATGTCTCTTAGACTAATCCTGGACTGGGAGCCGAGTTTTTGCTCATCTCCTGCACATTTTTCTCAATTTCTTTTGCCATAATTAAGTCTCTGAAAGCACTAATGTTGGCTTTCCCATTAATTTGGTGTTGCCGCCGCTTGGGGCGTGGCATCCCAGGTCGAGGACGGCTCGGTGGCAGCGCCTCTGCCACACGGACCAAGCACACGCACACACCAATGTGGTGGACGGTAACTGGCATTTATTAACGGTTAGGCAGGGTCATTTATAACAGGGGTTAATGGTCAACAACACGTGGGGCTAAGTAACAGTAAAGGGGAGGGGTTCTGTCTGCCCGTAACAATTCGAGATCCTGCGGCCAGTCCCTAATCTCCCACAATTTGGAAATTCCCAAGGCTATCAAATGTTCCAGGTGTTTCCCATCAGGCTTTAAAAACTGAATAAAGTTCGATGGGTGGGATTTCACAGGACAAACACTCTTTGTCATTCAGGATAATTTTAGCAGGTTTTCCCCTACCTAGATGGAACAGGTCTTAGAAGCAAAGAAAATGACCTTTCTTAACTGTTCTTCTTTTCATCCACTTTTGATAAGGTCTTATTGGTCCTTTTTCCTGGCTCCCCATTTTTCTCTTATCTTGGGTTGCTGTTCTTATCTGGCTGATTCATTCAAGGCATCAAAAGCATTCCTGTGCTGATTGATTGTTGATTGCATCTCCTTATCATCTATTAAGTGCTTGGATATCCACAGGAAGGTGTGAATTGTCCCAGCTGATAGCCATTCACTGAGGGTTCTGAGATAATGGGCCTGCAGCTCCCCCTCCCTCTGTCACTTGCTGTTTCCCAGCTGTTGTTATCTTTATCAGGGTGGTGACTCATCTTGGGATCTGTTTTCCTTCCAGCAGCTGCTCTCCCAGGCATCTGACTCCTCCCAAGATCTTTGTCCAAGTCCATTCGCAGGCCCCCAGCTGCTCTCCTGCTTTGATGACTCATGCCAGGTTCCTTATCTACATCCTCAGCTGGTTTCCTGGGCAGCAATCTCCTTTTGTCCCTGATTTGTTCAGCTGTTTTGCTTGTGATGTGTGTCCTGCAATGAGTTTATTGATGCTTTTGTTGCCCTCAAACCGAGCTTCCAATCTTACCAGTAGTTCTTCCTCTTTAGTCCAGCATTTTTGGTGGGCTCCTGGGTTGGAAGTCTCTTTTGGGTGGAAAACAGCAACCCTTTCCTGATTTCTAACCAATGAATGTGCCAATCTTTTGTGTTGTCCCAGAGCAATTTTCATCTTGAAGTCTCTGCTGCATTCCTCGTATATCCACTCCCTGCCTGGAGCCATTTCTGCTGCTCCCCTGCATTTACCAAAGTGACAAACAATACCATGATCATTACTCTTCTCTTTTCCACATTGAGCACACAGAAAACAAACCCTCCTTATCCCGTGGGCTACCCTCAGGTGTTCAATCAAGCCCAACACACAGTTCACCCGGGTACCACAGCAAGGACAAGGTGGATTTGTTATCAGGAACAGTCACAGTAAGGATGTCTTCCAGTGTCTGTTCCCCGTGATTCTCTGTCTGAGCTGGGCATGTCGCCGGCTTGGTGTCGTTCTCCAGCTCAGCAGGTGATGTTTCTGGTGTGCCCTCAGTCTCACAATTGCTGTTTCTCTACCTGTTTTCAAGCACAAACGATTCACAATTCCTCGGAAGGCAGATCTTCAGTCCCACACTTGGCCGTGGTGCAAACTGTTCATAGACCTCAGGCAGCCTGCTCAAACCCTCCCAGCTTGCGGGAAAATGAACACATTCAAAGTTATTCATAAACAAGTCCAATCTAGAAAACTCAGAGTTCACCAGAGAAGCCAATTCAGATACTGGGGGGATGAGATGGTAAATTTTTCAACACTAGGTCTACCCAGATTTTAGACAACAGGTCTAGCTGGTGTTTAGAAAATAAAAACACCAGGTTTACCTTGCAAAATTGAGAGAAGGTGTCCAGTTGTAGACCCTGGGACACCAGGTCACCTAGTTATCTTTAGAGGTTTTGTTTTAAAATGGTTCCCCTTTTTATGGCTCCGGATAGTAAATTTGCCACAAGTTTAGGAGAGGTAGAATAAGAAGGACAGAGCAAGGACATAGCAATCTTTTGCCTGCACTTCATTGAATTTCTTCACTTTGACATTCAGAGCACTGGGCAGCAATCCCATCGCATCATCACCCACCTCAGGCCTTTGGGATGCTTTGTTTTAATTAAACAGTCAGATTCCCCTGGTTTGCACCAGTTCTAAGCTGGCTGCTGGGTGCTGGCCAAGGTGGGGCACTGGCCCAGGGACCCCCGCCGGGGAACCTCCCCTGCATGAACTGCTCAGCCAACGCCTTTTCCCAGCAGTTGACAGCAGGGCATGGAGTGACAGATACGGCTTGATCGTAGCCAGGTGTTGCACAGCAGCTGGGAGTCTCACAGCAGCCAGGTACAGCTTGGCAACAGGCACGGGCAGCTCCATAGCAGCCAGGAATGGCTCCGCAGCCAGGCACCCCCTCACAGTGCCAGGGCGCTCTCCCGCCGGGGCCGGGCACTGTCTCGCCGTGGCTGGGCACAGCTGTAGGGGCGCTTTCAGTCACAGCAAAGCACAGAGAGGTGGTTCCAGTGCAGGCAGAGATGGCTACAGGGGCAGCAGCATGGCACAGAGAAGCTGGAATCTCGCAGGGGCCGGGCACCGCTTCTGAGATCTCAGCTGGTGTGGCAGGGCCTGGTGGAGGGGCAGCAAAGCCCGCTCCATGGCCAGGCACTGTCCTGCAGGAGCAAGGCATCTCACAGTGGTGGCGGCTGGGAGCCTTGCAGCGGCTGCAGTGGCAAAGCGCCTGCCTGCTGCTACCAAGTGCTGCTTCTGGGGTTCCAGCTGCGGCAGCAGGGCACAGCAGAGTGGCAGAGTGCCTGTTCAATGTGGCTCTGCAGCATGACGTCTCTCCACCCTCTGGATCAGCAGCAGCACTCTCCATTGACAACCCGCGCTGGGCTTGGGCGGCTGCGGCAGTTTCTGCCAGCAGGGCAGAACAAGGGGCAGCAGCGGGCACAGCAGCACAGCAGCCAGTCCTTTCAGGTGTCTTGGCAGCCATGGCAGGGCACAGAGGGGCTGCAGGGTGCTCATTTAACACAGCCAGGCTGCTCGGGGCGCCTCCACCACTGACCCCAGGGACGGCACACTCAGCTGGCAGCGCCCTCCCGCCTGGGGCAGCGGCACAGCCCCAGGTGACCAGGGGACATCCTGCTGTGCAAACACCTCCACCGGGGGTGGCAGCACAGTCCCGGGGGCAGCAGGGCACTCCCCGGGCAGGTCACCCTCACCTGGGGAGGCTCCACGGCTCTGCCTGGTGGCCTCCTGGTGGGCTGTGCCTTCTGCACTCATTCTCTTCCCTCGCTCACCCAGCACAGCCTCTGCTCTCCCTGCTGCCTCCCCCAGCGCCCTGATTTCACCGTTAGCCTTGGTGGAGAGCCAGTGAATGCCCCATCCTTGGAAACATTCCTGCTTGGATGGGCTCTGAGCAACATGATGGAGTGAAAGATGCCTCTGCTCCCACCCCACAGCAGGCCCTGTGGTGTCAGCTACAGGAGTAGTTGGGGTCTCCAACTACTAGGATGCAATTCCCCCAGAGAGCAGAGACAACACAAAGCACCACAGCTGGCAGGAACATCCTCCCATGGAGATGCGAATATTCTGGATCAACAGGCTCAGGCTGCCCAGCTTTGCCTCTTTGTAGATGGACCCAAGTGTCAGAAGTGACTGAGAACCAGGAGGCCCCACAGTGTCTCTGAGTCCCCTTGGTTCCCTGAGATCACACAGTGTCCCAGGGTCCCTTTGGTTCCACAAGCCACAGGGTCACAACAACTCCTGAGCATCTTCAGGCACCTGAGTCTCAGAGCATCCTCTCACTTCCATGAACTCCACAGTGTCACAATGTCCCCTTGGTTCCATTTAGTCCTGTAGAGTCACAAGGATTCCTGGGAAGCATGAGGCCCTGAGGTATCACAATGGATGCTTCCATGAAGCCCCAGAGTTTCACAGTCTCCTCTTGGTTCCATGGATTCTACAAGACCCTGGAGTGTCACAGGGCTCCTATAGTCCCATGAGTCTCCAGAGTGTGAGCAATGTCCCCAGGAGGCACTGCAGTGTCACAGAGGAGCAGCACTGCAGTGGGCACAGCACCAGGGCAGGTTTGGCAGTGTTCCCATATCTGTGACACAACAGCAGTGGCAACACCAATGTTCCCCTCTCTATGATACCACAGCACTTCAAGATCGAGCATTCCCCTGTCTGTGACACCACAGGGGTGGCAGTCACAGTGTCCCCCACTCTGTGACACCACAGCTGTGGCAGGACCGTATCCCCCTCTCTGTGACACCACAGCAGTGACAATTCAAACGTTCTCCTGTCTGTCACACAACAAGGGTGGCAATTCCAAAGTTCCCCTCCCTGTGACAGAACAGAGGTGGCAGCCCTAAAATTCCCCTCTCTGTGACATCACAGCGATGGCTGCCCCAGTGTCCCCCTCTCTGTGACACCACATCGGAGGCAATCCTGACCTTCCACTCTCTGTGACACCACAGCTGTGGCAGCCCTAAATCCCTTCTCTGTGACACCACAATGGTGAAAGCCACAACGTTCCCCTCTCTAGGACACCACAGTGGTTGCAGCCCCGCTGTTCCTGTCTCTGTGACAACACAGCTGTGCCAGTCCTTGTCCCCCTCTCTGTGACACCAGAGAGGTGGCACCCACAGTGTTCCCCTCTTTATGACACCAACACAGTGGCAGAACAAAGATTCCCTTCTCTATGAGAAAACAGTGGTGGCAGCCCCAACACTCCAATCTCTCTGATATCACTTTGGTGGCCAACCCAACATTGCCCTGTCTATGAAAACACAGTAGTAGCAGCCCCCACATTCCCCTCTCTGTGACACCATTGAGGTGGCACCCCCAGCATTCTCCTCTCTATGACAGCACCACAGTGGCAGCCCCAACATTCCCCTCTCTGTGACACCACAGGGGTGGCAGCCCCAAATGCTCCCCTGTCTGTGACACCCCAGCAGTGACTCCCACACATTCCCCTGTCTGTGACACCACTGCATTGGCAGTCCCAACATTGACTTCTTTGTGACACCACAGCGGGGGCAGCCCCAAGATTACCCTCTCCATGACAAACCAGGGGTAGCAGCCCCAAGGTTACCCTGTCTTTGAGCTCACAAGGATGGCAGCCCCAATGTTCTCCTCTCTATGACATCACTGGGGGCAGTGGAAGCCCCAATGTCACTGCATGACTGATAAGAACTACAGGATCCCATTGTTCTCCCCATTCTACTACATAACCCCCGTTCTCCTCTCTATGACAACAAAGCACTGGCAGCCACAGTGGTCCCTTCTATGACTACAGCAGCAGCCACCCCAACATTTCCCTCACTGTGACACCACAGCTGTGGCAGCCCCAGCGTTCCCCTCTCTGTGACACCACAGCTGTGGCAGTCCCGTTGTCCCGGTCTCTGTGACACCACAGTGGTTGCTGCCTGAATGTTCCCCTCTCTGTGACACTGCAGCTGTGGCAGCAGCACTAGAACAGAAGCAGCAGCCATGGAACACCGGGGGAGCAGGGGAGGAGCAGAGAAGCTGTTTAAACCTGCTCTGCACTGAACACCCAGAACACCACCGGCAGCTCCTACCTGTGGCCCACTGGACCAGGCCTGGGCCGTGGCATTTCCAGTGCTGGAGAGACACATAAGAGACTGATAAGAGAATGAGTGAGCTGAGCTACAGCCCACAGAGGGACTTTCTGAGTTTGTCCTCTCTTTTGGAGAGGCAAGAGGTTTATTGTTTAATACTGTTCATTTGTTGTGCTGGTGAATGCTTTGCCTGTTAAATAAACAGTTTTTTCCCCTTTCTTCCATGGAAATCTTTTCCCAATCCGGTTGGGGGAGGGACTTCTTAAATCTGCATTCTAGAGGAAACTCTTTTGGAGATTTTCTCCCAAATTTGCCCCATACGAGGTCAGGGTGGTGGGAAGAAGGGGGACCTCCAAGTGGTTGAACTGGGGTGAGGCTGGAAAAGGGGACCCCAAAACCCGCCAGCATCCCTAAGCAGGACCTTTGAGGATCCCCAGCAGCCCTGAGACGGGGGACCACCAGAACCCCAGAGGGATGAGACTGGACATGGGACACTCCTGCTGGCTTTTTTTGATTCACTCTTCATTTTTGAAGGTTTTTATGGACACCAGATGACTTCCAGAGATGGACTTGGGTAGGAGGAATCCCCAGCACAAGGCATTCACAGCTTGTTTTTCCCCAAACCAGGATTTTCCCCAAAACATCCCACAGTGACATCCCCCATGTCCTGCTCTGGGTGAGCTCACTCCCAAACCTGACCCTGATCCGGGTCTCAATCTCACTGCATGTTCAGACACACTCACAGTTCTGGATTTATTCTTATCCCGGCCCCACGCTCATCTAGCCCCAGATCCAATCCCAACCCCAGCCCTAAAGCCAATCCCATGTCTTGCCTTAACCCCAATCCCAGCTCTAATCCAAATCTCAGCCCCAGCTCCAAGCCCAGCCCCAATTCCAGCCCCTTCCTAAATCCTCAGCCCCAAACCAAATCCCAGGTTCAGCTTTTCTGGGACTTTGGGGGTGTCTCTGTCCCTGTGACCCCGATGATGTTTGGGTGGGGTCACAGCAGGGCTGAGAGGGACAGAGACCCCCCCGGCCTCCCCAGGGGTGAGAAGGTGGCAGAGCCCCCCCAGCCCCGAGCAGCCTCAGCGGTGAGAGGGACACAGAGCCCCTGGTGCCCAGCCCTGCACAGGCATTGCCTGAGGCCAGAGGGATGGAGACCCCCCCGAGCATCCCCCAGGGCCGGGAGACAGAGAGCCCCGAGCATCCCCTGGGCTGAGAGGGACAGAGACTGCCCCGAGCACCCCCTGGCACAGGGGAGAGAGGGAGGGAGACCCCCCAGGCATTCCCTGGGTGAGAATGATGGAGACCCCTGGGGAATGGCCTGGGGTGACAGGGACAGGGACACCCCTGGGGAATGACCTGGGGTGACAGGGACAGGGACGCCCCTGGGGAATGGCCTGGGGTGACAGGGACGGGGAAAAACCCTCCCAAGCCCCTCTCAAGCATCCCCCAGTCTGAGAGGCTCAGTGACCCCTTGAGCATTCCCTGGGCACTGGACAAAGTGAAGTTGTTTCTTGACAAAAATCAAACTTCAGCCTACAGAAAATGCCTTGAATTTACTCTTCCCACAAGTAACTTGTGGTGGAAACGAGAACAAATTGCAAAATTTAATAAACTGACAGTAGAAGCGATTCTGTGGCAATTCCAAAATCCATTGGTCCTGCAGAGCTCCAGCTCAGCTGCTGGCACATTCTGATAAAAGAAAAGTGGAAATTCGGCCCAATACATTGCGATACCTCTTTTATGAAAAGAGGATGAAAAGGAAGGGAAAGCTCTGTGTAGATGTCACAAAGGTGACAGGGACAAAGAAAAAAATTATTCTTAGATTTGGCAAAGCCCCCGGCCTGTGAAAAAGAAAAGGGGTGACAGCCAGGGACTGAGAGGGACAGAGATCTCCCCTGGAGTGGGCCAAGTGTGACATTGTCCCCTGTGTGTGTAGCCTTCCCAGGGTGGGGGTTTTACACCTGAGCCAGTTTGGGTAAGGGGGGTGGTGTTCACCCCCTGAGCAGGGATTACCCCACTGTTTCAGGTTGCAATGTAAGATGGAACCAAATGCATGTTTTCAATGCCCATCTTCAACAACTGCTATAAACAGGTGGGGCAGGGTTCTTTATCTCTTCCATGACTCAGCCCTGATAACGCCCTCCAGGGGAGATATCTTCTGTGAATGGGCCATTGAGTGTCACTGCAGGACTGATCAAATTCCATCATCCCATTGTGGGATGCTCCGCCCAGGGGGAGGATCCAAGCATTCCTACCTGCATATAAGCTGAACCTTGCAACACCAGGAGCAGCTTGCCTACTGGATTCCCAGAGGACAAGAGCTCCAGAACCACCACTGGACCTCCAGAGGAAGACCAGACCCTTCTGCAGGATCACTGCTTGGACAGAATCACGTTCATCACTCCCACAGGACTGCAGCCACCATTTAATGGGACTGCTGCCACCACCCTGACCAGCAGGGTGTCAGGTTATATCCTGACTCTGTCTGTTTAAGGCAGTGTTTCTGTATCATTGCCTTGATTGAAATTTTCTTATTAAATTGTACTCCTGGTTTAGACCCTCCCCAGCTTTTCCTTCAAACCAGTACAAAATCCAGTGTGCTCATCCTTTGTTTTCCTCCTAAAAGAGAATTTCCCATCTTCAGTTCTTGGCCAGATGGAGGAGGAGGCTGTGAGGAAGAGGAATATGCCCCAGGTGAACCAGGCAGGTGAGGAGGAAGTCAGTGCCCCTTTCCCCCTCTCTCCTGCTCCATCTCCCAGCCCAGCACGACCCCCGGCTGCAGGACGAACCCGGTGTCAACCCCGTCCTGCTGGGAATGCTCTGGGGGGATCTCCTTCCCCTTCCCTGTGGCATGGAGGCAAATCCCATCCTCTCCTTGTCCTTCCTCCCCCAGGGAAGAAGCTGAGGATGGAGACCAGGGAGGACAAATCCCCACAGCAGAACCTCATGGAAGAGGCAGTTTTGAGTGATTCCAGAGCGGAGGAATCCAACAGGGAGGAAAATCCCCAGAGATTGTACAGGAAGAGGGGCTACAAAGCCAGTCCAGGGTGCTCTGAGGAGGAAAGACCCACCCTGTGCCAGGAAGGTGGACAGAGCTTCAGCCAGAGCTTAGAGCTGGTGGCCCATGAGCAGCTTCATGATGAGGAGAAGCCCTACAAGTGCTTGGCGTGTGGGAAGAGCTTCAGGAATAGCTCCCACCTGATCCGCCACCAGATGATCCACACTGGGGAATGGGCCTACGAGTGTGGGGAGTGTGGGAAGGGCTGCAGCTGCGGCTCAGAACTCATCAGGCACCAACGCATCCACACTGGGGAGAGGCCCTACGAGTGTTCCCAGTGTGGGAAGAGCTTCACCAACAGCTCTCACTTGACAAGACACCAACGGAGTCACCGGTAAAAGACGCCCTGCAAATTCCCCAAGTGCAGGAGGAGCTTTCTGCCCAGCTCCAGCTTCAACCCCCATGGGAAAACCCATGTTGGAAAGAGCCCAGGTGATCCATGTTCCCTGTGATCCATGCTGGGAAGACACCTGTACCTTTTCCTGCCCCTGTCAATGACATGGTGTGGAATGAAGAACATGAGGGTCTGGCCATGGCCATGTGATTCCATTCACTCCCACCTCAGAACATTGCCAGGGGCAGGAAAGGGACTCTCTCTCTCTGAGGAGAAAGGTGTCCTTTCCAGGGAGGGGAAATACGAAACTGGGAAGAGCCAGTAGTTGATGTTGTAGTTTTCCCTGTAAACAGTTTTATTGATCCCTTCTCTTATCAATACTGTTTCTGTTCCATTTGTTCCTTATCTCGTTGCTGTTCCCAATAAATTGTTCTTATCCCAGCCTGGGATCTTTGGCTTTTGTGCTTTCCATGGGAGGCGGGAGGGCAGCGAGCAGCAGCGCGGTTTTAGCAGGAGCAGGAAATTGGGGAATCCCATTCCTAAACCCCAGCCCATGGAGACCGAGCATCCCAGCTGGTGCCAGCCCTGGTGGCCATGGCAGCAGCCTTGGGAGCGGGTCCCTGGCTGGGGCTGTGGGAACCTCTTCCCTCTGGTGCCCAGGGACAGGAGTGGAGGGAACAGCTGCAGCTGAGTCGGGGCAGGCTCAGGTTGGATGTCAGGAAAAGGTTTTTGCCCAGAGGCTGCTGGGGCCCTGGCCAGGCTCCCCAGGGAAGGGTCCCAGCTCCAGGGCTCTCTGAGCTCCAGCAGCGTTTGGCCAGCGCTGCCAGGCCCAGGCTGGCATTGTTGGGGTGTCCTGTGCAGGGCCAGCAGTTGGACTGGAGGATCCTGATGGGTCCCTCCCAGCTCCGCCAATTCTGTGGCTCTGGGATCCCATGAGCCTGGGGATGGGACTGGAAATGGTTGCCATGGCAACAGAACTCTGGCTGCAGGCCTGAGCTGGTGTCCATGGCAACCACCCCTGGCATGGGGTCTCCATGGAGCTGCCAAGGGACTGAGCATAGCAACAGGGGGGCTGGTGATTGTTGCCATGGAAACTGACCACAGCAACAGGCACCTGGTGATGGTTGCCTACTAAGGATCAGATTTGTCACAGGCCCTCCCAGGGGCTCCATGGGGACTTTCCAAGAGTCTCCAGGCTGTTCCAGAGCTGGAATGTCACAGGCAGAGACAGGGGCTCCATGGAGACCTCCCAGGGCTCTCTGGGGATGGAAAACAGCCCTGTGGTCAGAGGCAGTCACAGCCATTCCATGGTGACATCCCAGGGCACTTTGGGCTGCAAAGGCACCCATCTGTCACAGGCACTCATGGGGGCTCCACGGTGACATCCCAGGAGTCCCCAGGCTGCCAAAGAGCCGGGATGTCCCAGATACTCACAGGGGTTCCTGTCATGGCCACAGTGGGAGCTTCAGGCAAAGTTTATTAGAGACGCTCCTGTTGGGTCATGAGGTGCAAAAAGGATCCCCAATAGCCCCCACAGATCCCCAAATCTCACTGTTGGATCAGTGTTCCGTGCTTTCTTTCCTATGGAAAAGAACCATCCTTCTCTTCCAGGTGTCCATGTCTGAAATTGGGATTCCACCTCTAAAATTCCGTATATCAAAGCGTTGCTCCCAGGCACAGCCTGCCAGTACCATCAAGTCTGGTGGGCCTTGGCCTCTGGTGGGTGCCCCTGCAACACTGGGGCTGGGTTCTTCCCTTCCCATGGAGATCACTGGGACACTGTGGGGAGCTCATGGAACCAAGGGGATCCTTGTGGCACCACTGGAGCCCATGGAACCAAGGGGCCATGATGACACAGTGGGGCTTCATGGAACCCAGAGACCATTATGGCTCTGTGGGGCCTGTTGGAACCATGAAGACCATTGGGACCCTTCAGGTCCTGGTGTCACCAAGGGGGCATTATGGCGCCTCAGGTCCTCAGGGAAGCGAGGGACCATTGGGACACTGTGGGGCCTGATGGAACCGAGGGAACATGGAACAGGTCTGGCTGGCTTGGCCTCCCAGGGGCCACCTGACAGGTCTGGCTGATGTCAAGGGCTGCCTCTCATCAGCTCCTGGAGCACTGGGGCTCCATGCTCTCCTTGCTATGGGAAAGAACCATCTGGCTTTTCAGATGCTGTAAGAGACGGTCTGAAGTTTCTCTCATTTGCCTCACGACTGTCCCAAGGACAGAGACCGGGACCCTGAGGACCCTGACTGGAGCTCTGGCCTGGCTGCGGTGGATGCTCAGCAAGGGATTGTTTGCAGGTGTGTTTGCAGTGCTGCCATGGTTGCTGCTTCGAGCAGGGGGCTGGCAAAGGAGCAGCTCGCCCTATATGCTGGCACCTGCTTCATGACAACAGCCCATGAATTTCCCCACCTCTTGGCCAAATGAACTTTCTGGGGTAACTTTGGTGGTCCCCCATGGAAAATCCTTCATCTGCTTCACGACCACCGTGATGGACAGAGATTGAAGCCCCCACCCAAGGACTGAGACTGAGACCCCTATAACCCTAACACGGGGAGGGGTTGGCCTGATTGAAGTGAGATGTTTGCCCAGGTGTGGTCATTGGACCAAGAAAACAATTGCTCTCACTCACTGCTGAGATTGATTTATCCTCTTTTGGAACATGGACTGTCTGTACCCATTTTCAATAGACTTATTCATCATTGTCTTTTACCTGTTCCCCCCTCAGCAGAGGACTATAATAGACCCCTGAGTTAACCAAGACTTTGAGATTCTCCCTGACGTGACAAGACAGATCTATTGGCTGGACCACATGAGGATTTAGTCTCTCTGTTTGGTAGCTATATTCCCCCCCCTCTCTTTCTCTCTCTCTCTATCCTTTATCTCCTTTCTAAATCCTTCTATTGCATTTGCTGTGGGCACTCAATAAAAGGTGCATTTATTTGATTAATACTGAAATCCCCTTCGTGTTGTTTTTTGCACTCTGAGATCAGTTAATGGCCCATCACGACCCCCACTTGTATGAGCAGATTGTGACAGATGCCCATTGCCAAACTTGGTACTCTCCCTAAAAATTTCCTTAATGCAATGGTATCTCCCAGAAAAAAACCTGCCAGCTCTGGCTGGCCTTGGCCTCTGGTGGCCACCTCTCATCTGCCCCTGAAACACTGGCTCTGTTCCTTCATTCCTACGGAAAAGAACCGGTTTTCATGTCCAAGGGCCATAGACAAAAATTAGCATTTGGCCTCCCAATTTCCTTATTTCCAAGGATTGCTCCCAGACAAAAGTAGCCAGGACAGAAAGGTCAGGCTGGCCCTGTCCTCTGGTGATTTTCTTAGACACTGAGCTGAATGTTTTCATTTGAAAACACCTTGGGTAGGGCCCAGAGATCTCCCAAGGAGGGGTTTTGAGGCCTCGGGCACATGAGCACTCCATATGGACAAAGGAGCTCTGTGCTCTGTGCTGTTGTGGTGGTTTTGCATCACGGAAGTCATGTTCTAAGAGGAGCTGCTAGGAGTTTCCTCCGTGTCTGACAAAAAACCCAATCAGTAATTATCTTTGAGAATTGACAATCTGTTAAACCACTAAGGAAACTGTACACGCCTCTGTGAAGACACATGTTAAAGATGGGAAAGCCTGGGAGGGTCTCTTTCCCTTCTGTCTGGCACAGAGGTAACAAGGCTGACCCGGCCCCGTCTCAGCCAGGCCGGGCCGGGCGGCTCCTGCCGTGGGGCCGGGCCCCTTCCCAGGGACCCCGCCAGGCCCCATCGGCTGCCGGGCAGGGCAGGGGAGGCCGCGGGGCCGAGGCCGGGCTGGGCCATGGCTGCAGTTGGGAACATCTGGGCCCTGCTGAGCCCTGCCCCGCCGCCAGCCCGGGCCCGGCCAGGATCCGCCGGGCCCCAGGAGCAGCCCCGGGCCGGGCCGGCTCGGCCAAGATTCTGCCACCCTTGGGGTTCAGCCGCAAGCCCCGGGCAGGGGCAGGAGAAGCCATCGGCCCCCGGCCGTGCTGCTGCTGTGCTCTGGCCTGGCTGCTGAGATCCTGGCCCTGCCCCAGCGCGGCCCATCCTGACACAGCCCCAGCGCAGCCGCTGCAGAAACCTCCATCGTAAAACAGCACCGAGCCCGACCGGGGTCACGGAACCATCTGCAGGCCCCGGGAGAGATATGAACTCTTTCAGTGCTTCCATCCTCCCTCCAGTGAGAGAAAAGGACAAAGTGCAGGCACACAGAGGAGCAACATGAAGACACTGTGGTCAGTGAAGGGGAAGTTGAGTCCCAGATGGGAGGGATGAGGAGATGCCTTGATCTTGGGGTGAAATCCTCTTGTCAAGCTATGGGGAAGGATGTAATTAATATATCAGACTCTCTTTTTCTCTATAATCCATTTAAAATATGGGGAGATGACTTGTTCTGCAAAAACCTCCATGCTAAAGAAAGCAAATGTTGAAGTAGCTGTGATCCCATGAAAAGTTTAAACAGAGAAAGAGAGAAGAGTGCTGACATCCTGTGCCCTCATGGAGAGAAGAAGAAGATCTCTGTTGTCAGAGATGAAGATGATTTCAGAAATAGATGAAGAGAATCTTTGCTCTTCAACAGCTCATCTTTAAACTCATACCCCGTAAGTTGACATTCCCCACAGCTGTGGGAAAAGCTGTGAAAAATGGAAGGGATTTCACAATTGCAGATTTTCCGGGCAGCTGCTATTCATGGCAATTGAGAGCCACAAGTGAACTTTTTTCTTATGGAGAAGTCTCCATAGCATGAAAGAGAGACTCCTCTCCCTAAGTGAACTGAAGAAAGACTGTTCTAGATGGTGTAAACTGACTGAAAATTTCAGATTTTGTCTCCTTGCATTGTCAGTAAGAAAGAAAAGGTTGCAGGGAGAGGAGAAGTGTTCAGGTTCTTATTACTCTTTCTTCTATTTACTGGTAATAAACTTTTCTATATACCCTTTTAAAATTTTGAGCCTACTTTGCCCTTCTCCTAATCCTGTCTCACAGCAGGAAATGAGTAAATATATTCCAGGGAGTGCAATGGTAATTAGCCAACACTGATCCCACTGAACTAATAGATGAATTGGCTGAGAAATCTCAAATTAACAAACCAAAATCACTCCAGATACATTCCTGATACACTGCATTAGAGCAGAGGGAAATCAAGGCAGAGCCATGGTTTGTCAGGACTTGCTGCATCCTGATGAGCCCTGTGGTGCATTTGGAGCTGAGCCCTTGAACCTCAGGGCCTGAGAGGAGATTGCACAAACCTTTCCAGGAGTCAAAGTCAGAAGAAAACCCCAAAGTGTCTCAAAGCATGAATGGGTCCAGCTGAGGTCCATCCCCAACACAGGCTCCTCATGGACTCCTTAGAGGAGAGAATTGGAGGCCAGGATTGGCCAAAAACCTCTGAGAGTCTCAATGTGGAAAGGAAATTCCAAACTACCTTAAAAATTTGAGAACCTCAAAGCATTACTGAGCAGCGCTGAGTGTCAGCACAAAGCTCTCAAGGGACTCATTAAAGCAGATAATTGGGGCCATGATTGCACAAACCTCTCACAGAGTCTGTATCAAAAGGGAAACACCAAGTACCTTCAAATAACTGAAGTACCTTGAAGCATTAATGAGCCCCACTGAGTGTTGTTACTGACAAAGCCTCTCCAGGGACTAATTACAGCAGATAATTGGAGGCCATGATTGCACAAACCTCTCAGAGACTCCAAGGCAAAAGCCAAAGCCAAAGTCCTTTGAAAAACCTGCAGATCCTGCAGGGAGCATGAAGGAGCCCCCAGGGCCATTGCTGAGCAAGGCTCCCCAGGGACTCCTTGCAGCAGATCCTTGAGGCCACTGGGATGTGGGCTAGGGGGGGATGCTGAGGGCAGCACAAGGGGCTGACAGTGCCCAGCCTGGCTGGGGCTGGGCCAGGAGGCCCCAGGGCCTCAGGACAAGGTGTCTCCTCCCAGCCCTTGTGGCACAGACCCTGCTGTGCCCCAGGGCACCAAGACTTGGCTTCTCTTTGTCCCCACCTGTCATCACTGCCTGCAGTTCTCTGCTCTGCCTGGGGCCTGGGGACACTTGCTCAGTCGTGTCCCTCTCTGGGACCCATTAAAAGTGCAAGAAACTTTGGAGTTGGATTCTGCCTTGGAGTTCTGGAGAAGTTTCTTCAGCTGCCTCTCAGGGACTGATGTTCAGGGCCTGAGCACAAAGGCCCAGAGGCTGATTAAAGTCCTTGTGCTGTGTCTGTGCTGCTGAGCTGGGCTGGGCTCCTGGCCCAGAGGCAGCTCCTGGTCACCAAGAAGAGCTTCAAAAGCACATTTCTCTTGATGAGCAGCTCTTGTGCCAGCCCAGCAGGGCTGGGGCACTGCCTGCAGCCAGCCCGGGCACAGCACAGAGGCACAGAGAGCTTCAATCAGTCAGGGCTGGGAAGGGGCTGAGAAGCGCCTGGGGCACAATCACTGCCAGCCCTTGGCACAGGAACCTCTGGCCGCAGGACAGTGCAGCTGCAGCTCCTGGAGCCATCTCCTCAAGCTGGAACATGCCAATGCCTGCAGAGCCTGTGAGTCCATTCTCTGCTTGTCTCTTGTGCAGAGCAGCCAGGGGTGCCCAGGGCTGTCCTGCAGAGCAGGGTCCTGCAGCCCAGGGCGCTGTGCTGGGGCAGGGACTCTGCTGCCTGCCAGGGACAGCTCTCAACCAGCCCTGGCAGCTGCTCCCAGCACTGGGGGACAAGATCTGGCTGTCAGGAGAAAGCTGGTGAGGCTGGAAGTGTTCTTCTTGTGTGGGGAGGATGCTGCATTGTTCAAGGACTGCTCCCAACATGGCATTTAACTGCAGAACATTTCCAAGTAGATTATACAGGGAGCACAGTGAGGCAGGGGCTGCATAAAAGGGAAAATCCTGCTTTTTTAATCTACTGCTCTGGGTTTCCTGGATGGGAAATTGCCCATAGATATTCATCTCTCAGTTAAGGCTGAGAAAAATGAAAAAATTTTCTCTCAGATCTGAATAAATTGGGCAGTGACAGAAATCAGCCCTTAGAGGCAGCATCAGTGTTGCTTCTCCAGCCTCCTCAGGATTGCTCTGACGTTGCCATCAGAGCCTGCAGAGCCAGAGCTGCCCCTGGGCAGTGCCTGAGCTGGGAGGGCTCTGCAGGGCAGAGCTGAGCCCCCAGGGCTGGGCTGGGCTCTGGCAGCACTGGCAGGGCCCAGCCCTGGGCACAGGGAAGCAGCTGCTGGCAGGGACAGCTCCAGGCAGCAGAGCCCTGGGCAGGCAGTGGGGGGAAAGTGCCCCCAGGCTGTGCTGGGATATTTCAAGTCCTCTCCAAACCCAACTATTCCATGATTACTTTTCTTACAGATCCCCATGCCAAGGCACACAAATGTCCAACAGCAGCTGCATCAGGCACTTCCTCCTGCTGGCATTGGCAGACACGCGGCAGCTGCAGCTCCTGCACTTCTGCCTCTTGCTGGGCATCTCCCTGGCTGCCCTCCTGGGCAACAGCCTCATCATCAGCGCCGTAGCCTGCGGCCACCACCTGCACACGCCCATGTTCTTCTTCCTGCTCAACCTGGCCCTCGCTGACCTGGGTGTAGTAGTAAGGGACAGGCGTTCGGAAGATTTCGGGCTGTGACAGAAAATTACAGGAATCCTTCTGCCCCCCTCCCCATAGATAAAGATCACTCTTAGAATGTAGCCAAACAGGTAGTCCCCCTAACCTATGGATGCCAGTAACTTTCCACTCCATACTAACACTAGAAAGTATAGCCAAACCCCTGTCTGACGTAGAGAAACCCCTTAGTCCATAAATACCCTTGAGACCCTTCAATAAAGGCCTTTAACCGTCCACCACATTGTTCTTAGCGTCTGTTATTGGCCACAAGGGATCCCAAGGAGGAGATTGCAGTGCTGGACTCCGATACCAGGTCGCCGTGGCCTTCACAAGAAGGCAATATAGTGGTGCCGTAACCCGGGAAGACGCAAGTTCGGGCGACGGGAATACTCCTGGCCAGGGGACAGCATTCACAGCGCCGGAACAGGGGGACGCCCCGGGACCCGCGATTTGTATGGAAGCGATAGCGAAGGTCGTAAGTTCGATACATATGCAATGGGGAATCAAATGTGAACTCAGGAATTTTAATCTCACTTTAACGAGACTCCTAGAACTTGGGGTCATTGCTCAACCCATAGATATATTGCACTCTGAGGTGTGGAAGAAATGTACTGTCGCGCTAGCAGAGGACACAAAAGCCACAGGCAGCAGCAAAAGCCTGAAAGCGTGGGGGAAGGCAGAAGCAGCCCTACGCAAAGCATTAGAAGAACGGGAGACGTGGAATGCTGAGCGTTCCTGTTTGTTAATCACGCCACAGCTGGGGGAGGGGGCGATAACGCGAAACTCCCCTGGTGGCGACCCGATTGAGAGCAGGGAGACGGGGGGGCCGGGCGCATCCCATCCCTCCTCCAGCCCAAAGCCCCTGGAGCCCTTGGAGCCCCTGGGGGACCCCCTGACCCCTTCGGGGGACCCGCCGCGGCCCAAACCCCCCCCGGAACCCCCCGGAATGCCCACGGGCCCCTCGCCTATCCCCTCCCCGCCGCTAGCCGACTTAGCGCAAGAAGCGGAGGGACTGGCACAGTCCTTTTGGGAGGGACTGGCGGCAGAAGCCCGAAATATCGAGAAGGTAAGCGCACGGACGGGTGGCGGAGGGGATCCGCCGCCTTTCCTGTTCGAATATGGCGCGGGTGGCCGGGAAGAGGGGTGGAGCCCGTCGGCCCGCGGCGGGAAGAACCCGAACCCAGCAGACGCGCATGCGTGGGGGTGCGACAGAGGGCGGGCACTTGCTCGGGAGCCGCGCCCACTGCCGCCACCATATACGGGAGAGATCCCTCCCTGCGGGAGGCAGGGCGAGCCCAGGGGGCGGGAGCGGCACTGCCCCTGAGGGGAGGTGCGGGGCCGTAGCCGAACAAAACGGCAGGGGAGACCGGAAGTTCATTGGCAGTTGACTTCCGACTCTGAAGGGAACCACACCTCCCCAGACCGCTCTGCGGAGCCCACCGAGTCCAGCAGCGACTCGGAAACAGAGGAAACAGAATCAATGCGGTTTCGGACGAAACCAAATAAAACTTTTAACACAGCCGGGAACCAGCCCCAATACGAACTCACCGACTGGGGTAAAATCAAAATTGAATGCGCGGAATGGGCACCCGCAGCATCGGTGCATGCCTTCCTGGTGAGAATTACGGGACCCCAGGGGAACCAGCAAAGAACGTATACTCCCGTTAATTCCAAAGACGTTCAGACAATAGTAAAAGCTATCTCAGAAAAAGGAATTAACTCAGGGGTGGTTTCCACTCTCGTGGATGGTCTTTTTAGCAATGATGATTTACTCCCTTTCGATATAGTGCAAATAAGCCGTATGCTTTTTGATGGGGCGGGTTTGATAATATTTAAACAGGAATGGACGGACCAATGTGCAACCATGCTCGCTCAGACAGCGGGGGAAGGGCAGCCACTCCATGGGTCGAGTTTATCTAGGTTGTTGGGGAAGCACGACGAAGTAGCCACACCCCAGCAACAAGCTGCGCAGCTTCGGATCGAGGAAGTCAGGGCGACTTCCCGGGCGGCCAGAGAAGCTATACGCGCCGCATCCAGGGTGGTGGCCAGACCGACACCGTGGTCGACCATCAAACAGGGGGAGAGTGAAGGCTTTACACAATTTGTTGACCGCCTTCAGGCTGCGGTGGACTCTTCTAACTTACCCGCTGTCGCAAAAGGCCCGGTGATAACCGACTGCCTTCGGCAGCAATGTAACACCGTAACCAAAGACATATTGCGTTCCCTACCGGCCGGGGCCAGCCTGGCTGACATGATTAAGCATGTTGTGAGGGAAGAGCAGCTGACCCCACTTCAGGCAACCGTACACACCCTAACCAGTGTGATGGCCTGCTTCAAATGTGGTCAGTCAGGTCATGTCATGGCAAACTGCCCCCAGCCGGCACAGCTTCCCCAGGCAACACCCTCGCCCCAACAGCGCCCCAGAGGGATCTGCTGGAACTGTGGGAAGAGAGGTCACCTCATTAGGGACTGTAGATCCCGGCCCCGGGGAAACGGGAGGGGGGGGGGGCGTGCGGGCCATATTCAGCCCCCTCCCACTATGGATGCGAGACGGCCCATCTATGCCAACCCACAGTGGGGCAGGGGATCCTCATACCCTATGTTCCCACAGGAGGCGGTCAGTATTGCACCCCCGCCAGAGCTATGCAGTACCACCAACCGTACCCTCACACCCCCCACCATCACAAGCCACGCAAGCGCTACAGGACCAGCAGGGAACACCCCAGACTGGGACCCCTGGGTGGCCCTGGCCATGAAAATAGGGAAGGAACCCCTGAGGGTGTGGGGGACATGCCGCCTCTATGGCAGTCAGGACCCCCACATCGTAGGACTTCAGTTTTGGGTAGACACGGGATCAGACTGCACGATTCTCCCCCCAGTCGCATTGGCCCAGGCATTGGCAGTTTAAGGAAGTCCCCCCAGTGAACGGGGTGGGGGGACAAACCCGGGCGTGGAAAAGCACCCAGCTGGTGGCTATAACACTTCACACAAACAAGGGACCAGAACAGACAGTAGCAATTTACCCCTACATTTTGCAAAACTCTCCGCCACTAATAGGAAGGGACGTCCTTGCTATGCTAGGAGTCAAGATTACAAATTTATCATAAGGGCCACTGCTGTACACCCTCAGCTGCCGATCAAATTGACTTGGAAATCATCAGATCCTATTTGGAGGGAGCAGTGGCCTTTGTCAGAGCCTCGAGTGGCAGCTTTGCTGGAACTGGTCAACCGTGAACTGCAAAAGGGTCACATAGAACCCTCCACCAGTCCATGGAACACCCCTGTGTTTGTAATCCCCAAAAGGTCCGGAGAGGGTTATCGTCTCGTCCACGACCTGAGAGAAGTGAACAAGACGATTCGACCCATGGGTCCAGTCCAGACACTGCTACCCATGAATTCAGCTATCCCTGAAGGACAGCCGTGCGCAGTGCTGGACATCAAAGACTGTTTCTTCTCGATACCCCTGCATCCGGACGACAGAGAACGCTTTGCCTTTTCCGTTGCGTTTCCAAACGGTAATCGGCCTAACCTCCGTTTCCAATGGAGGGTGCTTCCACAGGGCCTAGTGGACAGTCCTGTTATCTGCCAGGTCACCGTGGACAGAGCACTGATGCCAGTCCGACATTCCTACCCTGCCGCAACCATCATCCAATACATGGACGACATCCTAGTCGCTGCACCATCGACGAGCCAGGTAGATCACCTGGTGTCTACAATCACAGAAACCCTCCGGGCCAACGGCTTCGAGATCGCAAGCGCAAAGGTCAAGAGAGGACCCTGCGTGACCTTCCTGGGAGTGGGAATCACAAGCTCCTACGTGACTCCTCCCAAGGTAAGGATCAACCGGGACATCAGGACACTTCACGATGTGCAATGCCTGGTGGGATTGCTGCAGTGGGTCCGCAATGTCGTCCTGATCCCCCCCGAGGTCATGGACCCTTTATATGACCTCCTGAAGGGACAACACCCCTGGGAACCCAAGGAGCTGACACCGCAAGCGGCGAGCTCCCTCGATTTCATCGACCAGCAGATGTCCACTAGCACGCTGGCCAGGTGGAACCCGGCCATGCCCCTGGACTTATACGTACACTTCACGCCAAAGGGCGGAGTGGGGGCACTGGCACAAGGGCCTTCTGAAAAGGCCCGGCCGATCCAATGGGTGGTCCTTGGGAGACCTGCTCGTGCATTCTCCCCAGGAGTCGAATGCATCACTAACCTCATCAGGAAAGGCAGGAAACTCGCCCTGAGACACCTAGGAACTGAGCCGACAAGAATACACCTTCCCTTTCGCAAGCAACCGTCTGCGGAGTCACCCGCAATTTCAGAGCACCTAGCCCTTGCTCTCACCGGCTTCGGAGGAGAAATCTCCTACTCAGCAAAACCGCCCTGGACTCAGCTGCTGACCATCGTCGACATAGACATACCGCCAAAGGTCAAGGACCGACCGCAACCAGGACCAACGGTCTTCACGGACGCTTCCTCCACGACTTCTACGGCAACGGCAGTGTGGCAGGCAGGAGAGCAATGGCATTGCATCAAAGCATGTGACCCCACACTGTCAGTACAGCAACTGGAAGCAGCAGCAGTGGTCTTAGCGTGCGGACTTTTCAAAGATGAGCACCTCAATATAGTAACGGACTCTATATTCGTGGCAAGGCTTTGCCTAGCCATGGCAGGACCAGGTGTGTCGACATCCACAGCAGCCCTAATGCTGGAAGAAGCGTTCTCCTCACGACAGGGCGCCGTATCCATCATTCACGCCAACAGCCACGACCCAATCAAAGGTTACTTCCAGATAGGCAACGACAAGGCGGACGCCGCAGCAAAAGGCGTATGGACGTTGCAGGAAGCTCGTCAGCTGCATGAATCACTCCATATCGGGGCCAAGGCCCTGGCGAAGAGATGCAGGATTTCAACAGCGGACGCAAGACATGTGGTGGCCACCTGTCCGCACTGCCAGAAGTCACCCCTGTGGACCAGTGGAATTAACCCAAGAGGTCTCAAGCCTTCACAAATCTGGCAGTCGGACTTCACCTTGTGTCAACTGCTGAAGCCCCGAGCATGGCTTGCCGTGACGGTGGACGCTTTCAGCGGAATGATCGTGGCCACACAGCACCTCAAAACTAACTCTAAAGCCACAATTCAGCACTGGCTGACAGCCATGGCGTGGCTTGGCATCCCCAAACAGATCAAAACTGACAACGGTTCCAATTTCACCTCCAAACCAGTGCAAGAATTCACCTCGAAATGGGGCATCACATTAGTACAGGGTATCCCGTATAACAGTACCGGGCAGGCCATAGTCGAGCGGGCGAATCAGACCCTGAAAACCAGGCTGGAGGTGTTGGCAAAAGCAGAGGGCTTTGCCAATTCTATTCCCCCGGGAGATCAGGCACGCATACTAGCAACCGCTTTGCTAGCACTGAATCAATTTCCTAGGGGGGATGAAACAAACAGCCCCGTCCAAAAACACTGGGCCACCAGAGCGCTAGAGGAAGGCCCGCAGGTTGTAATTAGAAATGAGCTAGGCGAATGGGAACAGGGCTGGAGGTTGATGCTCACGGGACGAGGGTACGCAGCTGTCAAAAAGGACGGCAAAATTAGGTGGTGTCCACTTAGGTCGATCAAGCCCGACCTTCACAGTGGGCAAGACAGGGCTGATGAGAATTGTGAATCTCTATTTACAGGACATGCTTATGGGTTGTCCCCGAGATGCGTACATTCCCCCTCCAGAGGAAAGTAACAGTCCACCAAGCCGCCGGACAGCGCCCGAGAGACCCGCACGGGTGAGACCCAAGCTACAACGGTGTTTCTGCGTGATTATGCTGTTGGGGCTTGTCGCCAGAGGGCAAGCCAGCCCAGACTACTACCCCCATCAGCCCTTCAGGTGGGTCATGCAACTTCTTGCTGGAGACAAGATGCTCAGAGACATCACCACGCCAAACGCCCCGTCCTTCGTGCTTCACGTCACCGACCTGTTTCCAGAACAACCAAAGGTAGACCCCTATTCTTCACACGCCTCACACATGTACCTATCCTACTGGTGCCCAGCCTCAAACCCAGGAAAAAGTTATTGCAATCGCCCAGGGTGGGGATACTGTGGACACTGGGGCTGCGAAACAATAGTTACAGATGCCAGGCCATCAGGACCTGGGTGGGACCCACAAGAGCCCGACAGATTCCTACAGTTCACCTGGGCACCCGCAGGCTGCAAAACACCCGTCTTCCTTCAGGGAAGTTTCTATCGAAACCACCATAAAGTCCCCAAATTCCGGAAATGCACTCACTATAACATGACAGTTTTGCAGCCGAATCACCCTAGCTGGGCCGTGGGCAAAGCATGGACAGTAGTCCTTCAAGGGTCAGAAAAGTGGGTGAATGTGCGAATTACCAGACTCCAACCGTCAGCACCCAGAGCGGTTTGGCCCAACAAAGTGATCAAAAGCACACAGAAAGGGAGAAACATGACCTACCCCAAAGCCCTACCCACAAGGGTCACCGATGTCCCGACTGGCGATGAGGAAGCCTTCCAGATAGGCCGCTCAGCCAGGTCAGGCTCGGACCCAATCCTTCGCATGTTAGAAGCTACCTTTCTATCCCTGAATGAATCTAACCCTAACCTAACCGACTCCTGCTGGCTTTGCTACGATGTTAAACCCCCCTTTTATGAAGGAGTCGCTTTAGATACCCCCTTCAGCTATTCCATAGCCGATGCCCCTCGCCAGTGCAGATGGGACACACCCCGCAAAGGAATTACCCTGAGTCAAGTCACAGGTCAGGGCAGATGCTTTGGCAATGCAACCCTAGCTAAGCGGAAAGGCGACGTCTGCACCGAAGTAGTTGAGCCCGACAGGAAGAATAATAAGTGGGTAGTCCCATCCACATCTGGGATGTGGGTTTGCCAGAGATCTGGAGTAAGTCCCTGTGTGTCTCTTGCCAAATTCGATAACTCTAATGACTTTTGTGTTCAAGTTCTGATCATCCCTAGAGTCCTGTACCACTCAGACGAAGAGGTGTACCACCTTTTCGAAGAAAACAGCCGGCTCCACAAGAGAGAAATATTAACAGGTATAACTATCGCAATGCTGCTCGGCCTAGGGGCGGCTGGAACGGCAACAGGTGTCTCAGCCCTAGCAACTCAACACCAAGGAATGTCCCAGCTGCAGATGACCATTGATGAGGACCTGCAGAGGATCGAGAAATCCATTTCCTTTCTAGAAAAGTCAGTTTCTTCGCTCTCAGAAGTGGTCCTGCAGAACAGGCGAGGACTAGATCTCCTGTTCATGCAGCAAGGGGGCCTGTGCGCTGCCTTGAAAGAGGAATGCTGTTTTTACGCTGACCACACAGGAGTCGTCAGAGACTCCATGGCAGAACTCCGAAACAGACTGGCTCAGAGACAGAAAGACAGGGAAGCCCAACAGAACTGATTCGAATCCTGGTTCAATCAATCACCATGGCTAACCACCCTAATTTCTACCCTAATAGGTCCATTGGCAATGCTGCTTTTAGCTATTACCTTCGGGCCATGCCTGCTGAACAAGCTAGTCTCATTCGTTCAGGCCCACCTAGAACGGGCTAGCATCCTGTTCGTGGGACAGCAACAATTACTGTGAATCCAACAGGGAACACTGCCAGTCACGAGAGACTCGCCTGGCAGAAACTTACTCAGGTTTCCCAAGACCCTTTTCCCTAGTCAGATCTCAACCTCCTACCTCATTTCAGTGCCTATGTATAAGATTACCTCGTTCATTTGTGAAAGAGGGGGGGGAAGTGTAGTAGTAAGGGACAGGCGTTCGGAAGATTTCGGGCTGTGACGGAAAATTACAGGAATCCTTCTGCCCCCCTCCCCATAGATAAGGATCACCCTTAGAATGTAGCCAAACAGGTAGTCCCCCTAACCTATGGATGCCAGTAACTTTCCACTCCATACTAACCCTAGAAAGCATAGCCAAACCCCTGTCTGACATAGAGAAACCCCTTAGTCCATAAATACCCTCGAGACCCTTCAATAAACGCCTTTAACCGTCCACCACATTGGTGTTAGCGTCTGTTATTGGCCACAAAGGATCCCAAGGAGATCGCAGTGCTGGACTCTGAAACCAGGTCGCCGTGGCCTATGCAAGAAGGCAACAAGAGAGACTGCTGTGAAAGCACATCAACCTGACCTAAGAATTCTTTCTGATAAAGAAGAACTAGTGGCAAATGTCACGCAAAATTTGTAAAAATGAATATGTATGAACCTATTGTGAAATTGTATGGATATGTATTTGAGAGGGATAAAAAGGGACCTGAAGTTCCCAGAGGTACGCATGCCTTTTAAGGAGAGTAATCTCTGCATGCATCCGGCACTGTAATAATAAACATACCGGCTTTACAACTTTCACAAAGTTGTGGAGTTTTTGGCTATCTCCGCAAACCAGGCCCCTTTTGGAGGTTTCCTCCCCAAATTTGCCCTAAGCCAGCACAAACAGTCATCATGAAAATTTCACCAGTGGCATAATTTCCTGCTGGCAAATCTTGTGACAGAAGCTTGACCTTGTTCTCCATGAGACATTCTTGGGAAGAGAGACAGGAGAAGATTCCTGGAAAACTGAAACAGCTTTCCAGAAGTGAAATGAAAATGAAAGAAACAATCCAAGATCTTTTCCTCTATTTATTTCTATGCTCCCCTTTTCCATGTTGCACTACTTCTCCATCCCAGGAATTCCAGATGCACCGCACCTCTAAGATCGGTGACTTAGTGATTTTTAGACACTCGAAAATACCATGAGCCACACACAGAGTTTTCCTTCCCCTGGTTTTACTGGAAGGCAACACTGGAGATGTAAGTGCAGTGCTGGGCTCAGGTAGGAATCCTACACCAAGGGAAGGTGCCCCGACAGTGTTTGACCCTCAGCCAGGACAATGCAGAGCAGCAAGCGAGGAGATTGCTGTGCCAGTGTGCAGGAGTCAGGGCTCTGCATCTGGGCTCAAGGCTGCAAAGTTCCCGTGTTTGGACAGACTCAGGGGCTGTGCCCGGGGCGCGCGGAGCTTGAACGTGGGGCTCGTGGGGCGAGCGGGGAACGGACACGGGGACGAACGGCCCCGGTGCTTCAGTTGCAGCGGCGGCAGCGGCGGCAGCAGCAGCAGCGGCGGCAGCAGCAAAACAGATATTCTAGAGCACTCTTTCTCTTTCTCTTTCTCTCTTTCTTCCTCTTTCTCGATCTTTCCCGCTGCCGGGCACCCTTCTCTCGGGGTCCCTTGCCCGGCGTCCCTCTCCTCTCCCCGCCTCCCTCTCCCCTGCCGGGCCGGGCCATGCCCCCGGCCCGCCCCCGGCCCCGGGCGGGGCTGCCCCGTGCCCGGCCCCGCCCGTCCCGCCGCGCTCTCGCCTCCGCCCGGCTCTGGCCGTGCTGGCGGTGGCGCTGCTGGGCGGGCATCAGTGCCTGGTGCGGGGGCGGCATCGCCGCCCTTCGGCTCCGCCTGGCCCGAGCCCGGCCCCGGCCGCGACGTGAAGTCCCGTCCCGAGCCCGGCCCCGGCCCCGGCCCCGGCCCCGGCCCCGGCCCCGGTCCCGGCTCCGGCTCCTCCCGGGGCCTGCGGAGGACACACGCGGGGCGGCCGCTCCCGCCGCCTCCGCTGCGGCTTCCCCGGCCCGAGCTCCGCCGCTCGGCAGCGCGGCCGCCGGCCCCGAGCCGCCGGGGCCCGGGGCGGGTGGGGATGCCCGGCCCGGCCCGATCGGGGAGCGCTCGGGGGCCGTTGCTGGCCCCGGGCCGAGCGCTGACAGCCGCGTCTCGCCCGCAGGGAAGGCGCAGGAGGCCCTGCAGGAGCGGTACCGAGTGGGTTCGCTGCTGGGGCGCGGCGGCTTCGGCAGCGTCTGCTCGGGGACGCGGCTCTCGGACGGCGCCCCGGTGAGCGGCGGGGCCGGCGGCGGGCGGAGGGGGAGGAGGAAGAGGAGGAGGAGAAGGGCGGAGGATGGGGCTGGGCAGGACGGGCGGCGAGCTCAGCCCGCTGCTCTCCCTCGCTCGCAGGTGGCCATCAAACGCGTGCCGCGGGATCGCATCCGGCACTGGGGCGAGCTGGTGAGTGAGCGGGGCCCGCGGCAGCAGCCGGGCCGGGCCGGGCGGCGAGGAGCCGGGGCCCGGCAGGGTGGGAGCCGCCGGGAGCCCTGCGGGGAGAGCGGGCGTGGGCTGAGCGGGGCGTGCAGAGCATCCTGGGCTGGCTGAGGGCTCCCAGAGCCCCGGCACGGCCTCAGCCCCACTGACGGCACCGCGCTCCTCCCGCAGCCCGACGGCAGCAGCGCGCCGCTGGAGATCGTGCTGCTGGCCAAGGTGTCCCGTGGCTGTGCCGCTGTCATTCAGCTCCTGGAGTGGCTCGAGCTCCCCGACAGCTTCGTGCTGGTGCTGGAGCGTCCGGAGCGGTGCCAGGAGCTCTCGGGTTTCCTGGCGGAGCGGGGGTTCCTGCCCGAGGAGGAGGCGCGGGCGCTGTTCCGCCAGGTGCTGGAGGCCGTGCGGCACTGCACCGCCTGCGGGGTCCTGCACAGGGACATCAAGCCCGAGAACATCCTGCTCGACCTGGCCAGCGGGCAGCTGAAACTCATCGACTTTGGCTGTGGCGCCTTCCTCCAAGACACAGCCTACACCCAGTTTGCAGGTGAGCCCTCCAGGGGATGCTCCTGGGCATCTCATGGCCCAGCCTGGGTGCAGCACCGGGGCTTCCCCCTATTGCAGCCGGGATGGAATTGATGCTGCAGCCGAGTTGATTTGGGTGGGGTGTGAGGGGGGCCAGCTGCCAGCCCTGCCGACAGCCTTCAGCACCCACTGTGGCCTGGGCTGGGGCTGGAGCTGGGGCAGCCAGCCTGACACAAACCCCCATGGGGGTAGCAGAGAGGGGGGTCTGACCCCGTGCCCCGGATGGTTTGGTGTGCAGGCGAGGAAGGGCTTGGACTGCTCTGCTCCCCTTGTTTGCCTTGGCTTATTAACATTTTTGGGGGCCATACAGGTGGGGAGGAGAGTGGGTTTTCTCCACCACTGAGTGGGTTTCTCCTTTGTGTGTCATGGTTGGGCCTTCCCAGGGTTTCTGCTGCCCTCTTCCAGCACCAGTGGCTTCTTTTCCAGCCCCGAGTTTGTACACAAGTCCCAGGTGCTGGTGAGAGGGCAGCGCTCACCCCGTGTGCCTCTGGGGCAGCCCCCGCATGGCCAGGGATGCTGGGGCCAGGTTCTGGGAGCAGCAGCATCCCCCTACTGAGCTGTGTCTGTGTTCCACAGGAACCCTGTCCTACAGCCCACCAGAGTGGATCCAGCACCAATGCTACCACGGCAAGGCAGCGACGATCTGGTCCCTGGGCCTCCTGCTGTGCCACCTGGTCATGGGGAAGCACCCGTTCAGGAGGGGCCAGGAGATCATCCGGGGGCGGATCTTGTTCCCACGATGGCTCTCTCAAGGTGGATCCTCATCTCTGGGCACGGGGGGAATCCCAGTGCTGGGAGACAGCAGTGGGCTCGTGGGCATCCCGCTCTGGCAGCTGCTGAGGAGGTGGCACAGGTCCTGCTCTCCTGCTCTCCTCCAAACAGAGCATCCATGGGGAAGTTTAGGCCCAGCTCTGGGCACACCCAGCATGGCCTGGGCATGGGAACAGGGGGGCAACTTCTCCAGCTGACTGGTGATTTCTGGTTTCTCTCCCCAGAGTGCCAGGATATCATTAAGAGGTGTTTGTCCATGCAACCCTCGGACAGGCCATCCTTAGAAGAGCTTTTCTGCCATCCTTGGGTGCAGGGTGTTCCTCTGCCCTAGAAGATGAGAGAGATCCACGTGCACAGTCAGATCCAGGGCCTGGCAGGTACCAGCTCCACACATCTCTTGGCAATCAGTGGCAAAGCAAACCAGGCTGGTTTTGTGCTGCCTGTAGCTCTGAGCAGGGGTCAGCAGAAGGGAACACGCAGCTCTTGGGCTGGAGCTGAGCTGGAGACCTGGGGTGGCAAGCACTGGTGGCCACCATACCCCTGGTTTTGTTTGTCTGGTTCATGGATGGCTGGGGCCCTGGGCAGAGCCCTGACAGCCTGGTCTGGCCCCAGGGAAGGAGAAGGAGCCCCTGGAGAAGCTGTACCAGGTGGGGCTGCTGCTGGAGACACCAAGGACAAGCTCAAGGATGACAATCTCTTCCTCGGCCTGGCCAGCTGAAGATGATGGACTTGGATTCTGGCACCTTCTTCAAAGCCAGGCTCCAGGCCCAATTTGCAGGTGAGTCCACAGGCAAGGGGATGCTCCCAGATCTGGGCCTGGCACGGCCTGGCCGGGCACCAAAGGTTCCCCCTTTGCTGGGGCAGATGCAATGAATTCTTCAGTCGCTGCCCAGCTGCTTTTTGGCTCTGGGCAGCTGCTGAGGGCTGGATGTGCCGTGGCTGGCTGCAGGCTGGGCACATGTCCTGCCCTCCTGCTCTGCTGCCAAAGGCAGCAGGGATGGGCAGCTCTGGGCTCAGCTCTGGGCACAGCCAGCATGGCCTGGGCACCGCAGGCCTTGGCACAAGGGCACAGGAGCCCTCAGCTGACGGGCGGTTTCTGCTTTCTCTCCTTGCAGCCGGGCTCTGCGGCTGCTGAGGCTGCTCTGGGCTCTGCCAGGGCTCTGCTGGGCTCAGCCCTGGGCCCAGCTGGGCTGGCTCTGCCCTCACATTGCTCTGAACGCTCTTCATCAGACGAGCCCGTTGCGAGCACAGCGCCTGAGCTTTCTGCTTTGGCAGCTGAGTGAGACTCTGCTGCAGGCCCAGAGATTGCAGCTGGGGACACACATCCAATTGGCAAGGACCCAAACTCTCCACAGTCCCAGCTGAACGCCTGGATCTGTACAGGCTGTTTTGTCTGTCCCATTCTTCCTTCTTGATTGGCTGGAATTGTGCAGTTGCACTTTCTTCCTCCTCTAGAAGTGCCACGAATGGGCCAAAGCTGGCGAGTGGGCCGTGCTCCTGAGGCAGTGCAGTCTGGAGGTGATGGATGGAGAATTGCCCTTCTGCACTGCCAAACCAGAGCAAAAAGCCCTAAGTGGGACTTTGTGTCTCTAAGAAATCCCTGACAGTTTCAAAGGGAATGTGCAGCTCATTCACAGGCTGAGAAGGAAGGGCATCTTCTAAAGGATTTGGGCTTTGACAGTGTTTCCATTCCCAGTCCTGCTTGGAGCTGGAAGGGCACAAAGCAATTTCCTCTTGCTTCGACCACAATTTCAAATACCAATGTTGGAAACAAAGCCCAAAACCTTTTAAAAGGCTGCTGAGGTCAGTAAGATGGATCCATGCCATCAGTACATTTACAATGTAAATAACTGAGTTCTTTTTCAAAAGATCATTTACCTCTTAATGCAAAGAATGTAACTTTGCATTTATGTTTTGTTTTTTTCACTAACATTATTTTATGTTTTTTCACTAACACTTGGATTTTATTCTTATCTTTTACAATTTACCTATTTTTTTCCCTTTTCCTTTTTTTTTCCTTTAAATAGAAAACATGTCCTATAAAAAGAATGTCCTTTGCTCCTGGTTCCCATGTGGAGCAGCTCCCTTCCTGCTGGCTGAGCTGCTCAGGCAGAGCCCAGCAGCCCCTGGCCCTGCAGGGCTGAGGCTTTTCCCCGTTGCTGGGCACAGACTGATGGAGCAGCACTGCTGAACACGGGCACACAGAGGGCCCAGCAGCAGCTGCCTTTGCCCACCTGAGGCTCCAAGGCCCAAACTCTGAGCAGCCAGGGCTGGAAGAGACTGGCAGGATCTGATCCCTGACTCTGGGCCAGGGCTGCACAAATGACCCCACAGCAGCAGCAGCAGCAGCAGCAGCAGCAGATGGAGCTGACTTTCAGCACAGCCCCTGCCCCTGTTCCCTCCTGTGTGCAGCGGTGTCACAGCAGCCTGAGGCACCTGGGAGCCCCCAGAGCCAGCAGGGACTTGAGATGGCAGCCCTGGGCTCCTGGAGGCTGTGCAGGGAACGGAGCTGGGCACTCCCTGTCCATGGGGAGCTTGCAGATGGAAAAGGCTGCTGTGCCCAGGCAGCTCCAAGGGCACAGAAAGGAGGCTCTGGAGCACTGGATCTGGGCCAGTGCCACAGTCCTGGGCAGCAGCCAGCCAGCCCTGGGGGAACAGAGGGCACAGCACGAGGGACAGAAGCAGGCAAGGGCAGAGACTGGAGAGAGCCAGAGCCAGGAGCAGGAACAGCTGCTCCATTGCACTCTTGGAGAAAGCTCTTGGCTGGTTCCAAGCGCTGAAAGGCGTGAAGGGCAGAGAGGAGGCCACAGCAAACAATGCTCCTGTTTGCACAGCCTCCCCTCTCCGTGTCCCAGAAGGAATTGCATGGACTGTGTTCTTCTCTCCGAGTCGTCTCGTTCAGCATGAGCAGCTCAGCACCAGGAGCTGAAGGAGCTGAAGCCTCAGGCCACAGGAGCTGGGCAAGAGGAGACTTTCTGTGCAAAGTAATGCTGCTAAAATAGCCCCAGCTGAATGCAGTGGATAGAATCATGGAATCACAGAATCCTTTCTCTCGGAAAAGCCCTCTGAGCTCACCCAGTGCAGCCGCTCACCCAGCAGTGCCAAGCCCAGCACTAAAGCACGTCCCTGAAGTGCCAAGGCCTGGACACCAGCCCTGAGTGAGGCCTGAAGAGCAGGCCCTGAGCCAAAGGTGGCCTCTGGATGAACCTTCCAACCAAAGGTTATCTTTGTATCTGCTCCCTGATGAGATATGCATGGTCATTAGCACTGTGACAGATGTAGCCACTCATTAGTGAAACATGTATAGACCTTTGTGTATTTAGAAGCCGGACAAGGCCATGAAATCTGACATCTGGCCTTGTGTGGGGCTGAATGGTCAAAGTCACCTCCCTTGGTTCCTCCTGGGGCCCTGGCCAGGCTTTGGGAGGGACCCAAGAGGAGGATGAAAGCAGATGTTGCCACACTAGCAGTGCTGTCAGTTTGTCCATTCAGCACTGTCAGAGCTGGGCCCTCTCCCAGCAGGGTTGGAGCCTCACCTGTGGCTGGAGGCACCTGCAGGAATTGCCAGTGCCCAGGAGTGGCTCTGCAGCCCTTGGCTGTGACAGCTTCCCCAGCTGCTGTGTGGGTTTGGGCGATGGTAAAGGCTGAGGGTAACTGGGGCTGGATCTTTCTCAATCACTGCAGGCAATCTTTGGTGGGGATGGTTGGGTGCATTGCTGAGCCGCTCCTTTTGAGATTCTTTGCTGCTTTGAGCTGCAGGAAATGACACTGATTCCTTCAGTTGGAGTCTGTGTCTTTGGTGCTGACTTTGCCCACTGGCAAAACCAAACTGGCCCAGTCTGGCCAGATCCCAAGAAAATGTCACTTTTTAAATGTAAATGTGAGGAATCAGTGCCATCAGAAATTCCCAGATGGGAAGCCCTTCCCTGGAGTTCCCTGGCTCTGGAGTGGGCTGAGGTGGGAGCCCCGTGGGAGCAGTGGGGCAGTTGGGTAAAAGAGGCTGCAGCCCTGGATGTCTTCAAATGCATCCAAAAATTGCACATGGGAAAGGAAAAGAACTTGTGGGTTTGGGCAGACAAAGATGAATTTGTTAAGAGTACATTGGAAACAGCACCTTCAGAAGGAACAATTATTGTTGGAATGTTCCCACGTGGAGCAACAGAAGAAGGTTTCAATCTTGAGCTCAGCTGCATTTGTGCCAGTGAAATATCAATATAATAAATAACTGTATATGTATTTATAGTATAATAAGACCTTCCTGTTTATATTTATAGCTTTATATATATATATGTCTATATCTACATATCTATATCTATATTTCTATATCAATATGTACATATAAAATTATAATAATGTGAAATAGTGCTGACAATACTAATTTGGTAGCTTTGGCTGCTCAGGGATGTAACACTAAATACCCTACAGAACAGGATTGGCCAGGACCCTACTGTCAGTGGTCAATTTTGTGAGATTGTATACAGTGAAAAAAAGAGGAAGGGAGGAAATTGGCTGTTTTTACAGGGTGTGCTGATACTGTGATGCAGAGTGCTTTGTCTGTTCCTGTGCAAAATACAGTGATTAAGCCTGCAGGGTTTTTCATGTACCAGGCTATGCACAAGCTGCAAGATTGGTTGAAAGGGTGAAGGGGTTGTTAAAAGAGCAGTTGAAAAAATGAGGAGATGGGAACCTTTGCCCATGGAGAACCCATCTCCCAGATGTGCTCCATGCCCTTAACAATGGCCCACGGGGGAAATGGAAACCCCCTGGCTGTGCACGGCTGCCCCCAGTTTGCAAATCCAACCATGGGCAGTGAGACTTGGACTGCCTGGGAAATTGTTCTGGCTGTGATGGCCCCTGGCAGGGCCAGCCCAGAGGCTGCAGGGCTGGGCCTTCATGCATTGGAATTAATGAGGAGCAATTCAAAGCAAATGAGAGCTATCAGTACTGAAACAGGAATTCAGATTCCTCCAGGACACTTTGCTTTGGTAACTGCTCCCTTGGAGCTTGGCCTTGCAAAGTGTTCATGTCATGGCAGGAGGAATTGATGCAGAATATCCAGGAGAAATTACAGTAATTCTGTTAAACAATAGTGAACAAGATTGGATTATTCAACCCCATGACAGGGTAGCACAATTATTGATATTGCAATTTTAGGAACGATTGTGAAAAAAGGAGCTCCAGCTCCAATCACCACCGTTTGTGGAGATAAAGGGTTTGGATGCAGCCGTCCTAATAATGGAGCCAGAGTGTGGGTCCGTGTCCGGAGGCCAAATGGCCCTCCCGAGGCAGCTGAAGGAGCAGCTCCTGGGAAAGACAACTCTGAGTCCTGAAACCTGGGCAGGAACAATGGGAATGTGTCCCTGCAGCCAAGGATTGTGTGTGAGAACAAGTAGATCTGACAGGATATTGTTTTACACATGCTGCCACACCAAATCTCCCTGTTTGCCCCAAGGGCCCCTTTGGGAAATGCTCTGATCCACGGGGCTCCATGGGAAGGCTGCTGTGACACTGAGGGACTTGCACAGGAATTGCATCCAGGAGCCCGGGTGCCCCTCAGGGACTGGGACCCGGCCCCTTCCAGCCCGAGGGGAAAGGGCCCCCCCAGGCCTTGTTAGCCACAGACAGCATGGTAAAGCTGAACAGCAAAGGGCCTGGGGACATTATTCTGGAATTAAAAAGGTGCCAGCTCCATGGACAACAGAATTCTTGTTCCTAACTCCAATGAGATTGAGAAAAATGGATGAAGAACGGTGTCACTAAAGTACTACTGATGTCTGTAAGGTGTACCTTGATAGTCAGCCAGAATCTTTGTCTGCCACAAACACCTCTAGTGTTTGACCAAGGGGTTAGTCATCAAAATGTAATGATGAGTTCTGAAGGATTGCTGAGCTTCTTTTGTAATTTTTTGCTAATGATGATGTGCTTTGCTGAGCTTATCCTTTTGTAATTCTTTGCAGCTGTGCATGATATAAATGCCACAATTCCTTCAGTTTGTGTCTGTGTCTTTGGTAGTGACCCTGCCCACTGGTGAAACAGGGCCCCCTCTTGCCTAAGTGTTACCTGGGAAGGCAAAAACCCTCCCTCCAAAATTCCCCCCTTCCTCCTTGTTCCCCCCCTTCATACCCTGAGCATGATGTGCTCTGGTCTGGGGTGTGCCCGGGGTCAGTTGGGGTCACCTGTCCTGGCTGTGTCCCCTGCCAAGCTCCCCCGCAGCCCCAGCCCCTCCCCAGCGTGGCTGGACGAGGGGCAGGACAGGCCTTGGCTGTGCTGCAGCTCAGCAAGAACAAAACCATCTCTGCGTGCTCAGCGCTGTGCTCAGCACCCGGCCCAGCAGTGTCTCAGTGCCAGGGGCTGTGCCCTCAGTGCCTGCCAGGGCTTTCCATGGCAACTGCCAGGACAGGTGACCCAGGTGCCCCCCCAGTGCCAGTTGCCATGGAAACAGTGCCCAGCGCTGCCCCTTTCTGTCTGGCTGACCTGGCCTTTGGCCCTGGCAGTGCCCTTGGCTGCTGGTTCCTGGTGCCCGAGCGGCCAGCGCGGCACAGGGCAGGTGGCCATGGCACAGCCCCCAGCAAGGGATCCCCTCTGGCTCTGGGCACTGACACCAGCCCTGAGCAAGGGGCCCAGGCCAGCTTTCCATGGCCACCAACCATCACAACAGCTCCGGGCATTGCTTGCCATGGCACCAAACCAAGGAACGGGTCCCTGTGGCCATTGCCATAGCACCTGGTGGCACCAACCAGTGTCACTGCAATTGTACCTGGAACAGCCCTGGCACCGCTTTGTCCTCAGGGTTGCCATGGCAGCCCAGGGCAGCAGCAGCTCTGCAGGCAAGGGGCCATGGAACCTGGCTGCAGAAATGGCTCCTTGGGCTGCTTTCCAAGGAAACCTGAACTGATGGGGGTTGCCATGGCACCCAAACCCAGCACTGGGGTCCCTGCAGTGTCCATGGCAACAGTCCCTTGCAATGGCCCACTGCCTGTTGGGATGATGATCCACCCTCACAGCTGGCCCAGGGCAGGTCTGGAGTGCTCTTGGTGGCACCCTGGGCTTGGCACACACTTGAGGAGGATGTCTGTTTGCAATGGGGAAACTCAGGAGTTTTAGATGGCTTCAAAACTCAAAGAAGGAAAATCCCTCTTTGCCTGAGTGCAGGCACTTCTCCAAGCAAAGCAGCTCCCAGGTGAGTGAGGAGAGACACCATGGGCTTGGGGAATGTGGAGCAAGGTTGTCCACACTGGCTCAGAGCTCAAGGCACAGCTTCTCTGAGCAGGCCAGACCTCCTTAGGACAGTCCCTGCATCAATATCAGTCACTGAATGCTGCAGTCACATCTTGTGTAATAAGAAAAGCAATAAAAGACACCCTTTAAAATAGGAATACATATTTTCTAGAAGCTCTTTGAGCTATTTCTCCATAACTTTCAAAGGAAACCCTCCTAATGAACTGCACAGGAGCAGAGGGAAATCAAGGCAGAGCCATGGTTTATCAGGACTTGCTTGATCCTCATGAGCCTCACTGTGCATTTGGAGCTGAGCCCTGGAACCTCGGGGCCTGGGAGGAGATTGCACAAACCTTGCCTGGAGTCAGAGTCAGAGGAAACACCCAAAGTGTCTCCAGGCATTCATGGCTCCCACTGAGGTCCCTGTCCAACACAGGCTCCTCATGGACTCCTTGGAGGAGAGAATTGGTGGCCAGGATGGCACAAAAACCTCTCAGACACTCAGTGTGGAAAGGAAAATGCAAAGTACCTTCAACACCTTGAGTGTCTCAGAGCATGAATGAGCCCCACTGAGTGTCAGTATAAAGCTCTCCAGGGACTCATTAACGCAGATAATTGGGGCCATGATTGCACAAAGCTCTCCCAGAGTCTGGATCAAAAGGGAAACACCAAGTACCTTAAAAGAACTGAAGTACCTTGAAGCATTAATGAGCCCCACTGAGTGGTGTTACTGACAAAGCCTCTCCAGGGACTAATTACAGCAGGTAATTGGAGGCCATGATTGCACAAAGCTCTCAGAGACTCCAAGGCAAAAGCCAAACCCAAAGTCCTTTGAAAAACCTGCAGATCCTGCAGGGAGCATTCAGGAGCCCCCAGGGCCATTGCTGAGCAAGGCTCCCCAGGGACTCCTTGCAGCAGATCCTTGAGGCCACTGGGATGTGGGCTAGGGGGGGATGCTGAGGGCAGCACAAGGGGCTGACAGTGCCCAGCCTGGCTGGGGCTGGGCCAGGAGGCCCCAGGGCCTCAGGACAAGGTGTCTCCTCCCAGCCCTTGGTGGCACAGACCCTGCTGTGGCCCAGGGCACCAAGACTTGGCTTCTCTTTGTCCCCATCTGTCATCACTGCCTGCAGTTCTCTGCTCTGCCTGGGGCCTGGGGACACTTGCTCAGTGGGACCCATTAAAAGTGCAAGAAACTTTGGAGTTGGATTCTGCCTTGGAGTTCTGGAGAGGTTTCTTCAGCTCCCTCTCAGGGACTGATGTCCAGGGCCTGAGCACAAAGGCCCAGAGGCTGATTAAAGTCCTTGTGCTGTGTCTGTGCTGCTGAGCTGGGCTGGGCTCCTGGCACAGAGGCAGCTCCTGGTCACCAAGAAGAGCTTCAAAAGCACATTTCTCTTGATGAGCAGCTCTTGTGCCAGCCCAGCAGGGCTGGGGCACTGCCTGCAGCCAGCCCGGGCACAGCACAGAGGCACAGAGAGCTTCAATCAGGCAGGGCTGGGAAGGGGCTGAGAAGTGCCTGGGGCACAATCACTGCCAGCCCTTGGCACAGGAACCTCTGGCTGCAGGACAATGCAGCTGCAGCTCCTGGAGCCATCTCCTCAAGCTGGAACATCCCAATGCCTGCAGAGCCTGTGAGTACAACTCTGGGTATTTCTGGTGCAGGGGAGGTGAAATGAAGCTCTGACATACTGAGGGCTTCTGATCAGACATATAATATTTCCAAGGCAGGGATTTTATTGAAAAATGGGAAATTTCCAAAAACTTTTGTGTTCCGTTTTGTATTTTTAGAGAATGGAAGGGAGAGGGGATAAATATAAAAGAATTATATGAATATCTATTTATGAATTTTGACAAGTGCTTGAGACATCCAAACTGTTGCTTTTAGTGATCAATAGGTTCACAAGAGATCCCTAATGTGCTTTCAGCCACTCTGCCCATGGACAGCAGCAGCATCACCTTTGCTGGAGCCATCAGGCTCAGTCTGAGCTGTCCTTTCTCCAAGCTGCAAACAGAACCTGTCCCCAGCCAGTGCCCTGCAAACAGGCAGGGTTCTGTAGGGCCAAGGAGAGTGCAGAGATTTGGGCTCTGTGAGTGCTGGCAGGGAGAGATCAGGCTCAGGGAAACACCTGCAGGAGGAAAATCTGCAGGAAGCAGAGAGAAGATCAGGCAATGAGAGAAAACAAAGCCCAGCAATGCTGTGGCAGGGACAGTTTAGAGATGCCCACAGGATCCCCTCCAGTGCAGCCCCTCCCTCTGAACAAGCCCCCTCCCTCCTGTGCCCCAGCCAAGCCTCTGCCCTCAGGCTCCAAGGCGTGCAGCCCCTCCTGTGCAGGCAGAGCTGCAGCAGAGCCGTGGGGCAGCTCTGCAGCCCCGGGCCCAGTTCCCTCTGCAGAGCACAGGGCTGGGAGCAGCTGCCCGGCCCTGGGGGCTCTGGAGGGGGCACAGCTGGCTCAGGGTGACGCTGTCCCCAGTGCCCGGCTCTGGGCAATGCTGTCAGTGCAGCCAGGGAAGGAGCTGCATCTCCCTTCAGCCAATGCCATCAGAAGGACACTTGGAAGTGTCCCTGAGATTTCAGTCCAAGCTGGGAGCTTCAATCCAGGGTGCAAACCTGTCCTAGAGCATCTCTGAGTTATGAGATTGATGGGCAAAGGCAGAGGTGTTGTGACACTGAAAATGCTGCTGGGTTGAAATGAGCAATGTGAGTCCTTGGCTGCAAATGTGGAGCTGGGCTGTGCTGGATCCATCTGCTCTCAGCAGTGCCTGGTGACATTTTAAAGGGGGAGCATGGGAAGGTGATCACCCTCCACCTGAGCAAGGTTAAAACCCAGAGAAATTCTGAACAGGTCAGAATGTCAGACCATCTCCCCTCACTCTCCACTCATCACTTCGCCTCATAGAACTTGCTCTGTTTTCCAAAAATGCAGCAGAATTGCTGAGCGTTTCTGATATCCAAGCATATCAGGAGAGACATGGGGGGAGCTTAAAAAGAAAACCCCAGATCTTGAAAATACTAAGCACCATGTCTGTGTGTTACAGAGGAGGGTATATGGGAAAAGGCTTTGATTTCGGTTAAAGGTATCTGCTCCAACACTTCACTGTCCTTTTCTCCATGAACAGGTGCCCATGTGCAGCCCCAGCAAATGTCCAACAGCAGCTGCATCAGGCACTTCCTCCTGCTGGCATTGGCAGACACGCGGCAGCTGCAGCTCCTGCACTTCTGCCTCTTGCTGGGCATCTCCCTGGCTGCCCTCCTGGGCAACGGCCGCATCATCAGCGCCGTAGCCTGCGGCCACCACCTGCACACGCCCATGTTCTTCTTCCTGCTCAACCTGGCCCTCGCTGACCTGGGCTCCATCTGCACCACTGTCCCCAAAGCCATGCACAATTCCCTCTGGGACACCAGCAACATCTCCTACACTGGATGTGCTGCTCAGCTCTTTCTGGTTTTCTTCTTCCTGTCAGCAGAGTATTTCCTCCTGACTGTGATGTGCTACGACCGCTACGTGTCCATCTGCAAACCCCTGCACTACGGGACCCTCCTGGGCAGCAGAGCTTGTGCCCACATGGCAGCAGCTGCCTGGGCCAGTGCCTTTCTCAATGCTCTCATGCACACAGCCAATACATTTTCCCTGCCCCTGTGCCATGGCAATGCTCTGGGCCAGTTCTTCTGTGAGGTGCCCCAGATTCTCAAGCTCTCCTGCTCCAAATCCTACCTCAGGGAACTTGGGCTTCTTGCTGTAAGTGCCTGTTTCATATTTGGCTGTTTTGTGTTCATTGTTTTTTCCTATCTGCAGATCTTCAGGGCTGTGCTGAGGATCCCCTCTGAGCAGGGACAGCACAAAGCCTTTTCCACCTGCCTCCCTCACCTGGCTGTGGTCTCCCTGTTCCTCAGCACTGGTCTGTTTTCCTACCTGAAGCCCGCTTCAATGTCCTCCCCATCCCTGGATCTGGCCCTGTCAGTTCTGTACTCGGTGGTGCCTCCAGCCCTGAACCCCCTCATCTACAGCCTGAGGAACCAGGAGCTCAAGGCTGCAGTGTGGACATTGATGACTGGATGGTTTCAGAAACATTAAAGTGCTGGCCAATTTCTGCAAATCACTTGTAATAAAATTCAATTTTGATACTTCTTGTTAGTTTCATTTTGGAGGTCTTTTCCCTTGTTTTACTTTTTTCATATTGTCCACAAAAACATGTCATTGTTTGTGCCATTTCTCATTTTGTTTCTCTCCACCTTCCCTGTGGCCACAGACTGTGTCAATGAGGGGCTGCGCTCTTGGTGACTATTAAGGGACTAAAGGATGTTCCAGAAAAGTTTTCTGCAGAGATGCCCTTGTGTTGCCTTCTCTGGAGCTGCAGCAGCAATGTCTGTGTGCAGAGCTGGGGGCAGATCAATGCTGGCACAGCAGCCCTGGTCCTGCTGGCCACACCATTCCTGATCCAGGCCAGGAGCCATTGGCCTTCTTGGCCACCTGGGCACACTGCTGCCTCATGTCCAGCCTGCTGTCCATCAGTCCCTGCAGGTCCCTTTCTGCCTGGCTGCTCTCCAGCCACTCTGTCCCCAGCCTGTAGTGCTGCAGGGGTTGCTGTAGCCAAAGTCCAGGACCCGGCACTGGGACTTGTTAAACCTCACCTTGTTGTATTTTGGCCCTGGATGCAGCCTGTCCAGGGCCTTGTGCAGAGCCCTCCTACCCTCCAGCAGATCCACACTCACAGCCAGCTTGGTGTCATCTGCAAACTGGTTAATGGTGGACTCAATCCCCTCACCCACATTGTCACTGAAGATCATAAACACGACTGGGCCCAACACAGACCCTTGGGAGACAGCACTGGAGACTGGACACACACTGGATGCAGCACCATCCTTATCACTTTCTGGTCCCAACCTCCAGTGAGCTCTTTACCCCGGGAAGGGTGAACATATCCAAGCCGTGGGCTGCAGCTTTTCCAGGGAATTCTGTGGCTTGCAGTGTCAAAGGTTCTTCTGAAGTCCAGGCAAACAACATCCACAGCCTTTTCCACATCCACAGGTGGGTCACCTGGGCATAAAAGGAGACCAGGTTGGTCAGGCAGGACCTGCCACCCCTAAATCCACGCTGGCTGGCTCTGATCCCTGGGTCATCCTGTGGGTGCCCTGTGATGGCACTCAAGGTGATCTGTTCCATAACCTTGCCGGGCACCCAGGTCAGGCTGACAGGCCTGGAGTTCCCCAGCTCCTCCTTCCAGCCCTTCCTGGGGATGGGCTCACACTGGCACCTCCAGTGCTCTGGGCCCTCCCTGCTGAGCCAGGACTGATGGTAAATGATGGAGAGCAGCCTGGGGAGCTCATCCACAGCGCCCTCATCCCCCTGGGATGGATCCCATCTGATCCCATACACCTGTGAGCATCTGAGTGGCTCAGCAGGTCAGCAGCTGCTTCCTCCTGGATTCCAGGGGGCTGTTCTGCTCCCTGTGCCCATCTACCAGCTCAGGAGAACATTTGTCCTGAGGACAACCTGTCCTAATATTGAAAATTGAGACAAACAAGGTGTTAAGTAGCTCAGCCTTTTCCTTATTTTTAGTTACTATATTCCCCACTGCATCCAATGAAGAGTAGAGGGTCTCCTTCTCCCCTTTTCCTATTAAATTTTATATAAAAACATTTTTATTTTTTTACAGAAGCTGATAGGTTAAGTTCTGCTTGAGTTTTCAACTCTCAACTTTTCTTTCTGCATAACCGAATGACATCCTTAAACACTTCCCGAGTTGTCAGTCCATTTTCCCCTTTTCCCACAAAAGCTCCATGCCCTGCCAGGCCAGCCATTTTCCTCACTAGCTCATCTTTTGCCACACTGGGACAGGCTGCTCCTTCCCCCTTAAATTACCTTCTTGAAATGTGTGTCCTTCCTGGACCCCTTTGTTTTTAAGGGGTGTTTCCCTTAAAATAATTCAGTACCTGATTTTCTATTCCCCAAATCAGCATCCTAAACAGGCCAAAGTCTGCCTTTCCGAATTCCAGTGCAGAAGTTTTGTTGCTGCCCTTCCTTCTTTCACAGAACATGGAAAACTTGATTGTTTTATGGTCACTGTGCCCCAGGCAGCCTCTGAGCCCCACATCTGCCCCCAACCCTTCTCTGTTTGTGAACAGCAGAAGACAGAGCTTTCCTTGGCAGTGGGAGTGTTACCAAAAATTCCGTGAAACAGAAAACTCCTTAACCCCAGTGTAGCATTAAGAAGCAGCATTCTTTATTCAGCTGGATGCACGGGGGAGAGCTCCTCCCAAAGCCCTGCATGCTGAGTACAGGAAAGTTTCTGTTTATATTCTGTATTTTGCTCACATATTCATTGATTGTCCTGGACTAAACATACATATGATAATCATTTCCCCAAAATCATTAACAGATTTCCCCTCCCTTGTACCCATGTGTTCTTCTGTCCTGGGGGTCTCTCTGGTGGTCCCTGGTGGTCGTGGACCCCAATGTTCCAGTGGGCCTGGCTGAGCTGGCAGGACCCTGAGGCTGCTGAACTTCCAGTTCCCCTTCTCACACAATGGGCCTTGTGTGGTTTCCATAGACCTGGGGATGTGGAGAACAAGCTCCAGGTGTCAGCTCACCTGCTGGAGACAATTGATCATCTGGTAACATGAGGTCACAGAGTGGGATATGACATCACAGAGTGGGTCATGTGAGGTCATTGAGCAGCTGTGACATCATAGACTGCCTCTGTGACATCACAGAGCCAGCTGTGACATCACAGGGCAGAGGTCTAACATCCCAGAGAAGACTAAGACATCACAGAATTGGCTGTGACATCAGAGACTGCCTGTGTTACATTAGAGAAGGGGCTGTGAGCTCACAGAGCAGGCTGTGACATCCCAGAGGGGCTGTGTGACATCCCAGCAGGGCTGTGTCAGGTCACTGGGTTGGTCACTCGGCCCCAGCTCCCCCTCACAGTTTCTCCCAACAAGTCCAATGCTGTCCATGCCCAGCGGGGTCCCTGTCCCCCGGGATCCCCCCGGCCCACCTGGAGCCACAGCCTCCACCAAAGGATGTTCCACAGGATCCACCCCAGAGCCTGACATGGGGACAAGGGGCCAGGGCTGTGTGACCAGGACATCAAGGACGGGGATTATCCAGGTCACTGTGGCCTGGGTTGGGTTGCCCAGGGCAGGAAAGATGTCTGGCAGCTGGAGCAGGGTCTGGGAAGGGCCTCCAAGGTGGGGCTGGAGCCCTTGGGCTGTGAGCAGAGGCTGAGGGAGCTGGGCTTGTGCAGCCCAGAGCAGGGAAGGCTGAGGGGCTCCTCATCCCAGCCTGGCAGTGCCAGCGAGGAGGGGATGGAAAACACAGAGCCAGGCTCTTCACCGGGGGCCTGGTGGGAGACAAAAGCCAATGGGTGGAAGGGGAAAGAGGGGAGATCAGCCAGGACAAGAGGAGATGAAATGAGTCAGGCTGGTTTCAGCATTTCCTCAGCACCAGAGCAGCCTGACCTCCCTTCTCCATCCACCACTGACAGCTTTGCAAATCAGGAATTGTTGGAGCTGTTTTGCCTCCACTCCAGGATGAGCATCCTGATACAAGAACTTAATTGTTTTTATATCTATCACAGAACCATTCTTGTCTAAAATTCCTTTCAGTATGGAAATCCCTTGTGAATGGTGCACTCATCAGGCACTGCTGGGACGTTGCACATGGCTCAGGGAAGAGTGAGATTGTTATTAAATTGTGTCCTGTTCAACCATGGTCTGTTGGCCATGAAGAGAAACTTTCTGTGCCTCTGAGTCTCACCAATTCCTGACCTCCAAAGGACACAAACCTGATGAGTTGTGGTTCCCACTCCAGTGGTGGCACTTGGACCTCCCTCCATAGCCAGAGCAGAGCTCCCTTGTCCCAGAGAGTCCCTGGCAAAGGAAGGATGAAGGAACCAGGACCGGCTGTGGGGATCAGGGGCAGAGCCAGGAGAAGAATGACTTTTGCATTTGATGGAGCTGTGCCTTCCCTTGCCTTTGTTGGCTGACAAGAAATGAACATCCCTCTGTGTCTCGGGCAGCTCCTTCTCCAAGGAAAGCAGGTGGGAGTTGGAGCCAAGGAGCTGAAAGCTGCAGGTGCAGCCTGGGCTGGAGGGAGCTCAGATTTGCACAAGGCTGCTCTGAGTGCCAGGGCTTGGATGGGGGAAATGGTGGGGTGGGGGTAGGGACAGAGTCTGATGGATTGTCAGCCAGGAAGGGTCTGGATTTTCATATCTGTTCAAACTGCATGAGGAGATACTTGTACTCAGTGTCAATTGGAGATTGGACACATCAATGAATTACCAGTAAAAAACCAATGAATTACAAAATCTAAAAATATTTACTTGCTGTCTTTTTAAATATAGTGTATTCACATTGAATAGGCTTCTGAAATGTGTTGAATTAACCATAAAAGATTTGAACACTTAAATCAAATTATTCCCAGAGTCTTGGCTTGTTAAGGTGTTCTAAATGTTAATGAGCCCTGGGACACTGAATTCCTGCACTGAAGAGCTGAAGGCTGAACAAGCCTCTGCAGCAGGAAAATTCAGCAGCAGCCTCTGCAAGTTTCTGAGGATGTCAGCAGCCCCCACTGAAGCCAGCCCTGCCCAGAGACCGTGGGGGAATGGGCAGACAAGGAGAGCGTCCCTGGGGCTGGGGCAGCACAACTCAGAGGCACCAGCGGCTCCAGCTGGGCAATGGAGTGTGGAATGTGGCTGGGAAAGCCCTGCCTGGGCTGGGCCAAGCAGGACACACAGGCCCTGACTCCCATCCCCCAAACAACTCTCTCAAGGAGACATTTAAAAGGAATTACAATTGTTTGTGCCCTGTGAGTTGGATCTACTGGAGAAATACCAACAAGAGATTCCCAGGAGCTCAAAACAACAAAATCGCCTTTACTGGCAACTTTAGAAAATTAGAGAAACTTTAGCAAAAGATTTAAAATTATACTCAATCAACAAAAAACACTTTTCAAAGCATTTATTTTCCCCATTCAATGTCACAACTCTAAGCCTGTTCAATTTAATGTTAATCAAAATTTGCATGACAACAGAAATAGAAGAAGACACAGAGAGAGCGAAAGACAGAAAAGATACAGAGGAGCACACACACAAGTACCAACTCCTGGATTCCAGTGGTGTTCAGATGGAAATTCCAAGAGGAGGGAGGGTCAAGATGTGTGCTTGCCTTGTGGTCAGCCCCTGAAATACCCCTTGGTCTCCCTGGGCCCTTCCCCCAGGTGGGACTTGGGCACATTTGGTCCCTCAGGAGCTGGGCTGGGGGCTGCAGAGGTGGCTGTGGAGCATTGCCTGTGCTGTGCCAGGGACTGGCAGACACTGCTGGGCTGGGATAGAGGCTCTGGGGGATTGGGGTTCCAGGGCAGGGCAGGGCTGGGGTTCCAGGGCAGGGTAAGGCTGGACCTTTCTCCCCCAAACACAAAATCCTTTGAGCCACAATCTCCTTCAGTCTGTCACAACAGGCAGTTTTGGCCGTGAAATCCCAATTCTGGCCATGGGCACCGGGCCAAGAAGGGCAGTTCTTTTCCATAGGAAGGAAAGCACAGAGCTCCAGTGTTTGGAAGGCAGGTGAGAGCCTCACTAGGCCAAGGCCATCCAGACTTGTCAGAAATGACATATTTTGTCTGGGAGCTATCTTTAGATGTAGGGAATTTTGGAGGTGGAAGTCCAATCTCGGCCATGGGCACCTGGAGAAGCAGGACAGTTCTTTCCCATGGGACGGAAAGCTCAGAACCATCCCCAGTGTTTTGGGGACAGATGGGAGGTGACCCTTGTAAAACCAATGCAAGACAGACTTGTCCTGGCAATATTCCTGTGGGAACAATCCCTGGACATAAGGAAATTTGGAGGTGAAATCCCAGTTCTGGCCATGGGTGCCTGGAGGAGAAGGAGAGTTCTTTTCCATTGGGAAGGAAAGCACAGAGCCCCAGTGTTTCAATAGCAGATGAGAAGAGAGCCTCAACATTCCAGGGTCATTTGGACCAGTCAGGCAGTCAACGGGAGGCCAGACCAGCCAGACTTGTTCCATGTTCCCTTGCTTCTATGAGGTCCTGCAGTATCCCCATGGTCCCCTTGGTTCCATGGGGCCCCACAGTGTCCCAGTGGTGCTTTGATTCCATGGGGTCCAACAGTGACACAATGGACCCTTGGTTCAATGGGGTCCCACAGTGTCACAATGGCTCCTAGGTTCCAGAAGGCCCTGCAGTGTCACCGTGGTCCCAAGGATTCCATGAGGCCTTGCAGTGTCACAATGGTCTCCGTGCTTCCACCGGCCCCAAAATGTCACGGGACTCCTCTGTTCCATAAGCCCTGCAATGTCACAGTGGACCTTTCGACCCTGGGGGTTTACAGTGTCACAATGGTCTCCTTTGGCTCCACAAGGTCACAATGGTCCACTGATGACACAAGGCCCCGCAATGTCACCCTGGAGCTTTGGTTCCATGCAGCCCTGCAGTGTCACAAAGGCCTCTTGGTTTCACCAGGCCCCACAGTATCACAATGGTCCTCTTGGTTGTGTGGGGACCCCCAGGGTCACAATGGTCTCCCTGTTTCCATGAGGCCTGACAGTGTCACAATGCTTTGCCTATTCCATTAACCGACATAGCACCACAATGGTCTCTGTGATTCCATGGTGCCCCTCAGTGTCACAACGGTCTCCTTGGTGCCATGAGGCTGTGTAGTGTCCTAATGGTCTCCCCATGCTTCCATGAGGCCTTGCAGTGTCACAGTGGACCCTTGGCACCATTGTGAGACCATGTGGTCTTGCAGTGTCACAATGGCCCCTTGGTTCCATGATACCCCAAAGTGTCACAATGGTCTCCACGGTTCCATGAGGCCCCATGTGGTGTCACAATGGACCCTTGGTTTGATGGGGCCTCTAAGTGACACAATGATCCCTTGATGTCACAGGGCCCCACAGTGTCACAATGGTCCCTTGGTCTCACAGGGCCCCACAGTGTCACAATGGTCCCTTGGGCCCTGTGCTGCTGCATTCCCCCCTCCCCTTCTCAGGCCGCCCTGCCAGCTGAGAAATGCTCCTTGGGGCTCGGCCTTGGCCAACAGCCCCTGGGCTCAGCTCCTCTGCAGCTCATCACAAACACTGTCTGCTCCAGGCACTGCTGCTGCCCACCCAGCTCCTGGTTTCTGTAGCAGCAGCCCTGGGAACTGGTTTTGTTCCCTCCGTGGCACAACATCCCTGTTCTCACCCTGCCAAAGAAAGCTGTTGGTGCCAAGTGCGGCCAGGATGACTTAACCTTACCTACATTGCCTGTAGGTAAGGTTAAGTCACAAGGTCTAAGTGAAGCTAAACACTGCTAAGAGTTGTTTTTTTCCTAAGTTGTTATGTGTAATATAAGTTATAAGCTAAGTTAAATACTGTTAAATGTTAATCCTCTGTTAAATTGCAAAGTCATAGGTTATAAGTCAGATTAAATCCTGCTAAATGCTGTTTTTTGCTAAATTGTGAGATTGAAGGTATCAGTTAAGGTTAAGGTATAAGTTAAGTCCTGTTAAGTTTGAGCTCTGTTAAGCTTTTGGGCCGTATTCCTTTCGTCCTTGCCCTCACTGTCATTGTGTCACACACACACACAGGGACAGTTCTCAGTTCATTTCTGGGTTGATTGCCTCAACTCTGTTTGGTTTTGTTGTTGCTTTGTTTCCTTGGTGTGCCTGAAGTGTCCAGTCAGGAGCAGAGTGACTCTTGCCAAGGAACTTTGTGCTGCTGTTGCTTAATATTAAATCTGGTTTTTGCTGATCCCTTGCTGGGGATTTTTTCAGCGCTCTCAAGGCCTCATTGGTACCAGGGTGAAGGAGCCCTGGCCCAGGCTCTGGCCCTGGGGTGTTGTTGTTCTATTTCTCTAGAGTCTCATAATGATATTATCAGACTTCTAAAGCCCATACTTCTTTGGTGTATTCTCATGGCTCCAGATCTTCACTGCACAGACCTTCTTCTGCATGCAATTCTCTCTCAGGTCAGGACTCCTTCAAAGCTCTCCCTGACTGGCTAACCCGCCTCCTTTTGTCTCAGTTATCTTCAGTAGTCACAGCTGCAGCCTAATTAAGGACATCGCAGCTGCAGCTTATCAAAGGCAACTGAGACCTCCGGGGCAAAGCCTCTATACAGATATTTAAATACATTTCCTCTACTATACTGGGTGACACGGGGACCCTGCCGGGGGGTCCCTGTCCCCCTGTGCCACCCCCAGGGCCCCGGCCCCCCGTCCCCGTGTCAGGCTCTGGGGTCGATCTCGTGGAACATCCTCTGGGGGAGGCTGCGGAGCCAGGGGCGGGGGGACCCGGGGGGACAGGGGACCCCGCTGTGCACGAGCAGGGTTGGACTGCTCTGGGGGGAACTGTGAGGGGGGCCGGGGCAGAGTGACCTCCCCAGTGACCTCACACAGCCCCTGTGAATGTCAAACAGCCCCTGTGATGTCACACAGTCTCTTGTGATGTCACACAGCCCCCATGTGATGTCACACAGCCCCTGTGATGTCCCACAGCCCCTGTGATGTCACACAGCCTCCTGTGATGTCACATAAACCCCTGTGATGTCACACAGCCTCCTGTGATATGACACAGGCCCTGTAATGTCGCAGCCCACACTGGGATGTCATGAAGTCCCCTTATGATGTCTCAAAGCTCCCTGTGATGTCACATAGCCACCTTCAATGTCACACAGCCTCCTGTGATGTCACAGCCCATGCTGGGATGACACAAATCCCCCTTGTGATGTCAGAGAGCCAATGCTGGGTTATACTCTCTGATGTCATAGAGCTGTGATGTGATTGAGACAGAACAATCTGTGACATCACAAAGTCACCCTGTGATGTGTCTGTCTCTTCTGTGATGTCACAGCCTGTTCTGTGATGTTACTCAGACACCCAGTGATGTCACAACCCCCTCTCTGATGTCACAGAGCCACCCTCCATGATGGCAGAGTCTGCTCTATGGCCTTATACCCTACTCTATGATGCCACAGCAACCTCTGTGATTTCACAACCCCCTCAGTGATGTCACACGAGCCTCTCTGTGGTGTCATACTGCCACTCTGTAATGTCACAGCACACACTTTGACCTCACAGCCTGCGCTATGATGTCATAGAGCCATGCCATGATGTCACAGCCTGCGATGTGATGTCACACAGTCCCCTCTATGATGCTGTAGCTGCTTGATGACCTCAAACCACAAGCTCTGTGATGTCAGAGCCCAATCTGTGTCCTCACACAACCCACTCTGTGCTGTCACACAGCCCCTTGCTGACATCCCAGCTGCTCTGTGCCTCTAAGACAAAGCCACAGAGGTGCTGCTGTGACACAGCCCCCTCTGGGACATGCCACAGCCCCTGCCAGTGCTGAGCCCCTGGGAGCTCAGTCTGTGCCCTGCTGGTGTCCCTGAGAGGCCCTGGCAGTGCCCCAGCCCTGCTGGGCTGTGCACAGGAGCTGCTCCTGGCCAGAGCTGTCTCTCTGCAGCTCTGCTGCCCTTGCCAGGAGCTGCCTCTGGGCCAGGAGCCCGGCCCAGCTCAGCAGCACAGACACAGCACAAGCATTTGAATAACCCTCTGGGGCTTTGGTGCTTTTTGCATCAGACTCATCAGTGCCTCAGAGTGGGCTCAAAAACCACTCAATGATTCAAAGTCAGATTGAAACATGGCAGTTTCTTGTACTTTAAAGAGATCCTCATGAGGAATATGACTGACAAAATGTCCCCAGTTCCAGGTAGAGCAGAACCCTGGAAGGACTGATGACAGCTGGAGACAAGCAAGGGAAACGTGTCTCTGGTGCTGAGCAAACCTGGATGTGTTTCAGGAATGCAAAGGGCCAAGGCCTGAGCCCCAGCCCCTGGCCAGGCAGATCCTCTCCCTCCCTCATTGCTCAGGGCTCTTGCTGGGGCACTGGGATGTGGGGATGTGCAATGCCAAGGGCAGGAACATGGGGCGGCCCCTGCCAGGCGGCTGAGCAGGGACAAGGAGGCAATGAGGCCCCAGGCCTGCAAGGGTCACTTGTCCCCTGCTGGCCTCAGCCCCAGGGCCAGCAGCCATGGCCAAAGTGCTGCAGGAGTTGGCGCTGGCAGGGCTGTCTTGCAGCTGCTGCCCATGCCTGTGCCCTGTGCAGCCCAGGCTGTCCTACGGTGTCCCTGCCCTGCGCCTCTGTCCCTGCAGGCTGTCGGCATCCCCCGGCTGCCCCACCTGGCTGGCCCCTTCCTCTGCTGGCAGCTCTGCCTCCTGCCTGCCTCTGCCTGCCCACACAAAGCCTTGGGCTGCTCCAGGCTCCTGCTGGGGCACGTGTTGCACCACAGCCCTGCCCTGCCAGGGAAATTCCTTTCTGCTGCTTCCCGGTCTGGGCCTCCCCAGCTGCCCTTGGTGCCATTATTTCCTTCTCATGCTTATATCCTCTAGGAAGAAAAGCTCCAGCCTCTCTGAAACCACCCTTCAGCCCCTGCCAGGCTACTCCTGTTCTGTCCTCAATCTCCACCCCACTGAGCCCAGAACCTGCAGCCTCTACCTGCTGGTTATGAGATCAGGCCTCCAAACCCCATCTTGGAAGATGTTTGGGTCCTCTCCAAAGTCTGTGAAAATGGAAAAATAGTGGTCAAAGGTATTTTCTCCCAAATCTTGCAGTGGCAGAACAAGGGTCCATAGGTCTAAAGTGAATGGGTCTGGATTTCCATTTGTTGGAAGGAGAAAAAAATTTACAATGATGAGAGTGGAACAAAACTGCAAGTGTTTTTGCAAAAAGGCTGATGCACCATGCCAGGAATTGTCCAGGAGCAGGATCTTTGTGCAACCTGACCCAGTGAAACCCCCTGCCCTCCCCAGTGACAGAATTCCTGTAGTGTGGGTTCTCTGATGTGCTGGGTGCCCTCACAAGGCTTCTGGCCAGAATGTCTGCTGAGGGCAGCCAGGCTGCTGCAGGGGCAGTGACCTCACAGCCATCACCATGGCAGCCCTGTCCCCTGGGCCTGGCTGTGCCCTTTGCTCTGCCCCTGCCTTGTCGCTGCTGGCATGAAGAGTTTTGTCATTCATATCTTGTCCCCAAGGTGCTGGGGCCAATGGCTTCCCAGTCAGGCTCCTGGAGCAGAAGTGGCTTTTCAGAGCCCAGCCAGGAATGAGCCCTGAGGCAGCAGCTCTGCAGTGGTGGCCACCAGGCCGGGCTGCCAAGGGAGGCTTCTGGCCATGGCCTGCAAGCAGCTGCTGCTGCCAAGGTGCCTTTGGCGCCTCAGGCTCTCCCTGGCACAGCTCCCAGCACGGCACTCTGCCCTTGTGCCCGAGGCCTTCCCTGTGCTGGGGCTGGCCTGGGGCTTTTCCTGCAGTGGGACCTGCCCTGCTGATGGCACAGGAAAGGCAGTTCCTGCTGGAGCAGGAGGCTCTGCCTGCAATGGCCTCCAACAGCTCCAGCAAGGCCCTGTTGACTTCAAAATTGCTTCCTACAGCACAATATTCTAATAATTGTTATAGCTCCTGTACTGTGGAGTAAATAACTGTGCAAGTGATCTTTCCATCTGATCATGATCAGAATCAATCAGAAGTGTATTTATACTAATTTATCTGGTATTCTATCATTAATCCTATAGGACACATTGTGTTAAAGTTCAATTTCACCTGTCCAATGCTTTCGACCTTTGACAAAGTCAGGGGCAGGAATGTGATCCAGCCGCTGCCAGTCTCCTCTCTTAGAAGGAATTTGAGAAGTCTAGGGCTCCTGCAGGGCTTTGAGGATCCATGGTGGCTGTTGGCTGTCATTTCTCCACCTCATGTCTCAGCAGGAGTTTCTCCAATAAAGAAATAAAGCTTTTGCCTGAAGCTCCCACTGTGCCCATGACAGGAACCCCTGTGAGTGTCTGGGCCATCCCGGCTCTTTGGCAGCCTGGGGACTCCTGGGATGTCACCATGGAGCCCCCGTGAGTGCCTGTGACAGATCGGTGCCTGTGCAGCCCAAGGTGCCCTGGGATGTCACCATGGAATGGCTGTGACTGCCTCTGACCACAGGGCTCTTTTCCATCCCCAGAAAGCCCTGGGAGGTCTCCATGGAGCCCCTGTCTCTGTGTGTGACATTCCAGCTCTGAAACAGCCTGGAGACTCTTGGAAAATCCCCATGGAGCCCCTGGGAGGGCCTGTGAGAAATCTGATCCTTAGCAGGCAACCATCCCCAGCCCCCTGTTGCTATGCTCAGTTTCCATGGCAACCATCACCAGCCCCCTGTTGCTATGCTCAGTCCCTTGGCACCTCTATGGAGACCCCATGCCAGGGGTGGTTGCCATGGCCACCAGGGCTGGCACCAGCTGGGATGCTCGGTTTCCACGGGTCGGGCTTCAGGAATGGGATTCCCCAATTTTCTGTCCCCACTAAAACCACGCTGCCCTCGCTGCCCTCCCGCCTCCCATGGAAAGCACAAAGGCAAAGATCCCGGGCTGGGATAACAACAATTTATTGGGAACAGCAACGAGATAAGGAACAAATGGAACAGAAACAATATTGATAACAGAAGGGATAAATAAAACTGTTTACAGGGAAAATTAAAACACAACCCACTGGATCTGTCTGGCCACAATTTCCCCTGCCTGGAAAGGAGACCCTTCTCCTCACTGAGGGAGAGACTCCCTTTCCTGCCCCTGGCGATGACCTGAGGTGGGAGTGAATGTCATGACAGGGCCATGGCCAGACCATCATGTTTTTCAATCCCACATCATGTCATCGGCAGCGGCAGGAAAAGGGACAGGTGTCTCCCCAGCATGGATCACAGGGAACATGGATTCCCAGGACTCTTCCCAATGTGGGCCCTCTAATGGGAGATGAAGCTGGAGCATGCATGAAGATCTTCCTGCAGCTGGGGCATTTGCAGGGCTTCCCTTACTGGTGGCTCCGTTGGTGTCTGGTCAAGTGAGAGCTGGTGGTGAAGCTCTTCCCACACTGGGAACACTCGTAGGGCCTCTCCCCAGTGTGGATGCGCCGGTGGGTGACAAGGGTGGAGTTGTGCTTGAAGCCCTTCCCACAGTCAGGGCAGCGGAAGGGCCTCTCCTGGGTGTGAATCCGCTGGTGGCAGAGGAGATCAGAGCTGGTCCGAAACCTCTTTGGACACTGGGGACACTCGTAGGGCCTCTCCCCAGTGTGGATGCGTTGGTGCCTGATGAGGGCAGAGCTGCAGCTGAAGCCCTTCCCACACTCACCACACTCGTAGGCCCATTCCCCAGTGTGGATCATCTGGTGGCGGATCAGGGTGCTGCTCTGCCTGAAGCTCTTCCCACACTCCAAGCACTTGTAGGGCTTCTCCCCATCATGAAGCTGCTCATGGGCCACCAGCTCTGAGCTCTGGCTAAAGCTCTGTCCACCTTCCTGGCTCAGGGTGGGTCTTTCCTTCTCAGAGCCCCCTGGGCTGGGTTTGCAGCCCCTCCTCCTGTGGAAACTCTGGGGCTTTTCCTCCACGTTGGAATTCTGCACCGTGGAGCCACTTAAAATGGCCTCTTCCACGAGATTCTGCTGTGGGGATTTGTCCTCCCTGGTCTCCATCCTCAGCTTCTTCCCTGGGGGAGGAAGGACAAGGAAAGGATGGGATTTGCCTCCATGCCAGAGGGAAGGGGAAGGAGATCCCCCCAGTGCATCCCCAGCAGGACAGGGTTGGCAGCAGGGTTGTCCTGCAGCCGGGGGCTGTGCTAGGCTGGGAGATGGAGCAGGAGAGAGGGGGAAAGGGGCACTGACTTCCTCCTCACCTGCCTGGGGCTCCTGGGGCATCTTCCTCTTTCTCACAGCCTCCTCCTTCATCTAGTGAAGGTTTCAGGATTGGAAATCCTGCTTTGGGAGGAAAACAAGGGATGAGCACACTAAATTTTATACTGGATTGAAGGCAAACCTGGGGGAGAGTCTAAGCCAGAATTACGATTTAATAAGAAAATTAAGATCACGGCAATGATACAGAAACACTGCCTTAAACTGACAGAGTCAGGATATAACCTGACACCCTGTTGCTGAGGGTGGTGGCAGCAGTCCCATTAAATGGTGGCTGCAGTCCTGTGGGAGTGATGAACGTGATTCTGTCCAAGCAGTGATCCTGCAGAAGGGTCTGGTCTTCCTCTGGAGGTCCAGTGGTGGTTATGGAGCTCCTGTCCTCTGGGAATCCAGAAGGCAAGCTGCTCCTGGTGTTGAAAGGCTAAGCTTATATCCAGGTAGGAATGCTTGGATCCTCCCTCTGGGTGGAGCATTTCACAATGGGATGTTGGAATTTTATCAGTCCTGCAGTGACACACAATGGCCCATTCGCAGAAGATATCTCCCCTGGAGGGCGTTATCAGGGCTGAGTCATGGAAGAGATAAAGAACCCTGCCCCACCTGTTTATAGCAGTTGATGAAGATGGCGATTGAAAACATGCATTTGGTTCCATCTTACACTGTAACCTGAAACAGTGGGGGAATCCCTGCTCAGGGGGTGAACACCACACCCCTTACCCAAACTGGCTCAGGTGTAAAACCCCCACCCTGGGAAGGCCACACACACAGGGGACAATGTCACACTTGCCCTGCCCCAGGGCAGGTCTCTGTCCCTGTCACTCCCTTGCTCTCCCCCCTTTTCTCTTTCTTTCCATCTCTCTCTCTACCTCACATTTACTGTTCAATAAAATCCACCTTGGATTTGGTCTCGTTAGCACCTTAACTGGGGCAGAGGCATTTCTCTAACAATTTGCGTAACCAAATTGTGACATTATTTTTGCACGGTGAGTTCAGGGCACTCTTGTCTCACCCCAGGTGCCTTTGACAACAGCAGCATTCCCTCTGAGGAGGTTGTGGTTTTTTCTGGAAGAACTCTTGGAAACTTGGACACAGTCCCTCCTTCCTCCTGGGGAACTTATGGAAGAACTGATGGGGAAAATGGCTGTTGTGGGTGGCCAGTGAAAAAGAAAATATTTTCTTGTCCTTCCTTGAAAAGTTTGTTAAAATCACTGGAGAAGAGGGAGCAAATTATATCAGCGTGACTGACAAAGTTCATTTACTCAAAGGTGAGGAACACAAGGCTGCTAAAAGTCCTACAGGAAGCCCAGCTCAAGTAGCTAAATTCCCAAATAACTCCAGCCAGGGGTCTCCGGGAGGATTTTTTTGGAGAGTGTTCGGAGCCGGCAGATCCCGGACTCGAGCCCCAGATATCTCCGGGCTCCCTAAGAGGAGCTTTTTTGGGGGCAGAGGAGCCGCGATCGCCCCTCGGGAGGGTCCCGGGGGGTCCACGTGGGGATGGCCCGGTACCGACGGGGCGGGACATTGGTTTTGGGGATCCCCGTGAGAGCCGGGGCTGTGGAACGGGGGACCCCCGGGGCGGGGAGAGGGGAAGGGGCGATACCGGAGCTGGGGCACCCCCGGCAGCCCGGAGATGAGGCGGGGACGGGACCCCCTGACCCTGACAGGGGCGCGTGCTGGGGTGACTTCATGATGCTCGTGCCCCATCGGTCCCTTTAGTCCAGAAATGAGTTCTGCACCTTTAAGGCTGGTTCTGAGAGAGAAGGGGAGGAGGAAGAAGCTGCAGTTGGTTTTCAGACACTGCACTCACTCCCACACATTCCGGCTCCTGGATGGACAGAGAGTGGGACAGAGCTCTCCTTTGCTTTTAGTTAGTTTTTAGCTCTCTGAGGCAGAGAAGTTGCCTGGACTGTTATTTTTGTTTTTCTTTGGAGGTGTTTGAACCTGCTCTGCACTGAACACACAGAACACCACCAGCAGCTCGCACCCGTGGCCCACTGGGCCAGGCCTGGGCCGCGGCATTTCCAGCACTGGAGGGACTGATAAGAGACTGATAAGAGACTGATAAGAGACTGAGTGAGCTGAGCTACAGCCCACAGAGGGACTTTCTGTGTTTGTCATCTCTTTTGGAGAGGCAAGAGGTTTTATTGTTCAATATTGTTCTTTGTTTGTGCTGGTGAATGCTTTGCCTGGTAAATAAACGTTTTTTCCACTTTTTTCCAAGGAAATCTTTTCCCAATCCGGTTGGGGGAGGGGCTTCTTAAATCTGCTTTCTAGAGGAAACTCTTTTGGAGATTTTCTCCCAAATTTGCCCCATACGAGGCCAGGGTGGTGGGAAGAGGGGGGACCTCCAAGTGGCTGAACTTAGGTGAGGCTGGAGAAGGGGACCCCAAAACCCCCCAGCATCCCTAAGCAGGACCCTGGAGAGGGGTCCTGGGGACCCTTGAGGATCCCCAGCAGCCCTGAGATGGGGGACCACCAGAACCCTGGAGGGATGAGACTGGACATAGGACACTCCTGGTGGCTTTTTTTAATTAAGTCTTGATTTTTGGAGGTTTTTATGGACATCAGGTGACTTCTAGAGATGGACTTGGGCAAGGGAAATCCCCAAAAAAAGGCATTCACACCCTGTTTTTCCTGAAACCAGGATTTTCCCCAAACCATCCTGCAGTGACATCCCCCATGTCCTGCTCTGGGTGAGCTCAGTCCCAAACCTGACCCTGATCCTGGTCTCAATCTCACTGCATGTTTAGACACACTCACAGTTCTGAATTTATTCTTATCCCAGCCCCACACTCATCTAGCCCCAGACCCAATCCCAACCCCAGCCCTAAAGCCAATCCCATTTTTAGTCTTAACCCCAATCCCAGCTCTAATCCAAATCTCAGCCCCAGCTCCAAGCCCAGCCCCAATTCCAGCCCTTTCCTTAATCCTCAGCCCCAAACCAAATCCCAGGTTCAGCCCTTCTGGGGGTTTGGAGGTGTCTCTGTCCCTGTGACCCCGATGATGTTTGGGTGGAGTCACAGCAGGGCTGAGAGGGACAGAGACCCCCCCGGCCTCCCCAGGGGTGAGAAGGTGGCAGAGCCCCCCCAGCCCCGAGCAGCCTCAGCGGTGAGAGGGACACAGAGCCCCTGGTGCCCAGCCCTGCACAGGCATTGCCTGAGGCCAGAGGGATGGAGACCCCCCGAGCATCCCCCAGGGCCAGGGGACAGAGAGCCCCGAGCATCCCCTGGGCTGAGAGGGACAGAGACTGCCCCGAGCACCCCCTGGCACAGGGGAGAGAGGGAGGGAGACCCCCCAGGCATTCCCTGGAGTGAGAATGATGGAGACCCCTGTGGAATGGCCTGGGGTGACAGGGACAGGGACACCCCTGGGGAATGGCCTGGGGTGACAGGGACAGGGACACCCCTGGGGAATGGCCTGGGGTGACAGGGACGGGGAAAAACCCTCCCAAGCCCCTCTCAAGCATCCCCCAGTCTGAGAGGCTCAGTGACCCCTTGAGCATTCCCTGGGCACTGGACAAAGTGAAGTTGTTTCTTGACAAAAATCAAACTTCAGCCTACAGAAAATGCCTTGAATTTACTCTTCCCACAAGTAACTTGTGGTGGAAACGAGAACAAATTGCAAAATTTAATAAACTGAAAGTAGAAGCAATTCTGTGGCAAGTCCAAAATCCATTGGTCCTGCACAGCTCCAGCTCAGCTGCTGGCAAATTCTGATAAAAGAAAAGTGGAAATTCGGCCAAATACATTGCGATACCTCTTTTATGAAAAGAGGATGAAAAGGAAGAGAAAGCTCTGTTTAGATGTCACAAAGGTGACAGGGACAAAGAAAAAAAATATTCTTAGATTTGGCAAAGCCCCCGGCCTGTGAAAAAGAAAAGGGGGGACAGCCAGGGACTGAGAGGGACAGAGATCTCCCCTGGAGTGGGCCAAGTGTGACATTGTCCCCTGTGTGTGTGGCCTTCCCAGAGTGGGGGTTTTACACCTGAGCCAGTTTGGGTAAGGGGGGTCGTGTTCACCCCCTGAGCAGGGATTCCCCCACTGTTTCAGGTTGCAGTGTAAGATGGAACCCAATGCATGTTTTCAATCCAAATCTTCATCAACTGCTATAAACAGGTGGGGCAGTGTTCTTTATCTCTTCCATGACTCAGCCCTGATAACGCCCTCCAGGGGAGATATCTTCTGGGAATGGGCCATTGAGTGTCACTGCAGGACTGATAAAATTCCATCATCCCATTGTGGGATGCTCCGCCCAGAGGGAGGAGCCAAGCATTCCTACCTGCATATAAGCTGAGCCTTGCAACACCAGAAGCAGCTTGCCTACTGGATTCCCTGAGGACAAGAGCTCCAGAATCACCACTGGACCTTCAGAGGAAGACCAGACCCTTCTACAGGATCACTGCTTGCACAGAATCACGTTCATCACTCCAACAGGACTGCAGCCACCATTTAATGGGACTGCTGCCACCACCCTCAGCAACAGGGTGTCAGGTTATATCCGGACTCTGTCAGTTTAAGGCTGTGTTTCTGTATCATTGCCTTGATCGAAATTTTCTTATTAAATTGTACTCCTGGTTTAGACCCTCCCCAGGTTTGCCTTCAAACCAGTACAAAATCCAGTGTGCTCATCCCTTGTTTTCCTCCTTAAAGAGAATTTCCCATCTTCAGTTCTTGGCCAGATGGAGGAGGAGGCTGCATAAAACAGGAGGGAGCCCTGGGACACCCAGGCAGGTGAGGAGGAAGTCAGTGCCCCTTTCCCCCTCTCTCCTGCTCCATCTCCCAGCCCAGCACGGCCCCTGGCTGCAGGACAGCCCTGCTGCCAACCCCATCCTGCTGGGGATGCACTGGGGGGATCTCCTTCCCCTTCCCTGTGGCACGGAGGCAAATCCCATCCTCTCCTTGTCCTTCCTCCCCCAGGGAAGAAGCTGAGGATGGAGACCAGGGAGGACAAATCCCCACAGCAGAACCTCATGGAAGAGGCAGTTTTGACTGCTTCCAGAGTGGAGGAATCCAACAGGGAGGAAAATCCCCAGAGACTGTACAGGAAGAGGGGCTAAAAAGCCAGCCCAGGGTGCTCTGAGGAGGAAAGACCCACCCTGAGCCAGGAAGGTGGACAGAGCTTCAGCCACAGCTCAGAGCTGGTAGCCCATGAGCAGCTTCATGATGGGGAGAAGCCCTACAAGTGCTTGGCATGTGGGAAGAGCTTCAGGAAGAGCTTCCACCTGATCCGCCACCAGATGATCCACACTGGGGAATGGGCCTACGAGTGTGGGGAGTGTGGGAAGGGCTGCAGCTGCAGCTCAGAACTCATCAGGCACCAACGCATCCACACTGGGGAGAGGCCCTACGAGTGCCCCCAGTGTGGGAAGAGGTTTCCGACCAGCTCCAGTCTCCTCCTGCATAAGCGGATTCACACAGAGGAGACGCCCTTCCGCTGCCCCGACTACGGGAAGGGCTTCAAGCACAACTCCCACCTCATCACCCACCGGCGCATCCACACTGGGGAGAGGCCCTATGAGTGTCCCAAGTGTGGGAAGAGGTTTCAGACCAGCTCCAGTCTCCTCCTGCATAAGCGGATTCACACAGAGGAGACGCCCTTCCGCTGCCCCGACTACGGGAAGGGCTTCAAGCACAACTCCCACCTCATCACCCACCGGCGCATCCACACTGGGGAGAGGCCCTATGAGTGTCCCAAGTGTGGGAAGAGGTTTCAGACCAGCTCCAGTCTCCTCCTGCATGAGCGGATTCACACAGAGGAGAGGCCCTTCCACTGCCCCGACTGCGGGAAGGGCTTCAAGCAAAACTCCCACCTCATCACCCACCGGCGCATCCACACTGGGGAGAGGCCCTATGAGTGTCCCCAGTGTGGGAAGAGCTTCACCAGCAGCTCTAACTTGACAAGACACCAACGGAGTCACCGGTAAGAGATGCCCTGCAAAAGCCCCAAGTGTAGGAGGAGCTTTGTGCCCAGCTCCAGCTTCAACCCCCATGGGAAAACCCATGTTGGAAAGAGTCCTGGGAATCCATGTTCCCTGTGATCCATGCTGGGAAGACACCTGTTTCTTTTCCTGCCCCTGCCAATGACATGGTGTGGAATGAAGAACATGAGGGTCTGGCCATGGCCATGTCATCACATTCACTCCCACCTCAGAACATTGCCAGGGGCAGGAAAGGGACTCTCTCTCCCTGAGGAGAAGGGTGTCCTTTCCAGGGAGGGGAAATACGAAACTGGGAAGAGCCAATAGTTGATGTTGTAGTTTTCCCTGTAAACAGTTTTATTGACCCCTTCTGTTATCAATACTGTTTCTGTTCCATTTGTTCCTTATCTCGTTGCTGTTCCCAATAAATTGTTCTTATCCCAGCCCCGGATCTTTGCCTTTTGTGCTTTCCATGGGAGGTGGGACGGCAGCAAGCGGCAGCGCGGTTTTAGAGGGAGCAGGAAATTGGGGAATCCCATTCCTGAAGCCCGGCCCATGGAAACCGAGCATCCCAGCTGGTGCCAGCCCTGGTGGCCCTGGCAGCAGCCTTGGGAGTGGGTCCCTGGCTGGGGCTGCTGTGGAGAGCTAGGGACCTGCGTGCGGAAGATCTCGGGCTGTACGGGTAGATAGGAAGGCCCCCCTCACCCTGCAGTCTGACTGTTGCTCCGTACCTGGCCACACCCGGCCAGACGTGAGCAGAGGGAAGGGACACAGACTGCCCAAGCCATCAATACCCCTGAGACCCCTCTGTCGCTATAGGACACAAAGGAACACACGCTCACACCGTTCTCAAGGTGAAAGAGGAAAAAAGGGCCGTTTATTTTCTGACTCCAACATTTATAGTTTTCCAAAAGTGACAGTGGATTGGAGGGTGACAGTGGCACCTCTCCAATGCCACTGGTTAAACCAACAGTCCATCAACTCTCTCCTCCTCCATAAAGGAATGCAAAACAATAAGTTATTTACAGAAAGTGTGTGAGAAAATTCACTACAAGAATGTCAACATCAGAAGGCTTAGAAAATCTTAAAAACTCAGGGTGACACCCCTCAATAAACGCCATTTGCTCTCCACCACATTGGTGTATGTAGCATTGGAGCGAGTGACCCTGGGCCTTGGGTCACTGTGTCAGACATCCTGAACCAGGTCGCCACGCCGTAATGGCAACATCTGGTGCCAAAACCCGGGAATCGCAGCGCCCGGAGTTCGGAATTTCGCCTGGACAGGGGACCGGCGGCTGCACAGCAGGCCTAGTGCAGCAGGGGGGACGCCCCCGGACCAGCGTGGACCATGGAAGCCATAGCGAAGGTCGTAACTCAGATGCATGCTCAATGGGGGATTGATTGTAAGCTAAAAGATTTATGTCTTGCTATACCGAGACTTATTAAGCTGGGGGCAATAGACAGCCCGGTGGATATTCTCCATTCGGAGATATGGGATACTTGTACAAAGGTTTTAGCTGAGGAGACTATGTCCTCAGGCTCAGGGAAAGCTCTAAAGTCATGGGGCAGAGTCGTGCAGGCTCTGCAGAAAGCTAGAGAAGAGCAGGAGACCTGGAAAGCCGCGCAGGCTTGGTTATTAGCCACGCCGCAGTTGGGGGTGGGCGCGGCAACGCAGACCGCGGAGGGCTTCGATCAGATCAGCACCGCGGAACCGCGAACGCTGGATTCCCCCGAGCAGACCGCCTTACCATCAGAGGGGGGGAACGCGCGCGGGCGTTTTGGCGGGGGTTAACAGAGGAAGCGCTGGAGGCGGCGAAATTGCCGGACCCCGAAGGGGTGGATAAAAGCGCACCCCCTCCGTATGTGTTTGAAAATGGCGCCGAACCGCGTGTTCAGGGCGGAAAGGGAAACATGGGGGGCGGAAATGCAGTCAGCCTGCTTAACAACGCATGCGCGGGCAAGCGGGGGGACGGGGCGGCCCCCGCGGAGGAGCGTAAGGCCAATCAGAGCGCTCAGTTCACATTAGGTCCTTATAGGGCAAGGACCTCCCCCAGTAGGAGGCGGGGGGACCCCAGGGGGAGGGAACGGCCCGACCCCCGCAAGAAGGGGCAGGGTCGGAGCCCGAGAAAAAGGCAGAGCAGCCCGGAAACGTCCGGGCAGTCGACTTCCGGCTTGGACTCGGACTCGAGCTCCGAGCTCGAGAGGGGATCGGGGAGTTCCGACTCGGATTCGGGTTTTAACAGAAGGAGAGCAGCGGCATACAAGGTCACTAGCCACAGCGCTCCTGCATGGGTGAAGGGGATATCGGAGAAAGATCGAACTCCGCTTACAGACTGGCGGAAAATAAAAATAGCGTGTGCTGAATGGACTCCGTCGGCGAAACTGGTGTTCCCCGTTCGGGTGGGGGGAGCCGGCGGGAATCAAAGGACCTATTCCCCGGTAAACCCGAAAGACGTGCAGGCAATTATTAAAGCAATTGCAGATAGGGGAATTAATTCTGCCATGGTTTCCACACTCATTGACAGCGCTTTTGGAGGGGATGGCATGTTACCTTTTGATATTAAGCAGACTTGCAGAATGATTTTTGATGGGGCAGGGATGATCGTTTTTAAGCAGGAATGGGAGGATAACTGTATTAAGCAGCTGGCCCTGGTAACAGGGGCAGATCATCCACTGCACGGCTCCAGCATACAGAGGCTAATGGGCACAGACCCTACAATGATCACCCCCCAGGCACAGGCTGAGGGCTTGCGGGCACATGAGGTTATGACAACAACCCGTGCTGCCCGAGAAGCCATCCGTGTTGCTTCCAAAGTAATAGCCAAACCGTCGCCTTGGTCCACAATAAAGCAGAGTGAGAGTGAAAGCTTCACTCAGTTTGTGGATCGTTTACAGGCTGCCTTGGACTCCTCAACATTACCCTCAGAGGCAAAGGGTCCTGTGCTGGCAGAGTGCCTACGCCAGCAATGCAACTCAGCCACCAAAGACATTTTAGGATCACTGCCGCAAGGGTCTAATCTAGCTGCCATGATCAGACACGTTGCAAAGGAAGAATACCTAGCTCCCATTCAAGCAGCAGTTCACACTGCAATAACGAGTGTCATGGCATGCTTTTAGTGTGGCCAAACTGGGCACGTGGCAACAAACTGCCCCCAGTCAGGGCGCCCACCAGCAGCTGCTCCACCACGCCAGGGGAGACCTAGGGGACCATGCTGGGCATGTGGAAAGAAAGGGCATTTAGCTAAGGAATGCAGATCCAGGCATCAGGGAAACGGGAGAGGGAGGGGGCAGCTGGGCCGTATCCAGCCTCCTCCCACCTGGAACATGCAGCGGCCCAGCTACAGCAACCCCCAATGGGGCACAGGGCTCTCATGCCCACCACCTCCACCCCCTCAGGGAATGACCAACTTTGTCGCCCAGCCAAAGGCTCAATCGAACCCATCTGCACCTCAGGAATACCAAGAACAGCTCCCTGGGGCCGAGGCCCCTGGGTGGCTTTGGCCATGAAAGCATGGGAACGGGACCCATGGGTGGCCTTCGCCGCGAAGGTGGGGAAACACCCACTGATCGTGTGGGCAGTGTGTCGTCTCCACAACAGCTCCGACGACTCGGCCATCTGCCTTCCCTTTTGGGTGGACACAGGGTCAGATGTCACCGTCATCCCAGACATACATTGGCCTCGACCATGGAAGCTAGAAGTAGCCCCCATGGTGGGCGGAGTTGGAGGGCTGTCCCGAGCCCACAAGAGCACCCAACCAGTGGCAATAACCCTCTGCACCGAGAGAGGACCGGGAAGAACTATCACCCTCACTGCATATGTGATGTCGGACTGCCCACCCTTGCTAGGGAGGGGTGCCCTAGCCCTGCTGGATGTTAGGGTGACAAATTTATTCTAGGGGCCACTGTCACGTACCCGCCATTGCCCATCAAGCTGACTTGGAAATCAGCCGACCCAGTGTGGGTCGAACAGTGGCCCTTGTCAACGCCTCGAATGACTGCCCTCATTGAGTTAGTTAGCCAGGAATTACACAAGAATCATATAGAACCCTCCCCGAGTCCATGGAACACTCCGATCTTTGTAATACCTAAGCGGTCTGGTGAAGGCTTTCGTCTCCTGCACGACTTGCGAGAAGTGAACAAGACAATCCAGCCTATGGGTCCTGTGCAAACTTCGCTGCCCATGAACTCTGTGATACCGAAAGGACAACCCTGTGCAGTGCTCGACATCAAAGACTGCTTCTTTTCTATTCCCCTGCACGAAGACGACAAGGAGCGTTTCGCCTTCTCCATCGTCTTCCCAAACAGCCAGCGGCCCAACCTACGCTTCCAATGGAGGATGCTTCCACAAGGAATGCTCAACTCCCCGACTATCTGCCAGATCACCGTGGACCGAGTGCTAGCACCAGTCTGGCAGAGCAATCCGACTGTAACCATCGTGCAGTACATGGACGACATCCTGATCGCCGCACCATCCACGAGACAAGTGGACCAGCTGGTGTCTACCATCTCCGAGACCTTAAGGACAAATGGCTTTGAGGTAGCGAGTGCAAAAATAAAAAAGGGACCGTGCGTGACCTTCCTAGGAGTGGGAATCACAAGCTCCTACATAACTCCTCCCCAGATGAAAATCCGCCGAGACATCAAGACGCTCCACGACATGCAACAGCTGGTAGGGTCCTTACAGTGGCTCCGCAACATCGTCCTGATTCCTCCCGAGGTCATGGACCCTCTGAATGACCTCTTGAAAGGGAAGAGCCCATGGGAGCAAAAAACCCTGACACCGGAAGCGGTAGGCTCGCTCAACTTCATCGAACGTCAGATGTCAGAGAGCATGCTCACCAGATGGGACTCAAGTGCTCCAGTCGATCTGTATGTCCACTTCACAAAAAAGGGGGGAGTGGGAGCCTTAGCCCAAGGACCCCCCAACAAGGCCCAACCAATACTATGGGTGGTCTTGGGGAAACCGTCGCGTGCCTTTTCCTCGGGAGTCGAGTGCCTCTGCAGCCTCATCATGAAAGGCAGGAAACTCACCCTAAGACATCTGGGCATCGAACCTTCCAGGATAAGCTTGCCTCTCTGCAAACAGCTCTCTGCGCAGTCAACAACAATATCAGAATATCTAGCCATGGCCCTTACAGGCTTTGGAGGAGAGATTCGCTATGCGGAAAAACCCCCTTGGACTCGGCTGCTCACGGTCGTCGATATTGACCTCCCACCAAAAGTACTTGACTGACTGCGGGCGGGACCAACCATCTTCACGGATGCATCATCGCAGACCTCCACCGCAGCGGCAGTATGGCAGTCAGGAGAACAGTGGCAATGTGTCAAGGCAACTGACCCCACGCTTTCGGTCCAACAGCTTGAAGCAGCAGCTGTAGTGCTAGCGTGCGGACTGTTCCCAGAAGAACACCTTAACATTGTGACTGATTCCATATTTGTGGCCAAGCTCTGCCTAGCCATGTCCGGACCAGGTGTGTCAGTGTCCACAGTGGCAACGATGCTGGAGGAAGCACTCCATTCACGGAAAGACACCATATCAGTCATCCACGTCAGCAGCCATGACCCAATCAAAGGATTCTACCAAATAGGCAATGACAAGGCTGACGCCGCCGCAAAGGGCGTATGGACACTGAAAGAAGCTCGTCAGTTGCACGAATCCCTTCACATCGGAGCTAAAGCGCTTGCGAAAAGGTGCAGGATTTCTACCGTGGACGCAAAGCACGTCATCGCTACGTGCCCCCACTGCCAGAAGTCGCCACTGTGGTCGAGCGGCGTCAACCCCAGAGGCCTCAAAGCCTCAGAAATATGGCAAACAGACTTTACACAATGCCAGCTGTTGAAACCCCGAGCGTGGCTCGCAGTTACCGTAGATACATACAGCGGCATGATTGTGGCCACACAGCATCTCAAGACTGATTCCAAAGCGACCATCCAACACTGGCTAACAGCCATGGCATGGCTTGGAGTTCCAAAACAGATCAAAACAGATAACGGCCCAAACTTCATCTCAAAGGTAGTCCAAGCATTCGCCTCGAAATGGAACATCGCCTTGGTGCATGGCATCCCATACAACAGCACCGGGCAAGCCATTGTCGAAAGAGCAAACCAGACTCTGAAAACTAAGCTGGAAGTGCTAGCAAAGGCAGAAGGCTTCACCAATGCCATTCCCCCAGGTGACCAGGCGTGCATGCTGGCAACTGCGCTGCTAGCGTTAAATCAATTCCCTAGGGGGGACGAAACAAACAGTCCTGCTCAGAGACACTGGGCCACTCGGGCGCTAGAGGAAGGCCCACGGGTGGTGATCAAAAATGAACTAGGGGAGTGGGAACAGGGTTGGAGATTGGTGCTCACGGGGCGGGGATATGCGGCCGTTAAAAAGGACGGGGACATTAAATGGTGTCCACTCAAATCTATCAAACCAGACCTTCATAGGGAAACCCATGAGAATTGTGAGACTTTGTTTACAGGACTGGATCATTGGATGTCCCCGAAACTCATATGCCCCACTACTGGGAAAGAGAGAGAGGCCATCGAGGAACCCGACATCACCTGAGAAGCTCGCGCCATCAAAATTAAAGCAACAACGGTGTTTCTGTGAGATTTTGTGTTGGGGCTTGTCGCCAGAGGGCAAGCCAGCCCAGACTACTACCCTCATCAGGTGGGTCATGCAACATCTTACTGGTGACAAGATGCTCAGAGACATCACCACGCCGAACGCCCCGTCCTTCGTACTTCGCGTCACCGACCTGTTTCCGGGACAACCAAAGGTAGACCCCTATTCTTCACACGCCACACACATGTACCTATCCTACTGGTGCCCAGCCTCAAACCCAGGAAAAAGTTATTGCAATCACCCAGGGTGGGGATACTGTGGGCACTGGGGCTGTGAAACAATAGTTACAGATGCCAGGTCGTCAGGACCTGGGTGGGACCCACAAGAGCCCGACAGATTCCTACAGTTCACCTGGGCACCCGCAGGCTGCAAAACACCCGTCTTCCTTTAGGGAAGTTTCTATCAAAACCACCATAAAACCCCCAAATTCCGGAAATGCACTCACTATAACATGACAGTTTTGCAGCCGAATCACCTTAGCTGGGCTGTGGGCAAAGCATGGACAGTAGTCCTTCAAGGGTCAGAAAAGTGGGTGAATGTGCGAATTACCAGACTCCAACCGTCAGCACCCAGAGCGGTTGGGCCCAACAAAGTGATCAAAAGCACACAGAAAGGGAGAAACATGACCTACCCCAAAGCCTTGCCCACAAGGGTCACCGACGTCCCGACTGGCGATGAGGAAGCCTTCCAGATAGGCCGCTCAGCCAGGTCAGGCTCGGACCCAATCCTTCGCATGTTAGAAGCTACCTTTCTATCCCTGAATGAATCTAACCCTAACCTAACCGACTCCTGCTGGCTTTGCTACGATGTTAAACCCCCCTTTTACGAAGGAGTCGCTTTAGATACCCCCTTCAGCTATTCCACAGCCGATGCCCCTCGCCAGTGCAGATGGGACACACCCCGCAAAGGAATTACCCTGAGTCAAGTCACAGGTCAGGGCAGATGCTTTGGCAATGCAACCCTAGCTAAGCGGAAAGGCGACGTCTGCACCAAAGTAGTTGAGCCCGACAGGAAGAATAATAAGTGGGTAGTCCCATCCGCATCTGGGATGTGGGTTTGCCAGAGATCTGGAGTAAGTCCCTGTGTGTCTCTTGTCAAATTCGATAACTCTAACGACTTTTGTGTTCAAGTTCTGATCATCCCTAGGATCCTGTACCACTCAGACGAAGAGGTGTACCACCTTTTCGAAGAAAACAGCCGGCTCCACAAGAGAGAAATATTAACAGGTATAACTATCGCAATGCTGCTCGGCCTAGGAGCGGCTGGAACGGCAACAGGTGTCTCAGCCCTAGCAACTCAACACCAAGGACTGTCCCAGCTGCAGATGAACATCGATGAGGACCTGCAGAGGATTGAGAAATCCATTTCATTTCTAGAAAAGTCAGTCTCTTCACTCTCAGAAGTGGTCCTGCAGAACAGGCGAGGACTGGATCTCCTCTTCATGCAGCAAGGAGGCCTGTGTGCTGCCTTGAAAGAAGAATGCTGTTTTTATGCTGACCATACAGGAGTCGTTAGAGACTCCATGGCAGAACTCTGAAACAGACTGGCTCAGAGACAGAAAGACAGGGAAGCCCAACAGAACTGGTTCGAATCCTGGTTCAATCAATCACCATGGCTAACCACCCTAATTTCTACCCTAATAGGTCCATTGGCAATGCTGCTTTTAGCTATTACCTTCGGGCCATGCCTGCTGAACAAGCTAGTCTCATTCGTTCAGGCCCGCCTAGAACGGGCTAACATCCTGTTCATGGGACAGCCACAGTTCCTGTGAATTCAACAGGGAATGCTGCCAGTCACCAGAGACTTGCCTGGCAGAAACTTACTCAGGTTTCCCAAGACCCTTTTCCCTAATCAGATCTCAACTTCCTACCTCATTTTAGTGCCTATGTATAAGACTACCTCGTTCATTTGTGAAAGAGGGGGGGGAAGTGTGGTAGGCCAGGGACAGGCGCTCGGAAGATTTCGGGCTGTAACGGAAAGTTACAGGAATCCTTCTACCCCCCTCCCCATAGATAAGGATCACCCTTGGAATGTAGCCAGACGTGTAGCCCCCCTAACCTATGCATGCCAGTAACTTTCCACTCCACACTAACCCTAGAAAGTATAGCCAAACCCCTGTCTGACGTAGAGAGACCCCTTAGTCCATAAATACCCTTAAGACCCCTCAATAAACGCCTTTAACCGTCCACCACATTGGTGTCAGCATCCGTTATTGGCCACAAGGGATCCCACGAAGGAGATCGAAGTGCTGGACCCTGAAACCAGGTCGCCGTGGCCTTCACAAGAAGGCAACAGCAGTCAGCCAGAAAGTTTGTTCCCATCAGCTGGGAGTTTCCTGTGCCACAGCAGACGCTGTTGCTCAGAGCCAGGGCTGCCTGGCAGCCACCCCCAAACTGCCCTGACCATTTCCTTGGTTTCTCCTTTACTTTCTCCACTCTTCCTGCTACAAATATCTTCCTCTAGCCCAGCCCTGTTCCCTCTCCTGCAAACTGCCCATCCCTGTTTGCCCTTTCCTCTCTGGCCCCACTCCCCATTGCAGTTCCTGACTTGGCCCCATGGGAACGTCCCTTGGGCAGCAGGATCATCCTACAAGTGCTGCAGGAATTGTCTGCAGGCTCCTGCAGTGCCTGGTGCTGCTCCCTTGCCAGAGGCACCCCAGGCCAGGGGGGCACATCAGGGCTGCTGTGTCTGGCTCTAGGGCCCCCTGTTCTGGGCAGTGAGGAGGAGCTGCAGAGGCTCTGCAGGACTGACAGGATGGGCTTTGGGGCTGCCAGGAGAAGCTGAGGGACCTGGGCTGCTGGAGCTTCTGAAGAGGAGGCCCAGGGCTCATCCTGAAACTGCTCCAAGGGTGGTTCCAGAGAATCCCAGAATCAGCAAGGCTGGAGAAAACCTTGGAGATCATCAAGTCCAACCTGTGCCCTGACACTGCCCTGTCTCCCCTGAGCCTCCTCTTCTCCAGGATAAACAACCCCAGCTCCCTCAGCTGCTCCTCACAGGACTTGTGCTCCAGACCCCTCCCCAGCCTTGTTGCCCTTCTCTGGACACGCTCCAGCCCCTCCATGTCCTTTCTAAATTGGGGGGCCCAGATCTGGACACAGCACTTGAGGTGCTGCCCAACCAGGGTTGAGCACAGGGGAAGAATCCCTGCCCTGCTCCTGCTGGCCACACCATTCCTGATCCAGGCCAGGAGCCATTGGCCTTCTTGGCCACCTGGGCACACTGCTGCCTCATGTCCAGCCTGCTGTCCATCAGTCCCTGCAGGTCCCTTTCTGCCTGGCTGCTCTCCAGCCACTCTGTCCCCAGCCTGTAGCACTGCAGGGCTTGTTGTGGCCAAAGTGCAGGACCCGGCACTTGGTATGGTTGAACCTCACCTTGTTGGATTTGGACCCTAGATCCAGCCTGTCCAGGGCCCTGGGCAGAGCCCTCCTACCCTCCAGCAGATCCACACTCCCAGACAACTTGGTGTTACCATGGTTGCATGACACCCTAAAGTGTCACAATCTCCATGACTCCATGAGAACTCCCAGTGTCACAATGTCCCTTTGGTTCCATGGGATCCCTTGGTGTCACAAAGTCCCTTGGATCCTTGTGCCCTGCAGTGTCACAATGGATACTTGGTTCCATGAGGTCTGGCAGTGCAGCAATGCTCTCCTTGGTTCCACAGTGTCACAATGGTTCCACAGTGTCTTGGTCCCAAGGGCCACCACGGTGTCCAACATGTTTCCTTCATTCCAGGAGTCCCTGAGGAGCAGCCCTGGCCCCTTGGTTCCATGGGGCCCTGCAGTGTCACAACGGCCCCATCGTGACACCAGGTCCTGCTCTGTCACAGTGCTCTGCATGGTTCCACAAGGCCCTGCAGGGTCACAGTGGCCTCTGTGGTGCCACCAGGACCCAGACTGTCACCATGGACTCCTTACTTCCATTCAGCCCCACAGTGTCACCATGGCCCCTTGGCTCTGTGCTGCCATGTCACACACAGTGTCACCATGGTTCTCTTAGTGCCACCAGGCCCCGCAGTGTCACAATGGCCCCTTGCTTCCCCAGGGCCCTGCAGTGTCACAATCATCAGAGAATCAGCCAGGCTGGAAATGACCTTGGAGAGCATCAAGTCCAACCTGGGACCCAACACCACCTTGTCACCCAGGCCATGGCACTGAGTGCCACATCCAGTCTTTCCTGAAACACCACCACAGTTGGTGATTCGCGCACCTCCCTGGGCAGCCCATTCCAATGCCCAATCACCCTCTGTGTGGAGAATATTTCCTAATGTTCAGCCTAAATGTCCCCTGGTGCAGCTGAAGGCTGTGTCCTCTTGTCCTGTCACTGTTCCCTGGGAAAAGAGTCTGACCCCCACCTGGCTGCACCCTCCTGTCAGGGAGTTGTAGAGAGTGATGAGGTCTCCCCTGAGCCTCCTCTTCTCCAGGATAAACAACCCCAGCTCCCTCAGCTGCTCCTCACAGGACTTGTGCTCCAGACCCCTCCCCAGCCTTGTTGCCCTTCTCTGGACACGCTCCAGCTCCTCCATGTCCTTCCTAAGTTTGGGGGCCCAAAACTGGACATAGCACTCGAGGTGCTGCCCAACCAGTGCTGAGCACAGGGGAAGAATCACTGCCCTGGTCCTGCTGGCCACACCATTCCTGATCCATAGGAGTGCCAGGGGTTGGACGAGGGAAATAGTGGGGAGGGGATGGGGACAAAGTCTGATTGATTGTCAATCATGAAGGGTCTTGATTTTTATATCTCTTCACACAGCGTTAGGAGGTGCTGGGGGTCAATATCAATTGGACATTGATTATACCAAACTATAAACAGGAAAAGAATACTAGATAAAACAGTTCTCTTCCCTTTTTTTTTCAATACAGCAGATTCAAATTGAAAACACTTGTGAAATTTCTCTAATTAACCACAGAAGAATTGAAAACTTTGATTATTCCTCAGGGCTGTTCTTGTTCAGGTGTTTTAAACAAATATTTATGAGCCTTTTTCACTGAATTCCTGAACTGAGAGCTCAAGAAAGAGGCCTCTGGAGTAATAAAATTCATTACCAACCTCCAGGCAGCTGAGGATCCAGCCCCATCAGAGCAGCAATGAACAGAAATGGGCACAGCTTTGTGGCTGCTGTCCCAGCTTTGGCATGGGCCCTGGGCCTAGAGCAGGAACAGCTCTTGAGGGCCCCAAGGCCGGGGCTCTTGTGCTGCCCTGGGCAGATGGGATGGCAGCAGGGGCTGCAGATCTCTCAGCACCTCAGGCCGAGGGGAGCAGGGCAGCCAGGGAGCCTCCTTTGGCCTTGGCCAAGCACCTTCCCCCATGGCTGGGGCTGAGTCCTGTGGCAGCTGCAGCTGCTGCTGTGCCCTTGGCAGGGGCTGAGGCCGTGGGGCCAGTGCCCAGAGCAGCCTGGCCTGAGCAGAGCTGTGGGGCCAGAGCCAGCTGGGCTGGGCTGGGCTCAGAGAGGCCCTTGGTGCTGCCCAGAGCTCCGGGCAGCTGGCAGAGCTTGCAGGGAGCTGGGCTGGGCTCCGAGAGCCTGGCCCAGAAACCATCAGTGTCCATCTCAGCCTGGTGGAGCGTGCAGAGGCAGGACTCAGGCCAGGCCTTGTGGGGCAGGGCCAGCGCCTGTGCAAGGCATTGCAAACAGGCAAGTGGCCCAGAGAGGAGGCTGCTCTGTGCCCTTGTTGGCATGGACAGAGCAGGGAGGGGGCCCAGGACATTTGTCAGTGCCAGCCTCTGTGCCCATGTGTTGGCAGCCCTGGCTGCTGAGCCCAGCTTTGGCCTGGGCTGAGTTTGGCTGTGGCCCAGCTCCATCCTCCTGCGGGGCTCAGGGCCTGTTCCCGGCCATGGCCAGCTCTGGCTGCCTCTCTGCTGGCCCAGAGGCCGGCAGAGCCCAGGGCAGGGCTGTCTGTGCAGCCCCACAGGTGCCAGGGGCTCTACAGGAGCTGGCAGAGGCTGCCCAGCAGGGAGGCCATGGGGCACAGAGCCCCAAGGCTGCTGTGGGCACCACGGCACAGGGGCCGTTCCCAGCCGCAATGCTCCTGGCCTGGGCTGGGCCTGCACAGGGGCTGGGCCACCATGGCTGGGCCAGCACAGGGCCACAAAGGGGCCACGCAGCCTCTGCCGGGGCTGACAGCAAGGCCAGGCACACACAAGCAATTGCTGAGCATGGCCTGCACTGGCCAGGCCTGACTGTGCCAAAGGCAGAGCTCAGCTGCCCTTGAGGGCTGCAGCAACACTCCAGAGCCCAAAGAGCCTCCATGGCTGGGCTGGAGACCAAGGCTGCGGGAGGGAAATGCAGGGCTGCTGCGGGATGGGGAGGCCATTGAATTCCAGCACACACCTCAGCTCTCTGATGATCCTGGCACCATGCTGGGCCCTGTTTCAGACTGCAGCAGAGCAGATGTTGATGGGACAGGAGCCCTGCGGGGCTGTCAGGGACCTGCAGCTTGCAAGGTGCTCTGCTCTCCCTCAGGTGCTCTGGGAGAGATCCAATCCCAGCTGGGCACCTCAGGGCACAAGTGGCACTGCCTGTTCATGGGCACACAGCTGATGTCTACCTGGAAAGGGGCACAGGTTTTAATACCTGTTAGTTTCATAATATACCAGCAGATCTTTATTATCTGGGTCATTTGAGTACATTTAAGAAATGGCAAAATTTTCCGACCAGGAACATGAAGTTCCTGGAAGTGTCTTCTGATGGCAGAAGGAGAAGAAATGCTGGTCTTCCTGTGGACTTGTGTCACCAATATCCACTGTATTACTTCCTCTCCCTCTTCCTTCAGGTGTTTCCAGCTCTCCTGTTTAAATGGCCATGTCTAAGGACACCCCTTCACTAGACCATCTGGAACTATGTCCACCTTGCTGCTTTCAGATTTCCTCCTCCAGATGCTCTCTGGTCATTCAAGTGCCTGTCAAATGACTGGTTTCATGCTTTGGGCTGCAGGGACTTGCCCAATATTTCTGAAGTTCAAATAAATATCACATTAGTCAAGATCTTAATTGTGTTTCTATCTATCACTGAATTTTTCTTATGTCTTTGCCTAAAACTGATCTGTACAGAAATCCCTTGATGATGGGGGACATGTCAGATGAGGCTGGGACATCCCAGAGAGCTGAGGGAAGAGCTGTGATGGTTATTAAACTGTTCAAATGTTCAGCTTGTGTTTGTTGGCAAGAAACTTTTCTGTGCCTCTGAGTGTCACCAGGCCCTGAGCCCAAAGGACACAAACCTGATGAGTTGTGGTTCCCACTGCAGGGGCTGCACTTGGACCTTGGCTCTGTACAGGAGAGCTCTTCATCCCCTTTCTCTCTTTTCCTCCCTCTGGGCATGGAGGGAGCTCCTGGCTTCAGCCTGTGACTCGTGTGTGCAAAGAGCAAATCTGGGCAGAATCGAGGCAGGGAGGGATTGGGGGGACCTTGGGATCTGTGCTGGGCACAGAAGGTGTTTTCCATTGCTCTGAGACTGTCTGCTGTGGAAAGCGGATTTAATATCCAGCAGAGGAATGATTTTTGCATATGATGGAGCTGTGCCTTTCCTTGCCTTTGCTGGCTGACAAGAAATGAACATCCCTCTGTGTCTCAGGCAGCTCCTTCTCCAAGGAAAGCAGGTGGGAGTTGGAGCCAAGGAGCTGAAAGCTGCAGGTGCAGCCTGGGCTGGAGGGAGCTCAGATTTGCACAAGGCTGCTCTGAGTGCCAGGGCTTGGATGGGGGAAATGGTGGGGTGGCGGTAGGGACAGAGTCTGATGGATTGTCAGCCAGGAAGGGTCTGGATTTTCATATCTATTCAAACGGCATGAGGAGGTACTTGGATTCAGTGTCAATTGGAGATTGCACATATCAATGAATTAACAGGAAACAACCTGAACAGGACCTAAAAATTTTTTCTTACTGTCTTTTAAAATATATTGCAATCAGTTTGAATATATTACTGAGATCTGTCTAGTTAACCACAACAAGATTTGAACACCAAAATCAAATTATTCCCAGAGGCTGGGCTTGTTCAGGTATTCTGCATGTTAATGAGCCCTGGGACACTGAATTCCTGCACTGAAGAGCTGAAGGCTGAACAAGCCTCTGCAGCAGGAAAATTCAGCAGCAGCCTCCAAGTTTCTGAGGATGTCAGCAGCCCCCACTGAAGCCAGCCCTGCCCAGAGACCGTGGGGGAATGGGCAGACAAGGAGAGCGTCCCTGGGGCTGGGGCAGCACAACTCAGAGGCACCAGGGGCTCCAGCTGGGCAATGGAGTGTGGAATGTGGCTGGGGAAGCCCTGCCTGGGCTGGGCCAAGCAGCACACACAAGCCCTGACTCCCATTCCCCAAACAACTCCCTTAAGGAGACATTTAAATGGAATTACAATCGTTTCTGTACTCTGAGTTATATGTACTAGAGAAATACCAACAAGAGATTCTCAGGAGCTGAAAACAACCAAATAGCCTTTACTGGCAAAATTAGAAAATCAGAGAAACGTTGACAAAAGGTTTAATATGATATTCAATCAACAGAAAACACTTCTCAAAGCATTAATTTGTGCCATTCAACTTCACAAACTCTAAGCCTGTTCAATTTTAAGGTTCTCAAAATTTTACAAGAAGTGGAAGTAGGAAAGATACAGGGAATCACACACAGCTACCAACTCCTGGATTCCAGCAGTGTTCAGATGGAAATTCCAAGAGGATCCAGGGTCAAGCTGTGTGCTTGCCTTGTGGTCAGCCTTCAATACCCCTTGGTCTCCCTGGGCCCTTCCCCCAGGTGAGACTTGGGCTCATTTGGTCCCTCAGGAGCTGGGCTGGGGCTGCAGAGGTGGCTGTGGAGCATTGCCTGTGCTGTGCCAGGGACTGGCAGCCACTGCTGGGCTGGGATAGAGGCTCTGGGGGGATTGGGGTTCCAGGGCAGGGCAGGGCTGGGCTTCCAGGGCAGGGCAAGGCTGGACCTGCCCCTTCCTCCCCCCCACACAGAGAATGTTTCCAGCCAACAGTCTCCTCCAATTTGTCACAATAGGGAAGGTTGGAGGTGGAATCCCAATTCTGCCCATGGGCACCTGGGTGAGAAAGATAGTTCTTTTCCATAACACAGAGCCCCAGTGTTTGGAAGGCAGGTGAGAGCCTCACTAGGCCAAGGCCATCCAGACTTGTCAGGAATGGCAGATTTTGTCTGGGAGCAGTCCTTGCATTTAAGGAATTTTGGAGTTGGAAACCCAATTTCGGCCATGGGCACATGCAGAAGCAGCACAGTTCTTTCCCATAGGAAGGAAAGCACAGAGCCTTCCCCAGTATTTCATGGACCAATGAGAGGTGACCCTTATGAAACCATTGCCAGCCAGACTTGTCCTGGCCGTATTCCTATGGGAAAAATCTGTGGAAATAAGGGAATTTGGAGGTGAAATCCTAATTGTGGCCATGGGTGCCTGGAGGAGAAGGAGATTTCTTTCCCATGGCAAGAAAAGCATGGAGCCCCAGTGTTCCAGCAGCAGATAAGAAGAGACCCTCAACATGCCAAGACCAGCTGGACCAATTAGGTAGTCCATGGGAGGCCAAACCAACCGACCTTTTCTGTGTTCCCTTGGTTTTATGAGGTCCTGCACTATCACCATGGTCCCCTTGGTTCCATGGGGCCCCACAGTGTCCTAATGGTGCTTTGATTCCATGGGGTCCAGCAGTGTCACAATAGACCCTTGGTTCAATGGGGTCCCACAGTGTCACAATGGTGCCAACGATGCCACAAGGCCCTGCAGTGTCACCGTGGTCCCAAGGATTCCATGAGGCCTTGCAGTGTCACAATGGTCTCCGTGCTTCCACAGGCCCCACAATGTCACGTGACTCCTCTGTTCCATGAGCCCTGCAATGTCACAATGGACCTTCGGACCCTGGGGTTTTGCAGTGTCACAATGGTCTCCTTTGGCTCCACAGTGTCACAATGGACCATTGATGACTGGAGGCCCCTCTGTGTCACCCTGGAGCTTTGGTTCTACGCAGCCCTGCAGTGTCACAATGAACCCTTGGTTGAATGGGGTTCCACAATGTCACCATAGCCCCTCGGTTCTATGCAGCCCTGCAGTGTCACAATGGTCTCCTTTGGCTCCACAGTGTTACAGTGGTCCACTGATGACATCAGGCCCAGCAATGTCACAATGGACCTTTGGTTCCATGCAGCCCTGCAGTGTCACAAAGGGCTCTTGGTTTCACAAGGCCCCACAGTATCACAATGGTCCTCTTGGTTCTGTGGGGACCCCGAGGATCACAATGGTCTCACGGTTTCCATGAGGCCTCACAGTGTCACAATGCTTTGCTTATTCCAGGGGCCTCACAGTGTCCCAATGATTCTATGAGTCTCCATGATTCTATGAATCCCCTCAGTGTCACAATGGACCTTGGTTCCATGAGGCTCTGAAGTGTCCAAATGGTCTCTCCATTAGGTTCTATGAGGTCTTGGAATGTCACAATGAACATTTGGCTCCCTGGGGTCTTGCAGTGTCACAACGGTCCCTTAGTCTCATGACACCTCAAAGTGTCACAATGGCATTACAGTTCCATGAGGCCCCACGGTGTCACAATGGACTCTTGGTTTGATGGGGCCTCTCAGTGTCACAATGATCCCTACATTCCATGGAGCCACAGAGTGTCAGTATGGTCCCCATGGTTCCATGAGGCCCAGCAATGTCACAGTGCTCTCCATGATTCCATGAGGCCCCACAGTGTCACAGTGGTCCCTTGGTCTCACAGGGCCCCACAGTGTCACAATGGTCCCTTGGTTCCATGGGCCCTCTGCTGCTGCATTCCCCCCTCCCCTTCTCAGGCCGCCCTGCCAGATGAGAAATGCTCCTTGGGGCTCGGCCTTGGCCAACAGCCCCTGGGCTCAGCTCCTCTGCAGCTCATCACAAACACTGTCTGCTCCAGGCACTGATGCTGCCCACCCAGCTCCTGCTTTCTGTAGGAGCAGCCCTGGGAACTGGTTTTGTTCCCTCCGTGGCACAACATCCCTGTTCTAACCCTGCCAAAGAAAGCTGTTGGTGCCAAGTGTGACCTGGATGACTTAACCTTACCTACATTGCCTGTAGGTAAGCTTAAGTCACGAGGTCTAAGTGAAGCTAAACACCGCTAAGAGTTGTTGTTTCCCTAAGTTGCTATGTTTAATATAAGTTATAAGCTGAGTCAAATACTGTTAAATGTTAATCCTCTGTTAAATTGCAAAGTCATAGGTTAAAATTAGATTAAATCCTGCTAAATGCTGTTTTTTGCTTAATTGTGAAATTGAAGGTATCAGTTAAGATTAAGGTATAAGTTAAGTCCTGTTAAGTTTGAGCTCTGTTAAGCTTTTGGGCCGTATTCCTTTCATCCTTGCCCTCACTGTCCTTGTGTCACACACACACACAGGGACAGTTCTAAGTTGATTTCTGGTTTGATTGCCTGGATTTGGTTTGGTTTTGTTGTTGCTTTGTTTCCCTGCTGTGCCTGAAGTGTCCAGTCAGGAGCAGAGTGACTCTTGCCAAGGAACTCTGTGGTGCTGTTGCTAAAGATTAAATCTGGTTTTTGCTGATCCCTTGCTGGGGATTTTTTCAGCGCTCTCAAGGCCTCGTTGGTACCAGGGTGAAGGAGCCCTGGCCCAGGCTCTGGCCCTGGGGGACACGGGGACGCTGCCAGGGGGTCCCTGTCTCCCTGTGCCACCCCCAGGGCCCCGGCCCCCGGCCCCGTATCAGGCTCTGGGGTCGATCTCGTGGAACATCCTCTGGGGGAGGCTGCGGCGCCGGGGGCGGGGGGACCCGGGGGGACAGGGGACCCCGCTGTGCACGAGCAGGGTTGGACTGCTCTGGGGGGAACTGTGAGGGGGGCCGGGGCTGAGTGACCTCCCCAGTGACCTCACACAGCCCCTGTGATATCACACAGGTCCTGGGATATCACACACCCCTGTGATGTCACACAGCCATCTGTGATGTCCCACAGCCCTGGTGATTTCACATTGCCTCCTATGACGTCACACAGTCAGCTGTGATGTTACACAGCTGCTCTGTGATGTCACAGAAGACTCTGATGTCAAAGAGTCACACTGCGATCTCACAGCCTGCTCTATGATGTTACACAGCCACTCGGTGATGTCACAACCCACTCTCTGATGTCACAGAGCCACCCTCTATGATGGCAAGATCTGCTCTATGGCCTCACACTATGATATCACAGACAGCTGTGTGATGTCACAACCCCTTCAGTGATGCCACAAAACCTTCTCTGTGATGTCATACTGACACTCTGTAATGTCACAGCACACACTTTCACCTCACAGCCAGCTCTATGATGTCATACAGCCATGCCATGATGTCACAGCCTGCTCTGTGATGTCACACAGTCCCCTCTATGATGCTGTAGCTGCTCAGTGACCTCAAACCACAAGCTCTGTGATGTCATAGCCCAATCTGTGACCTCACACAACCCACTCTGTGCTGTCACACAGCCCCTTGCTGACATCCCAGCTGCTCTGTGCCTCTAAGACAAAGCCACAGAGGTGCTGCTGTGACACAGCCCCCTCTGGGACATGCCACAGCCCCTGCCAGTGCTGAGCCCCTGGGAGCTCAGTCTGTGCCCTGCTGGTGTCCCTGAGGGGCCCTGGCAGTGCCCCAGCCCTGCTGGGCTGTGCACAGGAGCTGCTCCTGGCCAGAGCTGTCTCTCTGCAGCTCTGCTGCCCTTGCCAGGAGCTGCCTCTGGGCCAGGAGCCCAGCCCAGCTCAGCAGCACAGACACAGCACAAGGACAGTAATGACCCTCTGGGGCTTTGGTCCTCTTTGCATCAGACTCAGTCCCTCACAGTGTGCTCAAAGAACTTCTCAGGGACTCAAAAAGAGGCTGAAACACTGAAGTTTCTCATACTTTAAATAAATCCTTCTGAGGGGCAGGACTGAGAAAGTGTCCCCAGGTTCCAGGTAGAGCAGAACACTGGTGGCAGTGATGACAGGTGGGGACAAGCAAGGCAAAGGTGTCTCTGGTGCTGAGCAAACCTGCGCCTCTGTCCCTGCAGGCTGTGGGCATCCCCCGGCTGCCCCACCTGGCTGGCCCCTTCCTTTGCTGACAGCTCTGCCTCCTGCCTGCCTCTGCCTGCCCACACAAAGCCTTGGGCTGCTCCAGGCTCCTGCTGGGGGACGTGCTGCACCACAGCCCTTCCCCGCCAGGGAAATTCCTTTCTCCTGGTGTCCAATCTGGGCCTCCCCAGCTGCCCTTGGTGCTATTATGTCTTCTTCAGGCTCATTCCTGCTATGAAGAAAAAGCTCCAGCCTCTCTCAAACCACCCTTCCATCCCTCCCAGGCTATTCCAGTTCTGTCCTCAGTCTCCAAAACACTGAGCACAGAGCCCTCAGCCTCTCCCTCCTGGTTTTGAGATGAGGCCTCCAAACCCCATCTTGGGAGATTTTTGTGTCCTCTTTAAGGTCTGTGAAAATGGAACAATAGTGATCAAAGTAATTTTCTCCCAAATCTTGCAGTGACAAAACAAGGGTCAATATCTCTAAACTGAATGAGGGTGGATTTACATTTGTTAGAAGAGGAAAAATTTTAGAATTATAAGAGCGGCACAAAACTGCAACAGTTATTCCAGAGAAGTGGATGCCCCATCCCAGGAATTGTCCAAGATCAGGAGCTTCGTGCAACCTGACCCAGTGAAACCCCCTGCCCTTCCCAAGGATGGAATTCCTGTAGTGTGGGTTCTCTGATGTGCTGGGTGCCCTCACAAGGCTTGTGGCCAGAATGTCTGCTGAGGGCAGCCAGGCTGCTGCAGGGGCAGTGACCTCACAGCCATCACCATGGCAGCCCTGTCCCCTGGGCCTGGCTGTGCCCTTTGCTCTGCCCCTGCCTTGGCTTTGCTGGCATGAAGAGTTTTGTCATTGATATCTTGTCCCCAAGGTGCTGGGGCCAATGGCTTCCCAGTCAGGCTCCTGGAGCACAAGTGGCATTTCAGAGGCCAGCAAGGAATGAGCCCTGAGGCAGCAGCTCTGCAGTGGTGGCCACCAGGCCAGGCTGCCAAGGGAGGCTTCTGGCCATGGCCTGCAAGCAGCTGCTGCTGCCAAGGTGCCTTTGGTGCCTCAGGCTCTCCCTGGCACAGCTCCCAGCACGGCACTCTGCCCTTGTGCCCGAGCCCTTCCCTGTGCTGGGGCTGGCCTGGGGCTTTTCCTGCAGTGGGACCTGCCCTACTGATGGCACAGGAAAGGCAGTTCCTGCTGGAGCAGGAGGCTCTGCCGGCAAAGGGCTCCAACAACTACAGCAAGGCCCTGCTGCCTTCAAAATTGCTGCCCAGAGCACTATATTCCAATATTTGTTATAGCTCCTGGACTTGAAGCAAATAACTCTGGTTAAGATGTTTCTGTCTGATGAAGATCAGAATCAATCGGAGCCATATATATATAATTTATCTGGTATTCCTTTAATAATCCTGTGGGACAAATTGGGTTAAAGTTCAATCCGACCTGTCCAATCTTCTACACCTTGGAAAAACTCTGGGGCTGGTATTGGATCCAGCTGCTCCCAGTCTCCTCCCTTAGCAGGCATTTTAGAAGTCTAGGGGCCCTGCAGGGGTTTGAGGATCCATTGTGGCTGTTTGATGTAATTTCTCCACCTCATGTCTCAGCAGGAGTTTCTCCAAAAGAGAAATAAAGCTTTTCCTGAAGCCCCCACTGTGTCCATGAGAGGAACCCCTGTAAGTGTCTGGGACATCCCGGCTCTTTGGCAGCCTGGGGACTCCTGGGATGTCACCGTGGAGCCGCTGTGAGTGCCTGTGACAGATGGGTGCCTGTGCAGCCCAAGGTGCCCTGGGATGTCACCATGGAATGGCTGTGACTGCCTCTGACCACAGGGCTCTTTACCATCCCCAGAAAGCCCTGGGAGGTCTCCATGGAGCCCCTGTCTCTGTGTGTGACATTCCAGCTCTGGAACAGCCTGGAGACTCTTGGAAAATCCCCATGGAACCCCTGTGAGGGCCTGTGACAAATCTGATCCTTAGCAGGCAACCATCACCAGCCCCCTGTTGCTGTGGTCAGTTTCCACGGCAACCATCACCAGCCCCCCTGTTGTTATGGTAAGTTTCCATGGCAACCATCCCCAGCCCCCTGTTGCTATGGTCAGTTTCCATGGCAACCATCACCAGTCCCCTGTTGCTATGCTCAGTCCCTTGGCAGCTCCATGGAGACCCCATGCCAGGGGTGGTTGCCATGGACACCAGCTCAGGCCTGCAGCCAGAGCCCGTTGCCATGGCAACCATTGGCCGCCCCATCCCCAGGCTCATGGGATCCCAGAGCCACAGAACTGGCAGAGCTGGGAGGGACCCATGAGGATCCTCCAGTCCAACTGCTGGCCCTGCACAGGACACCCCAACAATGCCAGCCGGGGCCTGGCAGCGCTGGCCAAACGCTGCTGCAGCTCAGAGAGCCCTGGAGCTGGGACCCTGCCCTGGGGAGCCTGGCCAGGGCCCCAGCAGCCTCGGGGCAAAAACCTTTTCCTGACATCCAAGCTGAGCCTGCCCCGACTCAGCTGCAGCCGTTCCCTCCACTCCTGTCCCTGGGCACCAAAGGGAAGAGGTTCCCACAGCCCCAGCCAGGGACCCGCTCCCAAGGCTCTTGCCATGGCCACCAGGGCTGGCACCAGCTGGGATGCTCGGTTTCCACGGGCTGGGGTTTAGGAATGGGATTCCCCAATTTCCTGCTCCCGCTAAAACCGCGCTGCCCTCGCTGCCCTCCCGCCTGCCATGGAAAGCACAAAATGCAAAGATCCCGGGCTGGGATAAGAACAATTTATTGGGAACAGCAACAACATAAGGAACAACCAGGAACAGAAACAATACTGGTAACAGAAGGGATAAGAAAAATTATTTACAGGAAAACTACAACAAAACTGCCTGGCTCTTCCCAGCAACGTCTTTCCCCTGCCTGGAAATGTCACCCTTCTCCTCATGGAGAGAGCGCAAGTGCCTTTCCTGCCACTTGCAATGACCTGAGGTGGGAGTGAATGTAATGACAGGGCCATGGCCAGACCCTCATGTTCTCCAATTCCACATCATGTCATTGGCAGGGGAAGGAAAAGGGACAGGTGTCTTCTCAGCATGGATCACAGGGAACATGGATCACCAGGACTCTTCCCAATGTGGGATCTCCCATGGGGGATGAAACTGGAGTGGTGCATGAAGCTGTTCCTGCAATCAGGGCATTTGCAGGGCTTCCCGTACTGGTGGCTCCATTGGTGTCTTGACAAGTGAGACCTCTGGGTGAAGCTCTTCCCACACTGGGAACACTCGTAGGGCCTCTCCCCAGTGTGGACACGCATGTGGGTGAAAAGGTGAGAGGTTTGCTTGAATCCCTTCCCGCAGTCAGGGCAGAGGAAGGGCCTCTCATCAGTGTGAATTCGCTGGTGGTAGAGGAGATGGGAGATTCTATGAAACCTCTTCCCACACTGGGGACACTTGTAGGGCCTCTCCCCAGTGTGGATGCGTTGGTGGATGATGAGGGCAGAGCTGCAGCTGAAGCCCTTTCCACACTCCCCACACTCGTAGGCCCATTCCCCAGTGTGGATCATCTGGTGGCGGATCAGGGTGCTGCTCTGCCTGAAGCTCTTCCCACACTCCAGGCACTTGTAGGGCTTCTCCCCATTGCGAAGCTGCTCCTGGGTCACAAGCTCTGAGCTCTGGCTGAAGCTCTGTCCACCTTCCTGGCTCAGGGTGGGTCGTTCCTCCTCAGAGCACCCTGGGATGGGTTTGCAGCCCCTCCTCCTGTGGGATCTCTGGGGCTTATCCTCTACATTGGAATTCTGCAGTGTGGAGCCACTAAAAATGGCCTCTTCCATGAGGTTCTGCTGTGGGGATTTGTCCTCCCTGGTCTCCATCCTCAGCTTCTTCCCTGGGGGAGGAAGGACAAGGAGAGGATGGGATTTGCCTCCATGCCAGAGGGAAGGGGAAGGAGATCCCCCCAGTGCATCCCCGGCAGGACGGGGTTGGCAGCAGGGTTGTCCTGCAGCCGGGGGCTGTGCTGGGCTGGGAGATGGAGCAGGAGAGAGGGGGAAAGGGGCACTGACTTCCTCCTCACCTGCCTGGCTGTCCCGGGGCATTGTGTCAGTTTGAAAAGACAGGTGTCTGCTAAGGAAGGCAGGAGACTCCCTTGAAATGGAAAATGTTAATCCCTTCACTTGGAATTATAATTTTCAAAATAAGAGGCTGTCAAGCAAAATCTATGGGAATAGGAATAACAGTTCTTCAGTGGAAAAATTAAAAATACAAATGCAGTAGGACTAAAAAATTACTTACAGAGTCAGAATATGGCCTGACACCCTGTGGGTCAGTGTGTTGGTAGCACTCCTGTTAAATGGTGGCTGCAGTGCTCCTGCAGTGACAGGTGTGGTTCTGTTGGAGCAGTGATCCTGTAGAAGGGTGCAGTTTTCCTCTGAAGGTCCAGTGGTGGTGCCGATCGGCCTGGTCTTCCAATGGGATCCCGTGGAGCTGACAGCTGCTCTTCTGGGAATCCTGTGGGAGAAGACAGACTCTTGTTCACATCCTCAGATTATATTCAGGTAGGATTGCTTGGCTCCTCCCTCTGGGCGGAGCTTCTCACAATGGGATGTTGGAATTTTTATCAGTGACACTCAATGGCCCATTAACAGAAGATATCTCCCTGGAGGGAGGATTCCTTGTGGAAGAGATTAAGTAAACTGCTCAATTAACAGATGATAATTGCCCCACCTTTAACAGAGGGTAATTGAATACACACCCAGCTAAACCTGAGACACTGTTCTAGCCTTGGAAAGCAGGATTTGGTACCAGGACTTGTTATGGAATGCAACCCTGATTGAAGGCAGAGATAGAATCTCCAGAGCTTGCAGCCAGAAATGGACAGTTGTGTGATACTCATTTCAACATCTTCTCTTTTGGAATTATTGACTAATGATTATTTGCTTTGCCAATCTAATACTTCTGTAATTTTTTGCAAATTTGCACTATCTAAATTACACTGTTCCTTAAGTTAAGTTGGTTTCTGTATCTTTGCTGCTGGCCCTGCCCACTGGTGAAACAGGGCCCCATCCTGCCTAAGTGTTGCCTGGAAAGACAAAAACCCTCACTCTAAATGTCCCCCCTTCCTCCTTGTTGCCCACACTTCATACACTGATCATGATGTCCTATGGTCTGGGGTATCCCTGGGGTCAGCTGGGATCTCCTGTCCTTGCTGTGTCCCCTCCCAACCTCCCCCACACCCTCAGCCCCTCCCCAGAGTGGCTGAATGAGAGGCAGGACAGGCCTTGGTTCAGTGTGAGCTCAGCAAGAACCAAACCATCTCTGTGTGCTCAGCCCTGTGCTCAGCCCCCAGCCCCGGCATTTCCTCCACTGCAACCGTGGACCCCCCTTTCCCACCCTTCTGCCCCACGGCCGCCGCAGCACCGGCTGACAATAGAAGCAATTCTGTGGCAATTCCAAGTTTCATTGGTTCCTGCACAGCTTCAGCTCAGCTGCTGGCAGGTTCCAATTGAAGAAAAGTGCAAATTCGGCCCAATACAGATATTATTAAAAGGAAGGGGAAGTGTTTAGTAGCTGTCACAAAGGTGACAGGGATGAAGAGAATAATGATTCTCACATTTGGCAAAGAACCCAAGCCTGGGAATTCAGGAGTTATTTGGGAATTTAGCTACTTGAGCTGGCCTTCTTGTGGCACTTTAGGCAGCCTTGTGTTCTACACCACGGGGTGAATGAACCTTGTCAGTGTCACTGGAAGTATTTGCTCGCTTTCCTCCAGTGATTTTAACAAACTTTTCAAGGAAGGACAACCAAATATTTTCTTTACACTCCAGGCCCACAACAGCCATTTTTCTCACCAGTTCTGCCATAGGTCGCTCAGAGGAAGCTGCATCAGAGTTTCCAAGAGTTCTTCCAGAGAGAACCACAACCTCCTCAGAAGAGGGAACCATGCTGTTGTCAAAGGCACCTGGGGTCAAAGAACAGTGCCCTGAACTCACTGTGCCAAAAGAATTTTGCAATCTGGATAAGAAAATTGTTAGAGAGATGCCTCTGTCCAAATTAAGGCGCTAACAAGACGAAATCCTACGTGGATTTTATTGAACAGTAAATGTGAGGTAGAGAGTGAGATGGAAAGAAAGAGAAAAGGGGGGGAGAGCAAGGGAGTGACAGGGACAGAGACCTCCCCTGGGGCAGGGCAAGTGTGACATTGTCCCCTGTGTGTGTGGCCTTCCCGGGGTGGGGGTTTTACACCTGAGCCAGTTTGGGTAAGGGGTGTGGTGTTCACCCCCTGAGCAGGGATTCCCCCACTGTTTCAGGTTGCAGTGTAAGATGGAACCAAATGCCTGTTTTCAATCCCCATCTTCATCAACTGCTATAAACAGGTGGGGCAGGGTTCTTTATCTTTTCCATGACTCAGCCCTGATAACGCCCTCCAGGGGAGATATCTTCTGTGAATGGGCCATTGTGTGTCACTGCAGGACTGATCAAATTCCATCATCCCATTGTGGGATGCTCCACCCAGGGGGAGGATCCAAGCATTCCTACCTGCATATAAGCTGAGCCTTGCAACACCAGGAGCAGCTTGCCTACTGGATTCCCAGAGGACAAGAGCTCCAGAACCACCACTGGACCTCCAGAGGAAGACCAGACCCTTCTGCAGGATCACTGCTTGGACAGAATCACGTTCATCACTCCCACAGGACTGCAGCCACCATTTAATGGGACTGCTGCCACCACCCTGACCAGCAACAGGGTGTCAGGTTATATCCTGACTCTGTCAGTTTAAGGCAGCGTTTCTATATCATTGCCTTGATCTTCATTTTCTTGTTAAATTGTACTTCTGATTTAGACTCTCCTCCAGGTTTGCCTTCAAACCAGTCCCAAAGACAATGTGTGCAGCCTTTGTTTGGTCCCCGAAACAGGATTTCCCATTCCCAAATCTTGATTGGATGGAGGAGGAAGCTGCACGAAACAGGAAGGATCCCCGGGACACCCAGACAGGTGAGGAGGAAGTCAGTGCCCCTTTCCCCCTCTCTCCTGCTCCATCTCCCAGCCCAGCACAGCCCCTGGCTGCAGGACAACCCTGTTGCCAACCCCACCCTGCCGGGGATGCACTGGGGGGATCTCCTTCCCCTTCCCTGTGGAATGGAGGCAAATCCCATCGTCTTCTTGTCCTTCCGCCCCTAGGGAAGGAGCTGAGGATGGAGACCAGGGAAGTCAAATCCCCTTGGCAGAACCATGTGGAAGAGGCCATTTTAAGTGGCTCCACGGTGCAGAATTCCAACATAAAGGAAAAGTCCCAGAGATCTCACAGGAGGAGGGGCTCAAAACCCAGCCCAGGGGGCTCTGAGGAGGAAAGACCCACCCTGAGCCAGGAAGGTGGACAGAGCTTCAGCCAGAGATCAGAGCTGGTGGTCCATGGGGAGCTTCACAATGGGGAGAAGCCCCACAAGTGCTTGGATTGTGGGAAGAGCTTCAGCAAGAGTAACCACCTGATCAGGCACCAGCACATCCACACTGGGGAATGGCCCTATGAGTGTGGGGAGTGTGGGAAGGGCTTCAGCTGCAGATCCACCTTTGTGAAACACCAACACATCCACACTGGGGAGAGGCCCTACGAGTGTCCCCAGTGTCAGAAGAGGTTTCAGACCAGCTTCAGTCTCCTCCAGCACCAGAGAATTCACTCACAGGAGAGGCCCTTCCTCTGCCCTGACTGTGGGAAGGGCTTCAAGCGGAAATACCATCTCATCAGGCACCAGGGGCGCATCCACACTGGGGAGAGGCCCTACGAGTGTCTCCAGTGTGGGAAGAGCTTCACTTTCAGCTGTAACTTGACCAGACACAAAGAGAGTCATGGGTAAGTGAAGCCCTGCAAATGCCCCCATTTCAGGAGGAGCTGCATTCACTGCTCCAAATTCATGCTCCATTGGAGGTCCCACATTGGGAAGAGCCCCCGTGATCCATGTTCCCTGTGATCCATGTGAGGAAGACACCTGTCCCTTTTCCTGCCCCTCCCAGTGACATGATGTGGGATGGAGGAACATGAGGGTCTGGCCATGGCCCTGTCATTACATTCACTCCCACCTCAGAACATTGCCAGGAGCAGGAAAGGGACTCTCTCTCTCTCTCTCTCTCTCCCTGAGGAGAAGGGTGTCCTTTCCAGTCATGGGAAATTGTGGCCAGGCAGACCCAGTGAGTTGTGTGCTAGTTTTCCCTGTAAACAGTTTTATTTATCCCTTCTGTTTTCAATATTGTTTCTGTTTCATTTGTTCCTTATCTCATTGCTGTTCCCAATTAATTGTTCTTATCCCAGCCCGGGATCTTTGCCTTTTGTGCTTTCCATGGCAGGCGGGAGGGCAGCGAGGGCAGCGCGGTTTTAGCGGGAGCAGGAAATTGGGAAATCCCATTCCTAAACCCCAGCCCATGGAAACCGAGCATCCCAGCTGGTGCCAGCCCTGGGGGCCATGGCAGCAGCCTTGGGAGCGGGTCCCTGGCTGGGGCTGTGGGAACCTCTTCCCTCTGGTGCCCAGGGACAGGAGTGGAGGGAACGGCTGCAGCTGAGTCGGGGCAGGCTCAGCTTGGATGTCAGGAAAAGGTTTTTGCCCAGAGGCTGCTGGGGCCCTGGCCAGGCTCCCCAGGGAAGGATCCCAGCTCCAGGGCTCTCTGAGCTGCAGCAGCGTTTGGCCAGCACTGCCAGGCCCAGGCTGGCATTGTTGGGGTGTCCTGTGCAGGGCCAGCAGTTGGACTGGAGGATCCTGATGGGTCCCTCCCAGCTCAGCCAGTTCTATGTGTTGAAGATTGCAATGCAAGATGTATTTCATTACCATCTGTATGGCAGATTATCTTTTGTCAAGTGGGCAGTTTGCCTTATCCGTCTCTTTGAGTGACCACATTCACACCTCCCTCGGGAGGGGACATCTGCTGATAACAGACTATTGAATGTCACTGCACGACTGATAAGAACTATAACATCCCATTGTGAGATGCTCCGCCAAGAGGGAGGAGCCAAGCATTGCTACCCAGATAGAATCCAGAAGTTTTGAGACACCAGCACGGCTTTCTCCACAGGATTCCCCAGAGAAACAGCAGCTGCCTCTTCTTCCACTGGATCTTCAGAGGAAGAATAATTCCCTCTCTACAGGTCCCCCTTCCTCCAACAGAACCACCCCTGACACTGCAGGAGGGCTTCAGCCACATTTCCAATTGGACTGCCACCAACACCCTGACCCACAGGGTGTTAGGTTGGGTTCTGACTCTGTCAGTGTTGTTCTAGTGTACTGCACTGTTTATTTTATCCTTTTTTTTTCTTCCCTATTAAAGAGCTGTTATTTCCTGCTCCCATTTTTTTGTGCCTGAGAGCCCCTTAATTTAAAATTGATAGCAATTTGGAGGGGTGGGGAGGGTTTACATTCTCCATTTCAGCGGAGGCTTCTACCTTCCTTAGCAAACTCCTGTCTTTCCAAGCAAGACAGTTTATTAGGGTCTAACACTGCAGGGGTCTAGGGGTTAAAGAGAACAGCAAGGGAGGGTTTAGGGTAGAAATACAGGAAAAGAGGGGGTAGAGGAGAGCATCAGGGATCTAAGGGTTTAGGGGTGGTATACAGGGAAAGGGACCAATAGGGAATGCCAGAGTGGAAAGGTGGAGACATAGACTGATGGGAAGACAGGGAAGGGAGAACTCTCTAGAACATGAACATATGAAGGTAATAGGGGTAGGAAAGGCCAATGGGCCAATGGGGAGGACAGAACTAGGACAATTTACCATAGTGCTTCAGAGCACCATGGGGGAAGTTTCTTTCCTCACCCTGAGCTGTGAGGAATGCCCGGAGCCTAAGGTGCATCTCTCCAGGGCATTGCTCTTGCCCTGTCCCCAGTAGGCTCACAGGCTCTCACAACTCCCCCTTTTTGTTTAGTTAAAAGTCTTCCCCTATGGATTTCTGCAAGCACCTAACAAAATAAGGGAACATTACTTACATAACAATAGCTATAAGTCATAATAGTACGAAAGTAATAACTCAAAGAGGAAATAGTACATAAGATTAGGATACAACTGAAATAATTGAATGGGTAGGAACTAATTAAACAACATCTTTTTTCTGGAATGCAAGATCGATAGGAAGTTGTATTGTTCAGGCAGTACAGAGCTGTTTCCTTTTCAGGCTATTGCTGCATCTATACGCCACATCTTTCGTTCTTCTTTTCCACGCTGCTTGTGCTTGTCATCACAGCTTTTGGCAAGGATCGTTATTCTTGTAGGACAGGGACCCCCTCTCTCAGTCCCTGCATGCCTTGCAGCGCTTCTTATCAGGCACGGATACCTGCTTTGGATTCCTCCCTCTTTTGGATTGGACAGGGGCCTCCAGGGTCTGCAATCTCCCTGCCATCTCCCAATCACCTTCCCTAGCAGCTTGTTCCCACTCCCCTGCCCAGTGATCCTCAGGCTCGGTGTTAGAGTCTGGGGAATCACTGTCTTCTGCTGAGGAGGAGGGCCTGCTGGTAGAGGAGCCGTGCTCCTGGGTAACCGGTGCGGCCCCGTGCCGTGGGCTGCTGGCAGCCAAGATGGCTGCCTTCCGGTCACCATCATGGCCACTTCCGGCTCCGGGGATGTGGGAGCCACAAGTGTCATGGCCCCAGGGGTGGAGCCTGGGGTGGAGAAGGTGGAGACCACAAGGGGAAAGGCAGAGCCTGCATCGGGAAGGGTGGTTGGGATCCCAACACAGGGACAACCATCGACACAATGGGTGGAGGGGAATGTGTTGCAGGGGAGGAGCCCAACAATGGAGGAGCAGGAACAGGAAAGTGGCCATTTTGGGGTGCGAGGGTGGGAAAACTTGGATCAGGAGGGGACAAAATGGCAGGGCTGGCCATGTTGCCGGCGCCATTTTGTGGGGTAATGGCCACTGGGGGAGATGAAAGAGGGTATGCAGGCACAGGAGGAAGGTTGAGGGGAAGGTCCAGAGCAGCACGGCCAGTGCCATCCTGGTGAGGGGAGAGAGGAGACTGGGAGGCGTCAGGGAGACGGCAGCAACCATGTGCTGGATAGTGACATCTGCCTGCTGATTGCTCCTCAGGTGGGGAAGAGGGTTTGGGGGCATGGGGAGAGGATGAAGTGGAAGGGGTTTTGAACTGGGGACCCAAAACTTTTCCTGAATTTTCCCCTGATTTTTTTAACTGAATCATAAATAGCAAAAAAAGAAGATAAAGCTTTTTAACATAAATGGAACGAAAAAGATAATAAAACTTCCCCACTTTAAAATTTCCCTGCATTTTTAAAACAAATAACTTGATCCCGACCATACCCCAAATCTCAAGTGGTGAAACTGATTTCCTTGTAACATAAAATATTTGAAAAGAAAATGATAAAAAGCTTTCAAATTCTCCTTTGAAAAATGATTCCCCAAGCAACAAGGGCTAATGTAACTTGGATATAAATCTCCCGTTGTGGAACAATGAGTTTTGTGCCTATTCTGCAGTCTTCCCACCCACAGGATTTAAAGTGAGAAAACAAGAGAAAAGGGGGACACTGACTGAAACATACTCATCCAGCAGTGCCTCAACAAAGGATCTCGTGGTGGGTCTGTCAAGGAGAGCGATCCTCCAGTCCGTGACTCTGGGAGGGTTGCAGGTCTCTCCCCTCAGCGTGCCCTGATAAAACTCAGAGGTTGCCTTAGGGTCGTGGCTGACCCAAAGGCAACTTAGATTGCAGCCATGCTGGAGATGCTCTCCAGGGGTACCAGACAAAGGTCCCTGTTCGGGCTCCTCTTGTTGTGGTCTGCGGTGGTGGTGAATGCAACCTTCCCTGAGAGCATCTTGCACCAACAGGCAGGAGCCACAGGAGCACCAGCACACACAGACACACAGACACACAGACACACACACAGACACACAGACACACACACACGCACAGACACACACAGACACACACAGACACACACAGACACACAGACACGCACAGACACACACAGACACACACAGACACACACAGACACACAGACACACACAGACACACAGACACACACACAGACACACACAGACACACACTGACCCACGCACAGACACACACACACACAGAGACACACACACACAGACACACACAGACACAGACACACAGACACACAGACACACACAGACACAGACACAGACACACAGACACACACACACACACACACACACACACACTGACCCACGCACAGACACACACACACACAGAGATACACACACACACACACAGACACACACAGACACAGACACACACACACACACACACACACACAGACACACACACACACATGCACACACACACAGACACACACACACAGACACACACACACAGACACACACACAGACACACAGACACAGCAGCTCAGCAGTGAATACACAGGAGGGTCCAGGCATAGAGTTTTAATGTGTTTTATTTCAGGCAATGATGAAGAGGTCCAGGGGCAAAAATCAAAGACAAAGGAGGGTCTAGGGTATAAATCAGGATAGAGGGGGTGTAGGAGAGCATCAAGGATCCAGTAGTCTGAGGGCTCAGGGGTGGTACACAGGGAAGGGACCAATAGGGAGTGCAAGAAAGGCTAGGTGGAGACATAAACCAATGGGAAGACAGGGAAGGGAGAACCCCCTAGAACATGAACATATAAGGGTAAAAGAGGTAGAAAAGCCAAAGGGCCAATAGGGAGGACAGAACTGGGAGAAATTAACATAGTGCTGTGAGGCACCATGGGGGACGCTTCTTTCCTGACCCTGAGCTGTGGGGAATGCCCGGAGTCTGAGGTGCATCTCTCCAGGGCATTGCTGTTGGCCTCTCCCCAGTCAGCTCACAGGTCTCCAAACACACACTGGAGTTGTCTGGGGCCGTTCATCATTTCTCTGCTCTCCAGCACCGAGGCAATGGACTCTGGCTACATCCCTGAGCTCGTGCCGATGGCAACCACCCCTGGCAATTGGGCTCCATGGAGCTGCTCTCAGGAAACCCCCAAGAGCTGGGGAGTGCCCCAAAACCACCTCAGAAATGTGAGATACCCCGGCATCTCTTCATGAACATGGAATATCCAAAAACTCAGTCAATAACGGCCTTCCCTTCCCTTCCCTTCATCATCCCCAAACTTTGGCTGTCTTATTCCCGACCCCAGCCCACCTCCCCAGTCCCAACCCCAACCCTTCCCACCCCTCCTGGACATCAAGACATCCCTTCCAAGCTGTACTTCCCCCATTCCACACCTCTCAAAACCCATCCCACCCATCCTGCCCCACTCAATGCTCATCTCACCCTCCTGATTTGCATTCCACTTTGCCCAATCCCTTTCAACCCCATTTCACCCCAAGGGGCTGTGGAATCAAGGAATTTTGGGGTGGGAGTGAGTAGTTTCACTGGCATTGAGGTGACAGATCAAACCCTATTGTCTCTTTGAGTGCCAAGAAAGGGAGACAACTAAATCAAATACTCCCAAATTCTCCCAATTATTTCCCTGAATCCCAGATTCCTCTGAAACACAAGTAAAAAGTGAGGCTTTAGATGCCTTTGATGAATTTATTGATTTTGACCCCAATTTTCTCTGTTTTTGAGGGATGAAGATTAATCCAAAGAAAATTAAGGCCAAAAGAAAGGAACAACCAGCCCAGTGTCTTTCCAACATGGATCACCAGGAATGTGGGTCACCAGGGCTCTGACCAACGTGGGTCCTCCCATAGGGGATGAAACTGGAGTAGTGCACGAAGTTCTTCCTGCACTTGGGGCATTTGCAAGGCTTCCCTTACTGGTGATTCCATTGGTGTCTGGTCAAGTTAGAGCTCTGGGTGAAGCTCTTCCCACACTGGGAACACTCGTAGGGCCTCTCCCCAGTGTGGATGCGCCGGTGCCTGATGAGGTGGGAGTTGTGCTTGAAGCCCTTCCCACAGTTGGGGCAGCGGAAGGGCCTCTCCTGGGTGTGAATCCGCTCATGCAGGAGGAGACTGGAGCTGGTTTGAAACCTCTTCCCACACTGGGAACACTCGTAGGGCCTCTCCCCAGTGTGGATGAGCCGGTGGGTGATGAGGTGGGAGTTGTACTTGAAGCCCTTCCCACAGTCGAGGCAGTGGAAGGGCCTCTCATCCGTGTGAATCCGCTCATGCAGGAGGAGATGGGAGCTGGTCCGAAACCTCTTCCCACACTGGGGACACTCGTAGGGCCTCTCCCCAGTGTGGATGCGTTGGTGGATGATGAGGGCAGAGCTGCAGCTGAAGCCCTTTCCACACTCCCCACACTCGTAGGGCCATTCCCCAGTGTGGATCATCTGGTGGCGGATCAGGGTGCTGCTCTGCCTGAAGCTCTTCCCACACTCCAAGCACTTGTAGGGCTTCTCCCCATCATGAAGCTGCTCATGGACCACCGACTCTGAGCTGTGGCTGAAGCTCTGTCCACCTTCCTGGCTCAGGGTGGGTCTTTCCTCCTCAGAGCACCCTGGGATGGGTTTAGAGCCCCTCTTCCTGTAGAATCTCTGGGACTTGTCCTCCCCATTGGATTCCTGTGCCCTGGAGTCACTAAAAATGGCCTCTTCCATGAGGTTCTGCTGTGGGGATTTGTCCTCCCTGGTCTCCATCCTCAGCTCCTTCTCTGGGGGAGAAAGGACAAGGAGAGGATGTGATTTGCCTCCGTGCCACAGGGAAGGGGAAGGAGATCCCCCCAGAGCATCCCTGGCAGGATGGGGTTGGCAGCAGGGTTGTCCTGCAGCCAGGGGCTGTGCTGGGCTGGGAGATGGAGCAGGAGAGAGGGGGAAAGGGGCACTGACTTCCTCCTCACCTGCCTGGCTGTCCCGGGGCATTGTGTCAGTTTGAAAAGACAGGTGTCTGCTAAGGAAGGCAGGAGACTCCCTTGAAATGGAAAATGTTAATCCCTTCACTTGGAATTATAATTTTCAAAATAAGAGGCTGTCAAGCAAAATCTATGGGAATAGGAATAACAGTTCTTCAGTGGAAAAATTAAAAATACAAATGCAGTAGGACTAAAAAATTACTTACAGAGTCAGAATATGGCCTGACACCCTGTGGGTCAGTGTGTTGGTAGCACTCCTGTTAAATGGTGGCTGCAGTGCTCCTGCAGTGACAGGTGTGGTTCTGTTGGAGCAGTGATCCTGTAGAAGGGTGCAGTTTTCCTCTGAAGGTCCAGTGGTGGTGCCGATCGGCCTGGTCTTCCAATGGGATCCCGTGGAGCTGACAGCTGCTCTTCTGGGAATCCTGTGGGAGAAGGCAGACTCTTGTTCACATCCTCAGATTATATTCAGGTAGGATTGCTTGGCTCCTCCCTCTGGGCGGAGCTTCTCACAATGGGATGATGGAATTTTTATCAGTGACACTCAATGGCCCATTAACAGAAGATATCTCCCTGGAGGGAGGATTCCTTGTGGAAGAGATTAAGTAAACTGCTCAATTAACAGATGATAATTGCCCCACCTTTAACAGAGGGTAATTGAATACACACCCAGCTAAACCTGAGACACTGTTCCAGCCTTGGAAAGCAGGATTTGGTACCAGGACTTGTTATGGAATGCAACCCTGATTGAAGGCAGAGATAGAATCTCCAGAGCTTGCAGCCAGAAATGGACAGTTGAGTGATACTCATTTCAACATCTTCTCTTTTGGAATTATTGACTAATGATTATTTGCTTTGCCAATCTAATACTTCTGTAATTTTTTGCAAATTTGCACTATCTAAATTACACTGTTCCTTAAGTTAAGATGGTGTCTGTATCTTTGGTGCTGGCCCTGCCCACTGGTGAAACAGGGCCCCATCCTGCCTAAGTGTTGCCTGGAAAGACAAAAACCCTCACTCTAAATGTCCCCCCTTCCTCCTTGTTCCCCACACTTCATGCACTGATCATGATGTCCTATGGTCTGGGGTATCCCTGGGGTCAGCTGGGATCTCCTGTCCTTGCTGTGTCCCCTCCCAACCTCCCCCACACCCTCAGCCCCTCCCCAGAGTGGCTGAATGAGAGGCAGGACAGGCCTTGGTTCAGTGTGAGCTCAGCAAGAACCAAACCATCTCTGTGTGCTCAGCCCTGTGCTCAGCCCCCAGCCCCGGCATTTCCTCCACTGCAACCGTGGACCCCCCTTTCCCACCCCTCTGCCCCACGGCCGCCGCAGCACCGGCTGACAATAGAAGCAATTCTGTGGCAATTCCAAGTTTCATTGGTTCCTGCACAGCTCCAGCTCAGCTGCTGGCAGGTTCCAATTAAAGAAAAGTGCAAATTCGGCCCAATACAGATATTATTAAAAGGAAGGGGAAGCGTTTAGTAGCTGTCACAAAGGTGACAGGGATGAAGAGAATAATGATTCTCACATTTGGCAAAGAACCCAAGCCTGGGAATTCAGGAGTTATTTGGGAATTTAGCTACTTGAGCTGGCCTTCTTGTAGCACTTTAGGCAGCCTTGTGTTTTACATCATGGGGTGAATGAACCTTGTCAGTGTCACTGGTAGCATTTGCTCGCTTTCCTCCAGTGATTTTAACAAACTTTTCAAGGAAGGACAACCAAATATTTTCTTTACACTCCAGGCCCACAACAGCCATTTTTCTCACCAGTTCTGCCATAGGTCGCTCAGAGGAAGCTGCATCAGAGTTTCCAAGAGTTCTTCCAGAGAGAACCACAACCTCCTCAGAGGAGGGAACCATGCTGTTGTCAAAGGCACCTGGGGTCAAAGAACCGTGCCCTGAACTCACTGTGCCAAAAGAATTTTGCAATCTGGTTAAGAAAATTGTTAGAGAGATGCCTCTATCCAAATTAAGGTGCTAACGAGACCAAATCCTGGATTTTATTGAACAGTAAATGTGAGGTAGAGAGAGAGATGGAAAGAAAGAGAAAAGGGGGTGTGGTGGTTTGACAGGAAATGTGTTTTCTGGGATGCTGTGTTTTTGGCCAATGGATATTCAGGCTTTAATATTGGCATTTAACCTGGCCATTGGGATATGGACACGCCTCTGAGAACACGGGGTTAAAAGCAGAGCTCTCCCCTGGGAGGGTCCTCTTGGGTTTCCGGCGGGAAAGAGTTCGGGTCTCTCCCCCGGCCCAGCTGCTGGCTGGGCAGGGGGAGGGGAAAAGCTATGTGGCCGAGAGATGTAGGCCTGAGCCCCGGGGTGGAAGGGTGGAAGAGAGAAAGAGAGAGAGACACACACCGGGAGCCATCGCGCAGCCCCCCCTGAGAGACAGAGAGAGAGAGATAAAGAGCCGCTGCCTGAGACTGTAACCTTGAAGCTTGATAAACATGGGCCTGTGCCGGCAGCACGGCTGGGACAGAGAAGGGGGGGGGTTCAGCCGGCCGCTTGTAGGAGCTTTTAACCCCTTTTTGGAAAATGAGAACTTTACAGAACATTGACCTTTCCTAGAAGATAGAGTGGAAGATGAAAAAGGAAATAGGCCAGTGTGAGAGAGGTCTGGGCAAGTGAGAGATAGTAGAAGAATAGAGAAGAATCCTAGTGGGAAGAGATGATGGAGTAGCTTTTGCTGGACTCTTTTTGTATAGCCATGGACAGAACCATGTTCCTTGTGATACAGAGACTGCATTCTAGGGGGAGGCAATGGCCTCAGAACCAAGAGGGTTCAGTGTTGATGCCCCTCGGCCCCAGGGGGTGAAAAAATATGGGGGGGACAGGTGTCCCAAAGGAGAGATTGTGGGGACAGGTGTCCCAAAGGAGAGACTGTGCCTTTTTTGGATCGGGACAGAGCATCCTTAAAAGACAACCCTAGAAGCAGTTCTGGTCCGTGTTCAGTGGTGAGAGCACTGGACATGAAAAAGAAGAAGTCACCACGGCAGATGTACTCCGGGCGGTGCCACAAGTGACACAGGAACACATGAGGCTTCGATTGTGTTTCCAGGGGAAGCCCATGGCACAAGAAGGACTCCTCTCCTCTTGATGAACTGAGGATTGATTGTTTGAAGGGTGGTGCTGGACCGAGAGTTGGTGATTTGAGAAACAAATGTATTGTGTTGGAAATTTGGTGGGGGGAGGAGGAAATGCATTTGTGAGGTTTTCATTTTCCCTGTGTGTGTGTTCCTTTTTATCTGTAGTTGTAGAGTAGTTAATAAAGTTCTGGTTCTTTTTTTTCCTTAAGTAGGAGCCTGCTTTGCTTATTCCTGGTCACATCTCACAGCAGAAACCAGGGAGAAGGTATCTTCATGGGGGCACTGGCATTGTGCCAGTGTCAAACCATGACAGGGGGAAGAGCAAGGGAGTGACAGGGACAGAGACCTCCCCTGGGGCAGGGCAAGTGTGACATTGTCCCCTGTGTGTGTGGCCTTCCCAGGGTGGGGGTTTTACACCTGAGCCAGTTTGGGTAAGGGGGGTGGTGTTCACCCCCTGAGCAGGGATTACCCCACTGTTTCAGGTTGCAGTGTAAGATGGAACCCAATGCATGTTTTCAATCCCCATCTTCGTCAACTGCTATAAACAGGTGGGGCAGGGTTCTTTATCTCTTCCATGACTCAGCCCTGATAACGCCCTCCAGGGGAGATATCTTCTGTGAATGGGCCATTGTGTGTCACTGCAGGACTGATCAAATTCCATCATCCCATTGTGGGATGCTCCGCCCAGGGGGAGGATCCAAGCATTCCTACCTGCATATAAGCTGAGCCTTGCAACACCAGGAGCAGCTTGCCTACTGGATTCCCAGAGGACAAGAGCTCCAGAACCACCACTGGACCTCCAGAGGAAGACCAGACCCTTCTACAGGATCACTGCTTGGACAGAATCACGTTCATCACTCCCACAGGACTGCAGCCACCATTTAATGGGACTGCTGCCACCACCCTGACCAGCAACAGGGTGTCAGGTTATATCCTGACTCTGTCTGTTTAAGGCAGTGTATCTGTATCATTGCCTTGATCTAAATTTTCTTATTAAATTGTAATTCTGAATTAGACTCTCCCCCAGGTTTGCCTTCAAACCAGTCCCAAAGACAATGTGTGCTCCCTTTGTTTTCTTCCCAAAATAGAATTTCCCATCTCCAAACCTTTGCCAGATGGAAGAGGAGGCTGCAAGGAAGAGGAAGGAGCCTCGAGACACCCAGGCAGGTGAGGAGGAAGTCAGTGCTCCTTTGCCCCTTTCTCCTGCTCCATCTCCCAGCCCAGCACAGCCCCCAGCTGCAGGACAACCCTACTGCCAACCCCGTCCTGCTGGGGATGCTCTGGGGGGATCTCCTTCCCCTTCCCTGTGGCACGGAGGCAAATCCCATCCTCTCCTTGTCCTTCCTCCCCCAGAGAAGGAGCTGAGGATGGAGACCAGAGAGGACAAATCCCCACAGCAGAATCTCGTGGAAGAGGCTGTTTTGAGCAACTCTAGTGCACAGGAATCCAACAGGGAAGAAAAGCCACAGAGATCCCAGAGGAGGAGGGGCTGCAAACCCAGCCCAGGAGGCTCTGAGGAGGAAAGACCCACCCTGAGCCAGGAAGGTGGACAGAGCTTCAGCCAGAGCTCAGAGCTGGTGGTCCATGAGCAGCTTCATGATGGGGAGAAGCCCTACAAGTGCTTGGAGTGTGGGAAGAGCTTCAGGCAGAGCAGCACCCTGATCCGCCACCAGATGATCCACACTGGGGAATGGCCCTACGAGTGTGGGGAGTGTGGAAAGGGCTTCAGCTGCAGCTCTGCCCTCATCAGGCACCAACGCATCCACACTGGGGAGAGGCCCTACGAGTGTCCCCAGTGTGGGAAGAGGTTTCGGACACGCTCCAATTACCTCTGCCACCAGCGCATTCATATAGAGGAGAGGCCCTTCCGCTGCCCTGAGTGCGGGAAGGGCTTCAAGCAAAACTCCCACCTCATCATCCACCGGTGCATCCACACCAGGGAGAGGCCCTACAAGTGTCCCACTTCATGGGAAGAGCTTCTCCATGAGCTCGAATTTGACCAGAAACCAATGGAGTCACCAGTAAGGGAAGTTCTGCGAGTGCCCCAGCTGCAGGAAGAGCTTCATGCACCACTCCTGCTTCTTTCTCCATTGGAGGTCCCACGTTGGGAAGAGCCCTGGGGATCCATTTTCCCTGTAATCCATGCTGGGAAGACAGCTGTCAATTTTCCTGCCCCTCCCAATGACCTGATGTGGCATTGAAAAATATAAGGGTCTGGCCATGGCCCTGTCATGACATTCACTCCCACCTCAGGTCATTGCCAGGGGCAGGAAAGGGACTCTCTCTCTCTCTCTCTCTCTCTCCCCCTGAGGAGAAGGGTGTCCTTTCCAGACAGGTTGAAATACATGGCCAGGAAGACCCAGTGAGTTGTGTTTTAGTTTTCCCTTTAAAAGTTTTATTTATCCCTTCTGTTATCAATATTGTTTCTGTTCCTCTTTGTTCCTTATCTCATTTCTGTTCCCAATTAATTGTTCTTATCCCAGCCCGGGATCTTTGCCTTTTGTGCTTTCCATGGGAGGCGGGAGGGCAGCGAGGGCAGCGCGGTTTTAGCGGGAGCAGGAAATTGGGAAATCCCATTCCTAAACCCCAGCCCATGGAAACCGAGCATCCCAGCTGGTGCCAGCCCTGGGGGCCATGGCAGCAGCCTTGGGAGCGGGTCCCTGGCTGGGGCTGTGGGAACCTCTTCCCTCTGGTGCCCAGGGACAGGAGTGGAGGGAACGGCTGCAGCTGAGTCGGGGCAGGCTCAGCTTGGATGTCAGGAAAAGGTTTTTGCCCAGAGGCTGCTGGGGCCCTGGCCAGGCTCCCCAGGGAAGGATCCCAGCTCCAGGGCTCTCTGAGCTGCAGCAGCGTTTGGCCAGCGCTGCCAGGCCCAGGCTGGCATTGTTGGGGTGTCCTGTGCAGGGCCAGCAGTTGGACTGGAGGATCCTGATGGGATCCACCCAGGGACTCCACCCTTTTCTACAGGAGCCCTGCTGCAACAGACCCACACCTGACACTGCAGGAGGACTGCAGCCACAATTCCAATTGGATTGCTACCAACAGCCTGACCAACAGGGTGTCAGGTTGGGTTCTGGTTCTGTCATTGCTGTTTTAGTTTACTGCATTGTTTATTTTCTCCTTTTATTTTCTTCCCCAATAAAGAACTGTTATTTCCTGCTCCTATATTTTTTGCCTGAGAGCCCCTTAATTTAAAATTTATAGCAATTTGGAGGCAGGGGGGGGTTATATTCTCCAATTCAGGGGAGGCTCCTGCCTTCCTTAGCAGGCACCTGTCTTTCCAAAGCAAGACAGCAGGACAGAAGGCACTTTGATTCCTTTTGTCCCAAGTTTCTCCTGAGTTCATGACTTCAGATGAACTGGAATGGTCCCGACAGCACAAAAGCAGCCACAATGAGCAGGATCAAACCCCCAGGTCACCATTAAATGCACTCAATCCACACCTTCCAGAGTCCAGCAGCAATTCCTGCCTGTGCCCCCAGCTCTGGCTCAGCCTAAGGGGCATCGCTCTGGTGTGTGTGGGGCCGGCTCCTGCAGGACACAGCACTGGGAGCCGCTCTGTGTCCCGCAGCTTCGGCATCTCAGGCGCCGCTCCACAGCTGCGGGGCTGTGCCACCACTGTTCCATGGCTGTAGCTCCTGTGCCACCACTGTTCCATGGCTGGAGTTCCTGTGCCACCACTGTTTCATGGCTGTAGTTCCTGTGCCACAACTGTTCCATGGCTGTAGTTCCTGTGCCACCACTGTTCCATGGCTGTAGCTTCTGTGCCACCACTGTTCCATGGCCGTAGTTCCTGTGCCACCCCTGTTCCATGGCTGTAGCTTCTGTGCCACCACTGTTCCATGGCCGTAGTTCCTGTGCCACCCCTGTTCCATGGCTGTAGCTTCTGTGCCACCACTGTTCCATGGCTGTAGTTCCTGTGCCACCACTGTTTCATGGCTGTAGCTCCTGTGGCACCACTGTTCCGCCTTTTCCATGCTCACTCCACTGCTGCTCCAAAGCTGTGCTGTGCTGTTTCAGCACGGTTCCTCTGCTCCTGCACCACTGCTCCACTGCTGCTCCAACACTGCTCATCTCCCACTTTTCCACTGCTCCTTCTCTGCTCCTCCCCTGCTCCCCCGGTGTTCCACGGCTGCTGCTTCTGTTCTAGTGCTGCTGCCACAGCTGCAGTGTCACAGAGAGGGGAACATTCGGGCAGCAACCACTGTGGTGTCACAGAGACCGGGACAACGGGACTGCCACAGCTGTGGTGTCACAGAGAGGGGAGCGCTGGGGCTGCCACAGCTGTGGTGTCACAGTGAGGGAAATGTTGGGGTGGCTGCTGCTGTAGTCATAGAAGGGAACACTGTGGCTGCCAGTGCTTTGTCATAGAGAGGAGAACATTGGGGCTTCCACTGCCCCCAGTGATGTCATAGAGAGGAGAACATTGGGGCTGCCATCCTTGTGAGCTCAAAGACAGGGTAACCTTGGGGCTGCTATCCCTGGTTTGTCATGGAGAGGCTAATCTTGGGGCTGCCCCCGCTGTGGTGTCATACAGAAGTCCATGTTGGGACTGCCAATGCAGTGGTGTTACAGGCAGGGGAATGTGTGGGAGTCACTGCTGGGGTATCACAGACAGGGGAGCATTTGGGGCTGCCACCCCTGTGGTGTCACAGAGAGGGGAATGTTGGGGCTGCCACTGTGGTGCTGTCATAGAGAGGAGAATGCTGGGGCTGCCACCTCTGTGGTGTCACAGAGAGGGGAATGTGGGGGCTGCTACTACTGTGTTTTCAGAGACAGGGCAATGTTGGGTTGGGCACCAAAGTGATGTCAGAGAGATTGGAATGTTGGGGCTGCCACCACTGTTTTCTCATAGAGAGGGGAATCTTTGTTCTGCCACAGTGTTGGTGTCATAAAGAGGGGAACACTGCGGGTGCCGCCTCTGTGGTGTCACAGAGAGGGGGACGAGGACTGGCACAGCTGTGTTGTCACAGAGACAGGAACAGTGGGGCTGCAACCACTGTGGTGTCCTAGAGAGGGGAACCTTGTGGCTTTCACCATTGTGGTGTCACAGAGAAGGGATTTAGGGCTGCCACAGCTGTGGTGTCACAGAGAGTGGAAGGTCAGGATTGCCTCCGATGTGGTGTCACAGAGAGGGGGACACTGGGGCAGCCATCACTGTGATGTCACAGAGAGGGGAATTTTAGGGCTGCCACCTCTGTTCTGTCACAGGGAGGGGAACAATGGAATTGCCACCCTTGTTGTGTGACAGACAGGGGAACGTTTGAATTGTCACTGCTGTGGTGTCACAGAGAGGGGGACATGGTCCTGCCACAGCTGTGGTGTCACAGAATGGGGGACACTGGGGCTGCCACCCCTGTGGTGTCACAGACAGGGGAATGCTCGATCTTGAAGTGCTGTGGTATCATAGAGAGGGGAACATTGGTGTTGCCACTGCTGTTGTGTCACAGACATGGGAACACTGCCAAACCTGCCCTGGTGCTGTGCCCACTGCAGTGCTGCTCCTCTGTGACATTGCAGGGCCTCCTGGGGACATTGTTCACACTCTGGAGACTCATGGGACTATAGGAGCCCTGTGACTCTCCAGGGTCTTGTAGAATCCATGGAACCAAGAGGAGACTGTGAAACTCTGGGGCTTCATGGAAGCATCCATTGTGATACCTCAGGGCCTCATGGTTCCCAGGAATCCTTGTGACTCTACAGGACTAAATGGAACCAAGGGGACATTGTGACACTGTGGAGTTCATGGAAGTGAGAGGATGCTCTGAGACTCAGGTGCCTGAAGATGCTCAGGAGCCGTTGTGACCCTGTGGCTTGTGGAACCAAAGGGACACTGTGACACTGTGGGGTCTCATGGAATCCAGAGGCCCTTGTGACTCAGTGAGGACAGTTGGAACCAAGGATCCATTGAGATATCTCAGGGCCTTGTGTTGTCCAGGGATCCTTGTGACATTGTGGGGCCTCATGGAACCAAAGGGAGCCTGGGACACTGTGTGATCTCAGGGAACCAAGGGGACTCAGAGACACTGTGGGGCCTCCTGGTTCTCAGTCACTTCTGACACTTGTGTCCATCTACAAAGAGGCAAAGCTGGGCAGCCTGAGCCTGTTGATCCAGAATATTCCCATCTCCATGGGAGGATGTTCCTGCCAGCTGTGGTGCTTTGTGTTGTCTCTGCTCTCTGGGGGAATTGCATCCTACAGGAGACCCCAACTACTCCTGTAGCTGACACCACAGGGCCTGCTGTGGGGTGGGAGCAGAGGCATCTTTCACTCTATCATGTTGCTCAGAGCCCATCCAAGCAGGAATGTTTCCAAGGATGGGGCATTCACTGGCTCTCCACCAAGGCTAACGGTGAAAGCAGGGTGCTGGGGGAGGCAGCAGGGAGAGCAGAGGCTGTGCTGGGTGAGCGAGGGAAGAGAATGAGTGCAGAAGGCACAGCCCACCAGGAGGCCACCAGGCAGAGCCGTGGAGCCTCCCCAGGTGAGGGTGACCTGCCCGGGGAGTGCCCTGCTGCCCCCAGGACTGTGCTGCCACCCCCGGTGGAGGTGTTTGCCCAGCAGGATGTCCCCTGGTCACCCGGGGCCGTGCCGCTGCCCCAGGCGGGAGGGCGCTGCCAGCTGAGTGTGCCGTCCCTGGGGTCAGTGGTGGAGGCGCCCCGAGCAGCCTGGCTGTGTTAAATGAGCACCCTGCAGCCCCTCTGTGCCCTGCCATGGCTGCCAAGACACCTGAAAGGACTGGCTACTGTGCTGCTGTGCCCTCTGCTGCCCCTTGTTCTGCCCTGCTGGCAGAAACTGCCGCAACCGCCCAAGCCCAGCACAGGTTGTCAATGGAGAGCGCTGCTGCTGATCCAGAGGGTGGAGAGACGTCATGCTGCAGAGCCACATTGAACAGGCACTCTGCCACTGCTGTGCCCTGCTGCCGCAGCTGGAACCCCAGAAGCAGCACTTGGTAGCAGCAGGGAGGCGCTTTGCCACTGCAGCCGCTGCAAGGCTCCCAGCCGCCACCACTGTGAGATGCCTTGCTCCTGCAGGACAGTGCCTGGCCATGGAGCGGGGTTTGCTGCCCCTCCACCAGGCCCTGCCACACCAGCTGAGATCTCAGAAGCGGTGCCCGGCCCCTGCGAGATTCCAGCTCCTCTGTGCCATGCTGCTGCCCCTGTAGCCATCTCTGCCTGCACTGGAACCACCTCTCTGTGCTTTGCTGTGACTGAAAGCGCCCCTACAGCTGTGCCCAGCCACGGCGAGACAGTGCCCGGCCCCGGCGGGAGAGCGCCCTGGCACTGTGAGGGGGTGCCTGGCTGCGGAGCCATTCCTGGCTGCTATGGAGCTGCCCGTGCCTGTTGCCAAGCTGTACCTGGCTGCTGTGAGACTCCCAGCTGCTGTGGAACATCTGGCTACGATCAAGCCGTATCTGTCGCTCCATGCCCTGCTGTCAACTGCTGGGAAAAGGCGTCGGCTGAGCAGTTCATGCAGGGGAGGGTCCCCGGCGGGGGTCCCTGGGCCAGTGCCCCACCTTGGCCAGCACCCAGCAGCCAGCTTAGAACTGGTGCAAACCAGGGGAATCTGACTGTTTAATTAAAACAAAGCATCCCAAAGGCCTGAGGTGGGTGATGATGCGATGGGATTGCTGCCCAGTGCTCTGAATGTATAAGTGAAGAAATTCAATGAAGTGCAGGCAAAAGGCAGGAGTAACTATGACTCTCTTAAGGCAGTTTTTGAGAGTATAGTTACAAACTGGGCATTGCTGCAGTGATTGCACCTCCTCATGGTCCTGCTGGAAACCCTGTGTAATGTAACCCAGTCGATCTCTGCCCCAGCACAGAGGTGGTGGGGATGGCCAGTTCAACGTCCTCCTGTTGAAATGTCATCCTCCTGAAACAAACAGTAAGAGCTGGGTGGCTCTTTGCCCAAGATCTGACTCCAGGATTTTAAAGTGGGCAAAAGATTGCTATGTCCTTGCTCTGTCCTTCTTATTCTACCTCTCCTAAACTTGTGGCAAATTTACTATCCGGAGCCATAAAATGGGGAACCATTTTAAAACAAAACCTCTAAACATAACTAGGTGACCTGGTGTCCCAGGGTCTACAACTGGACACCTTCTCTCAATTTTGCAAGGTAAACCTGGTGTTTTTATTTTCTAAACACCAGCTAGACCTGTTGTCTAAAAACTGGGTAGACCTAGTGTTGAAAAATTTACCATCTCACCCCCCCCGTATGTGAATTGGCTTCTCTGGTGAACTCTGAGTTTTCTAGATTGGACTTGTTTATGAATAACTTTGAATGTGTTCATTTTCCCGCAAGCTGGGAGGGTTTGAGCAGGCTGCCTGAGGTCTATGAACAGTTTGCACCATGGCCAAGGGTGGGACTGAAGATCTGCCTTCCGAGGAACTGTGAATCGTTTGTGCTTGACAACAGGTAGAGAAACAGCAATTGTGAGACTGAGGGCACACCAGAAACATCACCTGCTGAGCCGGAGAACAACACCAAGCCGGCGACATCCCCAGCTCAGACAGAGAACCACGGGGAACAGACACTGGAAGACATCCTTACTGTGACTGCTCCTGATAACAAATCCACCTTGTCCTTGCTGTGGTACCCGGGTGAACTGTGTGTTGGGCTTGATTGAACACCTGAGGGTAGCCCACGGGATAAGGAGGGCTTGTTTTCTGTGTGCTCAATGTGGAAAAGAGAAGAGTAATGATCATGGTATTGTTTGTCACTTTGGTAAATGCAGGGGAGCAGCAGAAATGGCTCCAGGCAGGGAGTGGATATATGAGGAATGCAGCAGAGACTTCAAGATGAAAATTGCTCTGGGACAACACAAAAGATTGGCACATTCATTGGTTAGAAATCAGGAAAGGGTTGCTGTTTTCCACCCAAAAGAGACTTCCAACCCAGGAGCCCACCAAAAATGCTGGACTAAAGAGGAGGAAGAACTACTGGTAAGATTGGAGGCTCAGTTTGAGGGCAACAAAAGCATCAATAAACTCATTGCAGGACACACATCACAAGCAAAACAGCTGAACAAATCAGGGACTAAAGGAGATTGCTGCCCAGGAAACCAGCTGAAGATGTAGATAAGGAACCTGGCATGAGTCATCAAAGCAGGAGAGCAGCTGGGGGCCTGCGAATGGACTTGGACAAAGATCTTGGGAGGAGTCATATTCCTGGAAGAGCAGCTGCTGGAAGGAAAACAGATCCCAAGATGAGTCACCACCCTGATAAAGATAACAACAGCTGGGAAACAGCAAGTGACAGAGGGAGGGGGAGCTGCAGGCCCATTATCTCAGAACCCTCAGTGAATGGCTATCAGCTGGGACAATTCACACCTTCCTGTGGATATCCAAGCACTTAATAGATGATAAGGAGATGCAATCAACAATCAATCAGCACAGGAATGCTTTTGATGCCTTGAATGAATCAGCCAGATAAGAACAGCAACCCAAGATAAGAGAAAAATGGGGAGCCAGGAAAAAGGACCAATAAGACCTTATCAAAAGTGGATGAAAAGAAGAACAGTTAAGAAAGGTCATTTTCTTTGCTTCTAAGACCTGTTCCATCTAGATAGGGGAAAACTTGCTAAAATTATCCTGAATGACAAAGAGTGTTTGTCCTGTGAAATCCCACCCATCGAACTTTATTCAGTTTTTAAAGCCTGATGGGAAACACCTGGAACATTTGATAGCCTTGGGAATTTCCAAATTGTGGGAGATTAGGGACTGGCCCCAAGATATCGCATTGTTACGGGCAGACAGAACCCCTCCCCTTTACCGTTACTTAGCCCCACGTGTTGTTGACCATCAACCCCTGTTATAAATGACCCTGCCTAACCGTTAATAAACGCCAGTTACCGTCCACCACATTGGTGTGTGCGTGTGCTTGGTCCGTGTGGCAGAGGTGCTGCCACCGAGCCGTCCTCGACCTGGGATGCCACGCCCCAAGCGGCGGCAACACCAAATTAATGGGAAAGCCAACATTAGTGCTTTCAGAGACTTAATTATGGCAAAAGAAATTGAGAAAAATGTGCAGGAGATGAGCAAAAACTCGGCTCCCAGTCCAGGATTACTCTAAGGGACATCAAGAAGATGGATCCAGAGTACTCCTGGACCATGGAGATCTTCAGCTCATGGTTAACATCAGGAAAAATCCCAGACATGGTGAGGGGTTGCAGGACTGTTTTGATTCCTAAGTCAACCAAAGCAGGGCACCTAAAGGACATTAACAACTGGAGAGCCATCCTGATCGGTTCCATCTTGCTAAGACTGTTCTCCAGGATTTTAACAGCCAAACTGACCAAGGCTTGCCCCCTCAACCCAAGGCAAAGAGGCTTTATAAGGGCAGTGGAATGCTCCGAAAACCTGAAACTCCTGCAAACTAGAATTCAGTCCGCAAAAGGAGAACACAAACCCCTGGCTGTTGTATTTGTGGACATGGCCAAGGCTTTTGACGCCGCAAGCCAGCAGCACGTTCTACATGCCCTACAGGAAAGGGAGGTAGATCCCCACATCATCAATCTGGTGAGCAATACTGTGAAAAATGTTTTTGTGATTTGTGTCAATCAGCAATGGAATCAGCAAATGCTTTTATCTGCTGTGAGGAAAATGGATGCATTCTTTGGGATAGATACAAAGAAGGCTTATGAAACTTTCTATAGCCAAACAAAGCTTTGAACAAGGGGAAGTATGGTAAAGAGATGAGGTAGCAAGATGACTGATGCTTAGAATAAAATAGAGGAAGTTGTGGTGAAGCTAAGGGGACTGCAATGTGACTAAATGCTTATGTGTAATAAAAAGCTTAACAAAATCATGTAGCAGACAGCGGTGAAGGGGCCTCGCTCCAGACAAGCACAAGAAGGACAGGAAGCCAACAACCACCTGGAAAGATGATGAAATTGCTTATTCCAGCTGATTGATATTTACTCATTTCTACTAAACAAGCACCCTGGAAACTGGTTTTTTATGCTTAAAAACAGTATATATATACTTTACTGAATTTGTAAGTGGTGTGTGCCGTGAGTGGAGCGGTGACTCCCCGGCCAACCAGCGCTGCTTGCTCGCCTTCTTTAAAATCAAAGATATAGAAATAAAATTCACATTGACTATTGAAATTTTATGTATTAGTATGATCCTTGTCCCATGGCAGCACTCCCAGTATGGTCCCAGAATAATCCCAGTTACTTTCAAGCACTCCCAGGATGGTCCCGGTTGCCTCCAGCTAGATCAACCCAGTCAGTCCCAGTATGATGCCATTTGCTCCCAGTGTGCTCCCAGTTGCTCCCAGTCACCCCCAGTCCAGGGAGGATGTGCATGGTGTGTTCCCAGTCACTCTCAGACACTGCCAGGGTTAATCCAGTCAGTCCCAGTATGATCCAGTGATGACCCCAGTGTGGTCCCAGTTGCTGCCTGTAGGAACCACTTGTGCCCCACATGGTTCCAGTTGCTGCCTTTCACCCTGACTTTTGTTCCAGTCTTTCCCAGTCTTTCCCAGTGTATCCCAGTTCCTTCCAGCATATTCCCAGTCACTCCCAGCATGATCCCAGTAGAAGCCCACTTGTTTCCAATGACCCCCAGCATGCACCCAGTCACCCCCAGTTCCCCCACATGCTCCTGGCATGATCCCAGTTGCTCACAGCTGCTTCTGCTCACCCAGAGCATGATCCCACTTGCTCCCAGTATATCCCATTTGCCTCCAACAGGGTCACAATTGCACCCGGCAGGCTCCTACTCAGTTCCAGTATGATCCTGGTATGATGTAAGTACAAATGCAGTGCAATCCCAGTCACTGCCCATTTGATCCCAGTATGATCCCAGTACAGCCCAGTCCCTCCCATTGAAGCCACTCCTGGGATCTCCCAGCCCTCTCTGCATTCACCCCTTCCGGATCTCCTGGGAGGAACCCCAAGGGCTGGAAGTCTGCAGCCAGGGTCCCCAACAAGGCCCAGTTTGGATGAAGGAGAGCAGGAAGGGAGGGAAGTAAGAAAAGGAGGTTGGCTTAGGAAGGAAAAGGAGGAGGGAGGGAAGATGAGGAGTGGGAGAAAGAGGAGGGACAAAGGAGGATCAGGGAAAGGAGAAGGAACCATGATGTTGAGCACTCCCTGAATTCACAGGCTGTGGGATCATCACCCATCTGTTAGAACTGGAGCATTTATCTTCTGTTAATTGGGCAGTTTTCTTTATCTCTTCCTGTTTCCGTTATGGCATAGCGACCTGGTTTGGGAGGTCTGGCACGGTGACCCAAGGCCCAGGGTCACTCAGTCCAAGGCTACATACACCAATGTGGTGGACAGCAAATGGCGTTTATTGAGGGGTCTCAGGGGTATTTATGGTTTGGGCAGTCTGTGTCACTTCCCTCTGCTCACGTCCGGCCGGGTGTGGCTGGGTATGGAGCAACAGTCAGACTGCAGGGTGAGGGGGGCCTTCTTATCTACCCGTACAGCCCGAGATCTTCCGCACGCAGGTCCCTAGCTCTCCACATTTCCCCCCGCCTCATGAGTAGTAAAAATCTTATAAAATGTAAAGGTTACAAAATTTCATGGGTTAGTAGAATTAGCGAAAAATCGTAAGTGTGTTAGTAAGTGGCACGCCTTAAAGTAATTGTTGGCGCTCGAGAAACAAAATGTTAGCCGTTTCCAAACGCCTTTTAACGAATTGCACCAGTTTGTTAAATATGCAAGGCCCAAAGATTAGGGTTAGTAAGATTATAGTGACTGGGCCTATTAGGGTAGAAATCAGGGTGGTGAGCCATGGAGATCGATTGAACCAGGATTCAAACCAGCCCTGTTGGGCTTCCCTGTCTTTCTATCTCTGAGCCAGTCTGTTTCGGAGTTCTGCCATGGAGTCTCTAACGACTCCTGTGTGGTCAGCGTAGAAACAACATTCCTCTGTCAAGGCGGCACACAGGCCTCCTTGCTGCATGAACAGGAGATCCAGTCCTCGCCTGTTCTGCAGGACCACTTCTGAGAGCGAGGAGACTGACTTTTCTAGAAAGGAAATGGATTTCTCGATCCTCTGCAGGTCCTCATCGATGGTCATCTGCAGCTGGGACAGTCCTTGGTGTTGAGTTGCTAGGGCTGAGACACCTGTTGCCGTTCCAGCCGCCCCTAGGCCGAGCAGCATTGCGATAGTTATACCTGTTAATATTTCTCTCTTGTGGAGCCGGCTGTTTTCTTCGAAAAGGTGGTACACCTCTTCGTCTGAGTGGTACAGGACCCTAGGGACGATCAGAACTTGAACACAAAAGTCGTTAGAGTTATCGAATTTGGCAAGAAACACGCAGGGACTCACTCCAGATCTCTGGCAAACCCACATCCCAGATGCGGATGGGACTACCCACTTATTATTCTTCCTGTCGGGCTCAACTACTTTGGTGCAGACGTCGCCTTTCCGCTTAGCTAGGGTTGCATTGCCAAAGCATCTGCCCTGACCTGTGACTTGACTCAGGGTAATTCCTTTGCGGGGTGTGTCCCATCTGCACTGGCGAGGGGCATTGGCTGTGGAATAGCTGAAGGGGGTATCTAAAGCGACTCCTTCGTAAAAGGGGGGTTTAACATTGTAGCAAAGCCAGCAGGAGTCGGTTAGGTTAGAGTTAGATTCATTCAGGGATAGAAAGGTAGCTTCTAACATGCGAAGGATTGGGTCCGAGCCTGACCTGGCTGAGCGGCCTATCTGGAAGGCTTCCTCATCGCCAGTCGGGACGTCGGTGACCCTTGTGGGCAAGGCTTTGGGGTAGGTCATGTTTCTCCCTTTCTGTGTGCTTTTGATCACTTTGTTGGGCCCAACCGCTCTGGGTGCTGACGGTTGGAGTCTGGTAATTCGCACATTCACCCACTTTTCTGACCCTTGAAGGACTACTGTCCATGCTTTGCCCACGGCCCAGCTGGGGTGATTCGGCTGCAAAACTGTCATGTTATAGTGAGTGCATTTCCGGAATTTGGGGACTTTATGGTGGTTTCAATAGAAACTTCCCTGAAGGAAGACGGGTGTTTTGCAGCCTGCGGGTGCCCAGGTGAACTGTAGGAATCTGTCGGGCTCTTGTGGGTCCCACCCAGGTCCTGACGACCTGGCATCTGTAACTATTGTTTCACAGCCCCAGTGCCCACAGTATCCCCACCCTGGGCGATTGCAATAACTTTTTCCTGGGTTTGAGGCTGGGCACCAGTAGGATAGGTACATGTGTGTGGCGTGTGAAGAATAGGGGTCTACCTTTGGTTGTCCCGGAAACAGGTCGGTGATGCGAAGCACAAAGGACGGGGTGTTCGGCGTGGTGATGTCTCTGAGCATCTTGTCACCAGTAAGATGTTGCATGACCCACCTGAAGGGCTGATGAGGGTAGTAGTCTGGGCTGGCCTGCCCTCTGGCGACAAGCCCCAACAGCAAAATCACACAGAAACACCGTTCTTGCTTTAATTTTGATGGCGCGAGCTTCTCAGGTGATGTCGGGTTCCTCGATGGCCTCTCTCTCTTTCCCAGTAGTGGGGCATATGAGTTTCGGGGACATCCAATGATCCAGTCCTGTAAACAAAGTCTCACAATTCTCATGAGTTTCCCTATGAAGGTCTGGTTTGATAGATTTGAGTGGACACCATTTAATGTCCCCGTCCTTTTTAACGGCCGCATATCCCCGTCCCGTGAGCACCAATCTCCAACCCTGTTCCCACTCCCCTAGTTCATTTTTGATCACCACCCGTGGGCCTTCCTCTAGCGCCCGAGTGGCCCAGTGTCTCTGAGCAGGACTGTTTGTTTCGTCCCCCCTAGGGAATTGATTTAATGCTAGCAGCGCAGTTGCCAGCATGCGCGCCTGGTCACCCGGGGGAATGGCATTGGTGAAGCCTTCTGCCTTTGCTAGCACTTCCAGCTTAGTTTTCAGAGTCTGGTTTGCTCTTTCGACGATGGCTTGCCCAGTGCTGTTGTATGGGATGCCATGCACCAAGGCGATGTTCCATTTCGAGGCGAATGCTTGGACTACCTTTGAGATGAAGTTTGGGCCGTTATCTGTTTTGACCTGTTTTGGAACTCCAAGCCATGCCATGGCTGTTAGCCAATGTTGGATGGTTGCTTTGGAATCAGTCTTGAGATACTGTGTGGCCACAATCATGCCGCTGTACGTATCTACGGTAACCGCGAGCCATGCTCGGGGTTTCAACAGCTGGCATTGTGTAAAGTCTGTTTGCCATATTTCTGAGGCTTTGAGGCCTCTGGGGTTGACGCCGCTCGACCACAGTGGCGACTTCTGGCAGTGGGGGCACGTAGCGACGACATGCTTTGCGTCCACGGTAGAAATCCTGCACCATTTCGCATGCGCTTTAGCTCCGATGTGAAGGGATTCATGCAACTGACGAGCTTCTTTCAGTGTCCATACGCCCTTTGCGGCGGCGTCAGCCTTGTCGTTGCCTATTTGGTAGAATCCTTTGACCGGGTCGTGGCTGTTGACATGGATGACTGATATGGTGCCTTTCCGTGAATAGAGTGCTTCCTCCAGCATCGTTGCCACTGTGGACACTGACACACCTGGTCCGGGCATGGCTAGGCAGAGCTTGGCCACAAATATGGAATCAGTCACAATGTTAAGGTGTTCTTCTGGGAACAGTCCGCACGCTAGCACTACAGCTGCTGCTTCAAGCTGTTGGACCGAAAGCGTGGGGTCGGTTGCCTTGACACATTGCCACTGTTCTCCTGACTGCCATACTGCCGCCGCGGTGGAGGTCTGCAATGATGCATCCGTGAAGATGGTTGGTCCCGCCCGCAGTCAGTCAAGTACTTTTGGTGGGAGGTCAATATCGATGACCGTGAGCAGCCGAGTCCAAGGGGGTTTTTCCGCATAGCGAATCTCTCCTCCAAAGCCTGTAAGGACCAAGGCTAGATATTCCGATATTGTTGTTGACTGCGCAGAGAGCTGTTTGCAGGGAGGCAAGCTTATCCTGGAAGGTTCGATGCCCAGATGTCTTAGGGTGAGTTTCCTGCCTTTCATGATGAGGCTGCAGAGGCACTCGACTCCCGAGGAAAAGGCACGCGACGGTTTCCCCAAGACCACCCATAGTATTGGTTGGGCCTTGTCGGGGGGTCCTTGGGCTAAGGCTCCCACTCCCCCCTTTTTTGTGAAGTGGGCATACAGATCGACTGGAGCACTTGAGTCCCATCTGGTGAGCATGCTCTCTGACATCTGACGTTCGATGAAGTTGAGCGAGCTTACCGCTTCCGGTGTCAGCGTTTTTTTGCTCCCATGGCTTCTTCCCTTTCAAGAGGTCATTCAGAGGGTCCATGACCTCGGGAGGAATCAGGACGATGTTGCGGAGCCACTGTAAGGACCCTACCAGCTGTTGCATGTCGTGGAGCGTCTTGATGTCTCGGCGGATTTTCATCTGGGGAGGAGTTATGTAGGAGCTTGTGATTCCCACTCCTAGGAAGGTCACACACGGTCCCTTGTTTATTTTTGCACTCGCTACCTCAAAGCCATTTGTCCTTAAGGTCTCGGAGATGGTAGACACCAGCTGGTCCACTTGTCTCGTGGATGGTGCGGCAATCAGGATGTCGTCCATGTACTGCACGATGGTTACAGTCGGATTGCTCTGCCGGACTGGTGCTAGCACTTGGTCCACAGTGATCTGGCAGATAGTCGGGGAGTTGAGCATTCCTTGTGGAAGCATCATCCATTGGAAGTGTAGGTTGGGCCGCTGGCTGTTTGGGAAGACGATGGAGAAGGCGAAACGCTCCTTGTCGTCTTCGTGCAGGGGAATAGAAAAGAAGCAGTCTTTGATGTCGAGCACTGCACAGGGTTGTCCTTTCGGTATCACAGAGTTCATGGGCAGTGAAGTTTGCACAGGGCCCATAGGCTGGATTCTCTTGTTCACTTCTCGCAAGTCGTGCAGGAGACGAAAGCCTTCACCAGACCGCTTAGGTATTACGAAGATCGGAGTGTTCCATGGACTCGTGGAGGGATCTATATGATTCTTGTGTAATTCCTGGCTAACTAACTCAATGAGGGCAGTCATTCGAGGCGTTGACAAGGGCCACTGTTCGACCCACACTGGGTCGGCTGATTTCCAAGTCAGCTTGATGGGCAATGGTGGGTACGCGACAGTGGCCCTTAGAATAAATTTGTCACCCTAACATCCAGCAGGGCTAGGGCACCCCTCCCTAGCAAGGGTGGGCAGTCCAACATCACATATGCAGTGAGGGTGATAGTTCTTCCCGGTCCTCTCTCGGTGCAGAGGGTTATTGCCACTGGTTGGGTGCTCTTGTGGGCTCGCGACAGCCCTCCAACTCCGCCCACCATGGAGGCTACTTCTAGCTTCCATGGTCGAGGCCAATGTATGTCTGGGATGACAGTGACATCTGACCCTGTGTCCACCCAAAAGGGAAGGCAGATGGCCGAGTCGTTGGAGCTGTTGTGGAGACGGCACACTGCCCACACGATCAGTGGGTGTTTCCCCACCTTCGCGGTGAAGGCCACCCATGGGTCCCGTTCCCATGCTTTCATGGCCAAAGCCACCCAGGGGCCTCGGCCCCAGGGAGCTGTTCTTGATATTCCTGAGGTGCAGATGGGTTCGATTGAGCCTTTGGCTGGGCGACAAAGTTGGTCATTCCCTGAGGGGGTGGAGGTGGTGGGCATGAGAGCCCTGTGCCCCATTGGGGGTTGCTGTAGCTGGGCCGCTGCATGTTCCAGGTGGGAGGAGGCTGGATACGGCCCGGCTGCCCCCTCCCTCTCCCGTTTCCCTGATGCCTGGATCTGCATTCCTTAGCTAAATGCCCTTTCTTTCCACATGCCCAGCATGGTCCCCTAGGTCTCCCCTGGCGTGGTGGAGCAGCTGCTGGTGGGCGCCCTGACTGGGGGCAGTTTGTTGCCACGTGCCCAGCTTGGCCACACTTAAAGCATGCCATGACACTCGTTATTGCAGTGTGAACTGCTGCTTGAATGGGAGCTAGGTGTTCTTCCTTTGCAACGTGTCTGATCATGGCAGCTAGATTAGACCCTTGCGGCAGTGATCTTAAAATGTCTTTGGTGGCTGAGTTGCATTGCTGGCGTAGGCACTCTGCCAGCACAGGACCCTTTGCCTCTGAGGGTAATGTTGAGGAGTCCAAGGCAGCCTGTAAACGATCCACAAACTGAGTGAAGCTTTCACTCTCACTCTGCTTTATTGTGGACCAAGGCGACGGTTTGGCTATTACTTTAGAAGCAACACGGATGGCTTCTCGGGCAGCACGGGTTGTTGTCATAACCTCATGTGCCCGCAAGCCCTCAGCCTGTGCCTGGGGGGTGATCATTGTAGGGTCTGTGCCCATTAGCCTCTGTATGCTGGAGCCGTGCAGTGGATGATCTGCCCCTGTTACCAGGGCCAGCTGCTTAATACAGTTATCCTCCCATTCCTGCTTAAAAACGATCATCCCTGCCCCATCAAAAATCATTCTGCAAGTCTGCTTAATATCAAAAGGTAACATGTCATCCCCTCCAAAAACGCTGTCAATGAGTGTGGAAACCATGGCAGAATTAATTCCCCTATCTGCAATTGCTTTAATAATTGCCTGCATGTCTTTCGGGGAATAGGTCCTTTGATTCCCGCCGGCTCCCCCCACCCGAACGGGGAACACCAGTTTTGCCGACGGAGTCCATTCAGCACACGCTATTTTTATTTTCCGCCAGTCTGTAAGCGGAGTTCGATCTTTCTCCGATATCCCCTTCACCCATGCAGGAGCGCTGTGGCTAGTGACCTTGTATGCCACTGATCTCCTTCTGTTAAAACCCGAATCCGAGTCGGAACTCCCCGATCCCCTCTCGAGCTCGGAGCTCGAGTCCGAGTCCGAGCCGGAAGTTGACTGCCCGGACGTTCCTGGGCTGCTCTGCCTTTTTCTCGGGCTCCGAACCCGCCCCTTCTTGCGGGGATCGGGCCGTTCCCTCCCCCTGGGGTCCCCCCGCCTCCTACTGGGGGAGGTCCTTGCCCTATAAGGACCTAATGTGAACTGAGCGCTCTGATTGGCCTTACGCTCCTCCGCGGGGGCCGCCCCGTCCCCCCGCTCGCCCGCGCATGCGTTATTAAGCAGGCTGACTGCATTTCCGCCCCCCGTGTTTCCCTTTCCGCCCTGAACACGCGGTTCGGCGCCATTTTCAAACGCATACGGAGGGAGTGCACTTTTATCCACCCCTTTGGGGTCCGGCAATTTCGCCGGAAGGAAGCCTCCCGCGCTTCCTCCGTTAACCCCCGCCAAAACACCCGCGCGTGTTCCCCCCCCCTCTGATGGTAAGGCGGTCTGCTCGGGGGAATCCAGCGTTCGCGGTTCCGCGGTGCCGATCTGATCGAAGCCCTCCGCGGTCTGCGTTGCCGCGCCCACCCCCAACTGTGGCGTGGCTAATAACCAAGCCTGCGCGGCTTTCCAGGTCTCCTGCTCTTCTCTAGCTTTCTGCAGAGCCTGCACGACTCTGCCCCACGACTTTAGAGCTTTCCCTGAGCCTGAGGACATAGTTTCCTCAGCTAAAACCTTTGTACAAATATCCCATATCTCCGGATGGAGAATATCCACCAGGCTATCGCCCCCAGCTTAATAAGTTTTGGTATAGCAAGACATAAATCTTTTAGCTTACAATCAATCCCCCATTGAGCATGCATCTGAGTTACGACCTTCGCTATGGCTTCCATGGTCCACGCTGGTCTGGGGGCGTCCCCCCCACTGCACTAGGCCTGCTGTGCAGCCGCCGGTCCCCTATCCAGGCGAAATCCCGAACTCCGGGCGCTGCAACTCTCCCGGGTTTCAGCACCAGATGTTGCCGTTACGGCGTGGCGACCTGGTTCGGGAGGTCCGGCACAGTGACCCAAGGCCCAGGGTCACTCGCTCCAATGCTACATACACCAATGTGGTGGACAGCAAATGGTGTTTATTGAGGGGTCTCAGGGGTATTTATGGCTTGGGCAGTCTCTGTCACTTCCCTCTGCTCACGTCCGGCCGGGTGTGGCCGGGTACGGAGCAACGGTCAGACTGCAGGGTGAGGGGGGCCTTCTTATCTACCCGTACAGCCCGAGATCTTCCGCACGCAGGTCCCTAGCTCTCCAAAACAGCCCCAGCCAGGGACCCACTCCCAAGGCTGCTGCCATGGCCACCCGGGCTGGCACCAGCTGGGATGCTCGTTCTCCATGGGCTGGAGTTTAGGAATGGGATTCCCCAATTTCCTGCTCCTGCTAAAACCGCGCTGCCACTCGCTGCCCTCCCACCTCCCATGGAAAGCACAAAAGGCAAAGATCCGGGGCTGGGATAAGAACAATTTATTGGGAACAGCAATGAGATAAGGAACAAACAGGAACAGAAACAATATTGATAACAGAAGGGATCAATAAAACTGTTTACAGGGAAAACTACAACATCAACTACTGGCTCTTCCCAGTTTCGTATTTCCCCTCCATGGAAAGGACACCCTTCTCCTCAGGGAGAGAGAGTCCCTTTCCTGCCCCTGGCAATGTTCTGAGGTGGGAGTGAATGTAATCACATGGCCATGGCCAGACCCTCATGTTCTTCATTCCACACCATGTCATTGGCAGGGGCAGGAAAAGGTACAGGTGTCTTCCCAGCATGGATCACAGGGAAGATGGATCACCCGGGCTCTTTCCAACATGGGTTTTCCCATGGGGGTTGAAGCTGGAGCTGGGCACAAAGCTCCTCCTGCACTTGGGGCATTTGCAGGGCGTCTCTTACCGGTGACTCCGTTGGTGTCTTGTCAAGTTAGAGCTGCTGGTGAAGCTCTTCCAACACTGGGAACACTCGTAGGGCCTCTCCCCAGTGTGGATGTGCCGGTGGGTGATGAGGTGGGAGTTTTGCTTGAAGCCCTTCCCGCAGTTGGGGCATCGGAAGGGCCTCTCCTGGGTGTGAATCCGCTCATGCAGGAGGAGACTGGAGCTGGTCTGAAACCTCTTCCCACACTTGGGACACTCGTAGGGCCTCTCCCCAGTGTGGATGCGTTGGTGCCTGATGAGTTCTGAGCTGCAGCTGAAGCCCTTCCCACACTCCCCACACTCGTAGGCCCATTCCCCAGTGTGGATCATCTGGTGGCGGATCAGGTGGGAGCTCTTTCTGAAGCTCTTCCCACACGCCAAGCACTTGTAGGGCTTCTCCCCATCATGAAGCTGCTCATGGGCCACCAGCTCTGAGCTCTGGCTGAAGCTCTGTCCACCTTCCTGGCTCAGGGTGGGTCTTTCCTCCTCAGAGCACCCTGGGCTGGTTTTGTAGCCCCTCTTCCTGTACAATCTCTGGGGATTTTCCTCCACGTTGGATTCCTCCACTCTGGAATCACTCAAAACAGCCTCTTCCATGAGGCTCTGCTGTGGGGATTTGTCCTCCCTGGTCTCCATCCTCAGCTTCTTCCCTGGGGGAGGAAGGACAAGGAGATTATGGGATTTGCCTCCGTGCCAGAAGGAAGGGGAAGGAGATCCCCCCAGTGCATCCCCGTCAGGACGGGGTTGACACCAGGTTTGTCCTGCAGCCGGGGGCCATGCTAGGCTGGGAGATGGAGCAGGAGAGAGGGGGAAAGGGGCACTGACTTCCTCCTCACCTGCCTGGGCGTCCCAGGGCTCCTTCCTCTTCCTCACAGCCTCCTCCTCCATCTGGCCAAGAACTGAAGATGGGAAATTCTCTTTTAGGAGGAAAACAAAACAAAGGATGAGCACACTGGATTTTGTACTGGTTTGAAGGCAAACCTGGGGAGGGTCTAAACCAGGAGTACAATTTAATAATAAAATTTCGATCAAGGCAATGATACAGAAACACTGCCTTAAACTGACAGAGTCCGGATATAACCTGACACCCTGTTGCTGAGGGTGGTGGCAGCAGTCCCATTAAATGGTGGCTGCAGTCCTGTTGGAATGATGAACGTGATTCTGTCCAAGCAGTGATCCTGCAGAAGGGTCTGGTCTTCCTCTGAAGGTCCAGTGGTGGTTCTGGAGCTCTTGTCCTCTGGGAATCCAGTAGGCAAGCTGCTCCTGATGTTGCAAGGCTCAGCTTATATGCAGGTAGGAATGCTTGGATCCTCCCCCTGGGCGGAGCATCCCACAATGGGATGATGGAATTTGATCAGTCCTGCAGTGACACACAATGGCCCATTCACAGAAGATATCTCCCCTGGAGGGCGTTATCAGGGCTGAGTCATGGAAGAGATAAAGAACCCTGCCCCACCTGTTTATAGCAGTTGATGAAGATGGCGATTGAAAACATGCATTGGGTTCCATCTTACACTGCAACCTGAAACAGTGGGGGAATCCCTGCTCAGGGGGTGAACACCACCCCCCTTACCCCAACTGGCTCAGGTGTAAAACCCCCACCCCGGGAAGGCCACACACACAGGGGACAATGTCACACTTGGACCACTCCAGGGCAGGTCTCTGTCCCTGTCACTCCCTTGCTGTGCCCCCTTTTCTCTTTCACAGGCTGGGGGCTTTGCCAAATCTAAGAATAATTTTTTTTCTTTGTGCCTGTCACCTTTGTGACATCTACACAGAGCTTTCCCTTCCTTTTCATACTCTTTTCATAAAAGAGGTATCACAATGTATTGGGCCGAATTTCCACTTTTCTTTTATCAAAATGTGCCAGCAGCTGAGCTGGAGCTCTGCAGGACCAATGGATTTTGGAATTGCCACAGAATCGCTTCTACTGTCAGTTTATTAAATTTTGCAATTTGTTTGCATTTCCACCACAAGTTACTTGTGGGAAGAGTAAATTCAAGGCATTTTCTGTAGGCTTAAGTTTGATTTTTGTCAAGAAACAACTTCACTTTGTCCAGTGCCCAGGGAATGCTCAAGGGGTCACTGAGCCTCTCAGACTGGGGGATGCTTGAGAGGGGCTTGGGAGGGTTTGTCCCCGTCCCTGTCACCCCAGGCCATTCCCCAGGGTTGTCCCTGTCCCTGTCACCCCAGACCATTCCCCAGGGGTGTCCCTGTCCCTGTCACCCCAGGCCATTCCCCAGGGGTGTCCCTGTCCCTGTCACCCCAGGCCATTCCCCAGGGGTCTCCATCATTCTCACCCAGGGAATGCCTGGGGGGGCTCCCTCCCTCTCACCCCTGTGCCAGGGGGTGCTCGGGGCAGTCTCTGTCCCTCTCAGCTCAGGGGATGCTCGGGGCTCTCTGTCCCCTGGCCCTGGGGGATGCTCGGGGGGTCTCCATCCCTCTGGCCTCAGGCAATGTCTGTGCAGGGCTGGGCACCAGGGGCTCTGTGTCCCTCTCACCGCTGAGGCTGCTCGGGGCTGGGGGGGCTCTGCCACCTTCTCACCCCTGGGGAGGCCGGGGGGGTCTCTGTCCCTCTCAGCCCTGCTGTGACCCCACCCAAACATCATCGGGGTCACAGGGACAGAGACACCCCCAAAGCCCCAGAAGGGCTGAACCTGGGATTTGGTTTGGGGCTGAGGATTTAGGAAAGGGCTGGAATTGGGGCTGGGCTTGGAGCTGGGGCTGAGATTTGGATTAGAGCTGGGATTGGGGTTAGGGCTAGACATGGGATTGGCTTTAGGGCTGGGGTTGAGATTGGGTCTGGGGCTAGATGAGTGTGGGGCTGGGATAAGATTAAATTCAGAACTGTGAGTATGTCTGAACATGCAGTGAGATTGAGACCAGGATCAGGGTCAGGTTTGGGAGTGAGCTCACCCAGAGCAGGACATCACTGCAGGATGGTTTGGGGAAAATCCTGGTTTCAGGAAAAACAGGGAGTGAATGCCTTTTTTAGGGGATTTCTCTTGCCCAAGTCCATCTCTGGAAGTCACCTGATGTCCATAAAAACCTCCAAAAATCAAGATTTAATTAAAAAAAGCCACCAGGAGTGTCCCATGTCCAGTCTCATCCCTCTGGGGTTCTGGTGGTCCCCCGGCTCAGGGCTGCTGGGGATCCTCAAGGGTCCCCAGGACCCCTCTCCAGGGTCCTGCTTAGAGATGCTGGGGGGTTTTGGGGTCCCCCTTCTCCAGCCTCACCCCAGTTCAGCCACTTGGAGGTCCCCCCTCTTCCCACCACCCTGGCCTCGTATGGGGCAAATTTGGGAGAAAATCTCCAAAAGAGTTTCCTCTAGAAAGCAGATTTAAGAAGCCCCTCCCCCAACCGGATTGGGGAAAGATTTCCTTGGAGAAAAGTGAAAAAAACGTTTATTTGCCAGGCAAAGCATTCACCAGCACAACAAATGAACAATATTAAACAATAAAACCTCTTGCCACTCCAGAAGAGATGACAAACACAGAAAGTCCCTCTCTGGGCTGTAGCTCAGCTCACTCAGTCTCTTATCAGTCTCTTATCAGTCTCTTATCAGTCTCTCCAGCGCTGGAAATGCCACGGCCCAGGCCTGGTCCAGTGGGCCACAGGTAGGAGCTGCCGGTGGTGTTCTGGGTGTTCAGTGCAGAGCAGGTTCAAACAGCTCCAAAGAAAAAAGAAAAACCACAGTTGGGGGAACTTCTCTGCCTCAGAGAGCTAAAAACTAACTAAAAGCAAAGGAGAGCCCTGTCCCACCCTCTGTCCATCCAGGAGCTGGAATGTGGAGGAGTGAGTGCAGTGTCTGAAAACAAACTGCAGCTTCTTCCTCCTCCCCTTCGCTCTCAGAACCAGCCTTAAAGGTGCAGAACTCATTTCTGGGCTAAAGGGACCGATGGGACACGAGCATCATGAAGTCACCCTAGCACGCGCCCCTGTCAGGGTCAGGGGGTCCCGTCCCCGCCTCATCTCTGGGCTGCCGGGGGTGCCCCAGCTCCGGTATCGCCCCTTCCCCTCTCCCTGCCCTGGGGTCCCCCGTTCCACAGCCCCGGCTCTCACGGGGATCCCCAAAACCAATGTCCCGCCCCATCGGTACCGGGCCATCCCCACGTGGACCCCCCGGGACCCTCCCGAGGGGCGATCGCGGCTCCTCTGGCCCCGAAAAAGCTCCTCTTAGGGATACCTGGGGCTCGAGTCTGGGATCTGCCGGCTCCGAACACTCTCCAAAAAAACCCTCCCAGAGATGCCTGGCTGGAGTTACTGGGGAATTTAGCTACTTGAGCTGGGCTTCCTGTGGGACTTTAGCAGCCTTGTGTTCCTCACCTGGGGCTCGAGTCTGGGATCTGCCGGCTCCGAACACTCTCCAAAAAAACCCTCCCAGAGATGCCTGGCTGGAGTTATTGGGGAATTTAGCTACTTGAGCTGGGCTTCCTGTGGGACTTTTAGCAGCCTTGTGTTCCTCACCATGGGGTGGATGAACCTTGTCAGTCTCGCTGGTAACATTTGCTCCCTTTCCTCCTGTGATTTTAATAAACTTTTCAAGGAAGGAACACAAAATATTTTCTTTTTCACTGGCCACCAACAGCAGCCATTTTCCTCATCATTTCTCCCATAAGTTCCACAGGAGGAAGGAGGGACTGTGTCCAAGTTTCTGGGAGTTCTTCCAGAAAGAGCCACAACCTCCTAAGTGGAGGAAACCATGCTGTTGTGAAAGGCACTTGGGGTCAGAGAAGAGTGCCTAAACTCACTGTGCCAAAATAATCTCGCAATCTGGATCAGAAAATTTTCAGAGAGATGCCTCCGCCTTAATTAAGGTGCTAGCAAGACCAAATCCAAGGCAGATTTTATTGAACAGTAAATGTGTGGTAGAGAGAGAGATGGAAAGAAAGAGAAAAGGAGGGAGAGCAAGGGAGCGACAGGGACAGAGACCTCTGCTGGGGCAGGGCAAGTCTGACATTGTCCCCTGTGTGTGTGGCCTTCCCAGGGTGGGGGTTTTACACCTGAGCCAGTTGGGGTAAGGGGGGTGGTGTTCACCCCCTGAGCAGGGATTCCCCCACTGTTTCAGGTTGCAGTGTAAGATGGAACCCAATGCATGTTTTCAATCGCCATCTTCATCAACTGCTATAAACAGGTGGGGCAGGGTTCTTTATCTCTTCCATGACTCAGCCCTGATAACGCCCTCCAGGGGAGATATCTTCTGTGAATGGGCCATTGTGTGTCACTGCAGGACTGATCAAATTCCATCATCCCATTGTTGGATGCTCCGCCCAGGGGGAGGATCCAAGCATTCCTACCTGCATATAAGCTGAGCCTTGCAACATCAGGAGCAGCTTGCCTACTGGATTCCCAGAGGACAAGAGCTCCAGAACCACCACTGGACCTCCAGAGGAAGACCAGACCCTTCTGCAGGATCACTGCTTGGACAGAATCACGTTCATCACTCCAACAGGACTGCAGCCACCATTTAATGGGACTGCTGCCACCACCCTCAGCAACAGGGTGTCAGGTTATATCCGGACTCTGTCAGTTTAAGGCAGTTTTTCTGTATCATTGCCGTGATCTTAATTTTCTTATTAAATCGTAATTCTGGCTTAGACTCTCCCCCAGGTTTGCCTTCAATCCAGTATAAAATTTAGTGTGCTCATCCCTTGTTTTCCTCCCAAAGCAGGATTTCCCATCCTGAAACCTTCACTAGATGAAGGAGGAGGCTGTGAGGAAGAGGAAGATGCCCCAGGCGAACCAGGCAGGTGAGGAGGAAGTCAGTGCCCCTTTCCCCCTCTCTCCTGCTCCATCTCCCAGCCTAGCACGGCCCCCGGCTGCAGGACGAACCCGGTGTCAACCCCGTCCTACTGGGAATGCTCTGGGGGGATCTCCTTCCCCTTCCCTGTGGCACGGAGGCAAATCCCATCCTCTCCTTGTCCTTCCTCCCCCAGGGAAGGAGCTGAGGATGGAGACCAGGGAGGACAAATCCCCACAGCAGAACCTGGTGGAAGAGGCCGTTTTGAGTGGCTCCACAGTGCAGAATTCCAACGTGGAGGAAAATCCCCAGAGATTGTACAGGAGGAGGGGCTGCAAACCCAGCCCAGGGTGCTCTGAGGAGGAAAGACCCACCCTGAGCCAGGAAGGTGGACAGAGCTTCAGCCAGAGCTCAGAGCTGGTGGCCCATGAGCAGCTTCATGATGGGGAGAAGCCCTACAAGTGCTTGGCGTGTGGGAAGAACTTCAGGAAGAGCAGCACCCTGATCCGCCACCAGATGATCCACACTGGGGAATGGGCCTACGAGTGTGGGGAGTGTGGGAAGGGCTTCAGCTCAGAACTCATCAGGCACCAACGCATCCACACTGGGGAGAGGCCCTACGAGTGTCCCAAGTGTGGGAAGAGGTTTCAGACCAGCTCCAGTCTCCTCCTGCATGAGCGGATTCACACCCAGGAGAGGCCCTTCTGCTGCCCCAACTGCGGGAAGGGCTTCAAGCAAAACTCCCACCTCATCACCCACCGGCGCATCCACACTGGGAAGAGGCCCTACGAGTGTTCCCAGTGTGGGAAGAGCTTCACCAGCAACTCTAACTTGACAAGACACCAACGGAGTCACCGGTAAGAGACGCCCTGCAAATGCCCCAAGTGCAGGAGGAGCTTTGTGCCCAGCTCCAGCTTCAACCCCTATGGGAAAACCCATGTTGGAAAGAGCCTGGGTGATCCATCTTCCCTGTGATCCATGCTGGGAAGACGCCTGTACCTTTTCCTGCCCCTGCCAATGACATGGTGTGGAATGAAGAACATGAGGGTCTGGCCATGGCCATGTAATTACATTCACTCTCATCTCAGAACATTGCCAGGGGCAGGAAAGGGACTCTCTCTCCCTGAGGAGAAGGGTGTCCTTTCCAGGGAGGGGAAATACGAAACTGGGAAGAGCCAGTAGTTGATGTTGTAGTTTTCCCTGTAAACAGTTTTATTGATCCCTTCTGTTATCAATATTGTTTCTGTTCCTGTTTGTTCCTTATCTGGTTGCTGTTCCCAATAAATTGTTCTTATCCCAGCCCCGGATCTTTGCCTTTTGTGCTTTCCATGGGAGGCAGGAGGGCAGCGAGGGCAGCACGGTTTTAGCAGGAGCGGGAAATTGGGGAATCCCATTCCTAAACCCCAGCCCATGAAAACCGAGCATCCCAGCTGGTGCCAGCCCTGGTGGCCATGGCAACCACCTTGGGAGTGGGTCCCTGGCTGGAGCTGTGGGAACCTCTTCCCTCTGGTGCCCAGGGACAGGAGTGGAGGGAACGGCTGCAGCTGAGTCGGGGCAGGCTCAGGTTGGATGTCAGGAAAAGGTTTTTGCCCAGAGGCTGCTGGGGCCCTGGCCAGGCTCCCCAGGGAAGGGTCCCAGCTCCAGGGCTCTCTGAGCTCCAGCAGCGTTTGGCCAGCGCTGCCAGGCCCGAGCTGGCATTGTTGGGGTGTCCTGTGCAGGGCCAGCAGTTGGACTGGAGGATCCTGATGGGTCCCTCACAGCTCCGCCAATTCTGTGGCTCTGGGATCCCATGAGCCTGGGGATGGGGCTGCCAATTGTTGCCATGGCAACGGGCTCTGGCTGCAGGCCTGAGCTGGTCTCCATGGCAACCACCCCTGGCATGGGGTCTCCATGGAGCTGCCAAGGGACTGAGCATAGCAACAGGGGGCTGGTGATGGTTGCCATGGAAACTGACCATAGCAACACGGGGCTGGTGAAGGTTGCCTGCTAAGGATCAGATTTGTCACAGGCCCTCCCAGGGGCTCCATGGGATCTTTCCAAGAGTCTCCAGGCTGTTCCAGAGCTGGAATGTCTCAGGCAGAGACAGGGGCTCCATGGAGACCTCCCAGGGCTTTCTGGGGATGGTAAAGAGCCCTGTGGTCAGAGGCAGTCACAGCCATTCCATGGTGACATCCCAGGGCACCTTGGGCTGCAAAGGCACCAATCTGTCACAGGCACTCATGGGGGCTCCACGGTGACATCCCAGGAGTCCCCGGGCTGCCAAAGAGCTGGGATGGCCCAGACACTCACAGGGGTTCCTGTCATGGCCACAGTGGGAGCTTCAGGCAAAGTTTATTAGAGACGCTCCTGTTGGGTCATGAGGTGCAAAAAGGATCCCCAATGGCCTCCACAGATCCCCAAATCTCACTGTTGAATCAGTGTTCTGTGCTTTCTTTCCTATGGAAAAGAACCATCCTTCTCTTCCAGGTGTCCATGTCTGAAATTGGGATTCCACCTCTAAAATTCCGTATATCAAAGGGTTGCTCCCAGGCACAGCCTGCCAGTACCATCAAGTCTGGTGGGCCTTGGCCTCTGGTGGGTGCCCCTGCAACACTGGGGCTGGGTTCTTCCCTTTCCATGGAGATCACTGGCACACTGTGGGGACCTTATGGAACCAAGGGGATCCTTGTGGCACCACTGAAGCCCATGGAACCAAGGGGCCATGATGACACAGCGGGGCTTCATGGAACCCAGGGACCATTATGGCTCTGTAGGGCCTGATGGAACCATGGAGACCATTGGGACCCTTCAGGGCCTGGTGTCACCAAGGGGGCATTATGGCACCTCAGGTCCTCAGGGAAGCGAGGGACCATTGGGACACTGTGGGGCCTGATGGAACCCAGGGAAGATGGAACAGGTCTGGCTGGCTTGGCCTCCCAGGGGCCACCTGACAGGTCTGGCTGATGTCAAGGGCTGCCTCTCATCAGCTCCTGGAGCACTGGGGCTCCATGCTCTCCTTGCTATGGGAAAGAACCATCTGGCTTTTCAGATGCTGTAAGAGACGGTCTGAAGTTGCCCTCATTTGCCTCACGACTGTCCCAAGGACAGAGACCGGGACCCTGAGGACCCTGACTGGAGCTCTGGCCTGGCTGCGGTGGATGCTCACCAAGGGATTGTTTGCAGGTGTGTTTGCAGTGCTGCCATGGTCGCTGCTTCGAGCAGGGGGCTGGCAAAGGAGCAGCTCACCCTCTATGCTGGCACCTGCTTCATGACAACAGCCCATGAATTTCCCCACCTCTTGGCCAAATGAACTTTCTGGGGTAACTTTGGTGGTCCCCCATGGAAAATCCTTCATCTGCTTGACGACCACCGTGATGGACAGAGATTGAAGCCCCCTCCCAAGGACTGAGACTGAGACCCCTATAACCCTAACACGGGGAGGGGTTGGCCTGATTGAAGTGAGATGTTTGCCCAGGTGTGGTCATTGGACCAAGAAAACAATTGCTCTCACTCACTGCTGAGATTGACTTATCCTGTTTTGGAACATGGACTGTCTGTAGCCGTTTTCAAGAGACTTATTCTTCATTGTCTTTTACCTGTTCCCCCCTCAGCAGAGGACTATAATAGACCCCTGAGTTAACCAAGACTTTGAGATTCTCCCTGACGTGACAAGACAGATCTATTGGCTGGACCACATGAGGATTTAGTCTCTCTGTTTGGTAGCTATATTCCCCCCCCCTCTCTTTCTCTCTCTCTCTATCCTTTATCTCCTTTCTAAATCCTTCTATTGCATTTGCTGTGGGCACTCAATAAAAGGTGCATTTATTTGATTAATACTGAAATCCCCTTCGTGTTTTTTTTTTGCACTCTGAGATCAGTTAATGAACCATCAGGACCCCCACTTGTATGAGCAGATTGTGACAGATGCCCATTGCCAAACTTGGTACTCTCCCTAAAAATTTCCTTAATGCAATGGTATCTCCCAGAAAAAAACCTGCCAGCTCTGGCTGGCCTTGGCCTCTGGTGGCCACCTCTCATCTGCCCCTGAAACACTGGCTCTGTTCCTTCATTCCTACGGAAAAGAACCGGTTTTCATGTCCAAGGGCCATAGACAAAAATTAGCATTTGGCCTCCCAATTTCCTTATTTCCAAGGATTGCTCCCAGACAAAAGTAGCCAGGACAGAAAGGTCAGGCTGGCCCTGTCCTCTGGTGATTTTCTTAGACACTGAGCTGAATGTTTTCATTTGAAAACACCTTGGGTAGGGCCCAGAGATCTCCCAAGGAGAGGTTTTGAGGCCTCGGGCACATGAGCACTCCATATGGACAAAGGAGCTCTGTGCTCTGTGCTGTTGTGGTGGTTTTGCATCACAGAAGTCATGTTCTAAGAGGAGCTGCTAGGAGTTTCCTCCGTGTCTGACAAAAAACCCAATCAGTAATTATCTTTGAGAATTGACAATCTGTTAAACCACTAAGGAAACTGTACACGCCTCTGTGAAGACACATGTTAAAGATGGGAAAGCCTGGGAGGGTCTCTTTCCCTTCTGTCTGGCACAGAGGTAACAAGGCTGACCCGGCCCCGTCTCAGCCAGGCCGGGCCAGGCGGCTCCTGCCGTGGGGCCGGGCCCCTTCCCAGGGACCCCGCCAGGCCCCATCGGCTGCCAGGCAGGGCAGGGGAGGCCGTGGGGCCGAGGCCGGGCCGGGCCATGGCTGCAGTTGGGAACATCTGGGCCCTGCTGAGCCCTGCCCCGCCGCCAGCCCGGGCCCGGCCAGGATCCGCCGGGCCCCAGGAGCAGCCCCGGGCCGGGCTGGCTCGGCCAAGATTTTGCCACCCTTGGGGTTCAGCTGCAAGCCCCGGGCAGGGGCAGGAAAAGCCATCGGCCCCCAGCCGTGCTGCTGCTGTGCTCTGGCCTGGCTGCTGAGATCCTGGCCCTGCCCCAGTGTGGCCCATCCTGACACAGCCCCAGCGCAGCCTGTGCAGAAACCTCCATCGTAAAACAGCACCGAGCCCGACCGGGGTCACGGAACCATCTGCAGGCCCCGGGTGAGATATGAACTCTTTCAGTGCTTCCATCCTCCCTCCAGTGAGAGAAAAGGACAAAGTGCAGGCACACAGAGGAACATGAAGACACCCATGTGAAGGGGAAGTTGAGTCCCCGATGGGAGGGATGAGGAGGTGCATTGATCTTGGGGCTAAAATCTTCTTGTTAAGCTATGGAGAAGGATGGAATTGATACATCAGACTCTCTGTTTACCTATAATGCATTGAAATCTATGGGGAGATGAGTTGTTCAGCAAAGACCTACATGCTAAAGTTAGCAAATGTTGAAGTAGCTCTGATCCCATGAGAAGTTTGAACAGAGAAAGAGAGAAGAGTGATGAGACTCTGTGCCCTCATGGAGAGAAGAAGAAGATCTCTGTTCCTAGAGATGAAGATGATTTCAGAAATAGATGAAGAGAATCTTTGCTCTTCAACAGCTCATCTTTAAACTCATACCCTGTAAGTTGACATGGCCCATAAACACAGCTGTGGGAAAAGTTGTGAAAAATGGAAGGGACTTCACAATTGCAGATTTTCTGGGCAGCTGCTATTCATGGCAATTGAGAGCCACAAGTGAACTTTTTTCTTATGGAGAAGTCTCCATAGCATGAAAGAGAGACTCCTCTCCCTAAGTGAACTGAAGAAAGACTGTTCTAGATGGTATAAACTGACTGAAAATTTCAGATTTTGTCTCCTTGCATTGTCAGTAAGAAAGAAAAGGTTGCAGGGAGAGGAGAAGTGTTCAGGCTCTTATTACTCTTTCTTCTATTTACTGGTAATAAACTTTTCTATATACCCTTTTAAAATTTTGAGCCTACTTTGCCCTTCTCCTAATCCTGTCTCACAGCAGGAAATGAGTAAATATATTCCAGGGAGTGCAATGGTGATTAGCCAACCTTGATCCCACTGTACTAATAGATGAATTGGCTGAGAAATCTCAAATTAACAAACCAAAATCACTCCAGATACATTCCTGATAAACTGCATTAGAGTATAGGGAAATCAAGGCAGAGCCATGGTTTGTCAGGACTTGCTGCATCCTGATGAGCCCTGTGGTGCATTTGGAGCTGAGCCCTTGAACCTCAGGGCCTGAGAGGAGATTGCACAAACCTTGCCAGGAGTCAAAGTCAGAAGAAAACCCCAAAGTGTCTCAAAGCATGAATGGGTCCAACTGAGGTCCATCCATAACACAGGCTGCTCATGGCCTCCTTAGAGGAGAGAATTGGAGGCCAGGATTGACCAAAAACCTCTGAGAGTCTCAATGTGGAAAGAAAATTCCAAACTACCTTAAAAAATTTGAGAACCTCAAAGCATTACTGAGCAGCGCTGAGTGTCAGCACAAAGCTCTCAAGGGACTCATTAACGCAGATAATTGGGGCCATGATTGCACAAACCTCTCACAGAGTCTGTATCAAAAGGGAAACACCAAGTACCTTCAAATAACTGAAGTACCCTGAAGCATTAATGAGCCCCACTGAGTGGTGTTACTGACAAAGCCTCTCCAGGGACTAATTACAGCAGATAATTGGAGGCCAGGATTGCACAAACCTCTCAGAGACTCCGAGGCAAAAGCCAAAGCCAAAGTCCTTTGAAAAACCTGCAGTCCCTGCAGGGAGCATGAAGGAGCCCCCAGGGCCATTGCTGAGCAAGGCTCCCCAGGGACTCCTTGCAGCAGATCCTTGAGGCCACTGGGATGTGGGCTAGGGGGGGATGCTGAGGGCAGCACAAGGGGCTGACAGTGCCCAGCCTGGCTGGGGCTGGGCCAGGAGGCCCCAGGGCCTCAGGACAAGGTGTCTCCTCCCAGCCCTTGGTGGCACAGGCCCTGCTGTGGCCCAGGGCACCAAGACTTGGCTCCTCCTGTCCCCACCTGTCATCACTGCCTGCAGTTCTCTGCTCTGCCTGGAGCCTGGGGACACTTTCTCAGTCGTGGAGTTCTGGAGAGGTTTCTTCAGCTGCCTCTCAGGGACTGATGTTCAGAGCCTGAGCACAAAGGCCCAGAGGCTGATTAAAGTCCTTGTGCTGTGTCTGTGCTGCTGAGCTGGGCTGGGCTCCTGGCCCAGAGGCAGCTCCTGCTCACCAAGAAGAGCTTCAAAAGCACATTTCTCTTGATGAGCAGCTCTTGTGCCAGCCCAGCAGGGCTGGGGCACTGCCTGCAGCCAGCCCGGGCACAGCACAGAGGCACAGAGAGCTTCAATCAGTCAGGGCTGGGAAGGGGCTGAGAAGTGCCTGGGGCACAATCACTGCCAGCCCTTGGCACAGGAACCTCTGGCTGCAGGACAATGCAGCTGCAGCTCCTGGAGCCATCTCCTCAAGCTGGAACATCCCAATGCCTGAAGAGCCTGTGAGTACATTCTCTGATTGTCTCTTGTGCAGAGCAGCCAGGGGTGCCCAGGGCTGTCCTGCAGAGCAGGGTCCTGCAGCCCAGGGCGCTGTGCTGGGGCAGGGACTCTGCTGCCTGCCAGGGACAGCTCTCAACCAGCCCTGGCAGCTGCTCCAAGCACTGGGGGACAAGATCTGGCTGGCAGGAGAAAGCTGGTGAGGCTGGAAGTGTTCTTCTTGTGTGGGGAGGATGCTGCATTGTTCAAGGACTGCTCCCAGCATGGCATTTAACTGCAGAACATTTCCAAGTAGATTATACAGGGAGCACAGTGAGGCAGGGGCTGTATAAAAGGGAAAATCCTGCTTTTTTAATGTACTGCTCTGGGTTTCCTGGATGGGAAATTGCCCATAGATATTCATCTCTCAGTTAAAGCTGAGAAAAATGAAAAAATTTTCTCTCAGATCTGAATAAATTGGGCAGTGACAGAAATCAGCCCTTAGAGGCAGCATCAGTGTTGCTTCTCCAGCCTCCTCAGGATTGCTCTGACGTTGCCATCAGAGCCTGCAGAGCCAGAGCTGCCCCTGGGCAGTGCCTGAGCTGGGAGGGCTCTGCAGGGCAGAGCTGAGCCCCCAGGGCTGGGCTGGGCTCTGGCAGCACTGGCAGGGCCCAGCCCTGGGCACAGGGAAGAAGCTGCTGGCAGGGACAGCTCCAGGCAGCAGAGCCCTGGGCAGGCAGTGGGGGGAAAGTGCCCCCAGGCTGTGCTGGGATATTTCAAGTCCTCTCCAAACCCAACTATTCCATGATTACTTTTCTTACAGATCCCCATGCCAAGGCATCACAGCAAATGTCCAACAGCAGCTGCATCAGGCACTTCCTCCTGCTGGCATTGGCAGATACGCGGCAGCTGCAGCTCCTGCACTTCTGCCTCTTGCTGGGCATCTCCCTGGCTGCCCTCCTGGGCAACGGCCTCATCATCAGCGCCGTAGCCTGCAGCCACCACCTGCACACGCCCATGTTCTTCTTCCTGCTCAACCTGGCCCTCACTGACCTGGGCTCCATCTGCACCACTGTCCCCAAAGTCATGCACAATTCCCTCTGGGACACCAGCAACATCCCCTACACTGGATGTGCTGCTCAGCTCTTTTTCTTTCTGTTCTTCATCTCAGCAGAGTTTTTCCTCCTGACCATCATGTGCTACGACCGCTACGTGTCCATCTGCAAACCCCTGCACTACGGGACCCTCCTGGGCAGCAGAGCTTGTGCCCACATGGCAGCAGCTGCCTGGGGCTGTGCCTTTCTCTATTCACTGCTGCACACAGCCAATACATTTTCTCTGCCCCTGTGCCATGGCAATGCCCTGGGCCAGTTTTTCTGTGAAATCCCACAGATCCTCAAGCTTTCCTGCTCACATTCCTACCTCAGGGAACATGGGCTAGTTGCAGTTAGTGCCTGCTTACTATTTGGCTGTTTTGTGTTCATGGTTTTCTCCTATGTGCAGATCTTCAGAGTCATGCTGAGGATCCCCTCTGAGCAGGGACAGCACAAAGCCTTTTCCACCTGCCTCCCTCACCTGGCCGTGGTCTCCCTGTTCCTCAGCAGTGCCATATTTGCTCACCTGAAACCGCCATCCATCTCATCCCCATCCCTGGATCTGGCAGTGTCAGTTCTGTACTCTGTGGTGCCTCCAGCCCTGAACCCCCTTATCTACAGCCTGAGGAACCAGGAGCTCAAGGCTGCAGTGAGGAGACTGATGACTGGATGCTTTCAGGAACATTAAACTGCTGGAAAATTTCTGCAAATCACTTGTTGGTGATACTTCTTGTTGGTTTCATTTTGGAGATTTCTTTCCTTTGTTTTAGTTTTTTTCATATTGTCCACAAAGAAATGTCATTCTTTTGCCATTTCTCATTTTGTTTCTCTCCACCTTCCCTGTGGCCACAGACTGTGTAAATGAGGGGCTGTCCTCTTTCTGTATTTAAAGGAAGTAAAGAATCTCCCAGCAAAGTTTTCTGCAGTGATCCCCTTGTGTTCCCTTCTCTGGAGCTGCAGCAGCAATGTCTGTGTGCAGAGCTGGGGGCAGATCAGTGCTGGCACAGCAGCTCTGCTCCTGCTGGCCACACCATTCCTGAGCCAGGCCAGGAGCCATTGGCCTTCTTGGCCACCTGGGCACACTGCTGCCTCATGTCCAGCCTGCTGTCCATCAGTCCCTGCAGGTCCCTTTCTGCCTGGCTGCTCTCCAGCCACTCTGTCCCCAGCCTGTAGCGCTACAGGGGTTGTTGTGGCCAAAGTGCAGGGCCCGACACTGGGACTTGTTAAACCTCACCATGTTGGATTTGGGCCCTGGATCCAGCCTGTCCAGGTCACTGTGCAGAGCCCTCTGTTGCTCCTACAGGTCAACACTCATACCCCGTGTGGTGTCATATGCAAAGATGTCCTTGGTTCCATGGGGTCCCTCAGTGTCACAATGGCCACTTGGTTACACCAGGCCCTGCACTGTCACACTGGTCTCCTTGGTTCCATGGGGCTTCACAGTGCCACAATGTTCTCGTTGGTGCTGCAGTTTCACAGTGGCCCCTTGGTTCCATGGGGCCCCAGGGTGTCACAATGGCCCCATGGTCACATGAGGTCCCACACTGTCACCATGGTCTCTGTGGTTCCACAAGTCCCCTCAGTGTCACAATGGACTCCTTGTCCACAAGGCCACACAGTGTCACAGCATTATTCCAGATTCCTCAAGGCCCCATCGTGTCACAGTGGCCCCTTGGTTACACAGGATCCTGCAGTGTCACAATGGCCCGTTGGTGCCATGAGGCCCCGCAGTGTCAGAACGGCCCCTTGGTTCCACTGGGCCCTGCAGTCTCCCAATGGTCTCCTTGGTTTTGCAGTGTCAAAATGGTGAAACCCCTTGGTTACACGAGGCCCTGCAGTGTCACAATGGCCTCTGTGGTTCCACGAGGGCCCAGAGTGTCACGGGGCACTCCCTGATTCCATTTTGCCCCAGAGCACCACCATGGACCCCTGGTTCTGTGGGGATGCACGGTGTCACCATGGTCCTCTTAGTTCCACGAGGCCCTGCAGTGTCACAATGGCCCCAGAGTGTCCCAATCATCAGAGAATGACAGAATCAAATAGGCTGGAAAGGACCTTTGGGATCATCAAGTCCAACCAATGCCCTAATACTGCCTTGCCACCCAGACCATGCCACTAAGTGCCACTGGAGAGGGACAGTGACTCTGCCACCTCTCCCCTGGCCAGCCCATTCCAGTTCCCACTCACCCTTTCTGTGAAGAACTCCTTCCTATTGTGCAGCCTGAGCCTCCCCTGGCGCAGCTTAAGGCTGTGTCTTCTTGTCCTGCCCTCCAGCAGATCCACACTCACACCCAGCTTGGTGCCATCTGCAATTTGTGAATGCTGGACTCCATCCCCTCACCCAGATCATCAGTGAAGATATTAAAGAGGACTGGGCCCAGCACAGACCCCTGGGGACAGCACCAGTGCCTGGACACCAGCTGGGTGCAGCACCATGCCCACCACTCTCTGGGCCCAGCCTCCAGCCAGCTCTTAAATCTCCCAGCAAGGAGGGAACCTGCCCAAGCCGTGGGCTGCAGCTTTTCCAGGGAATGCTGTGAGAGACAGAGTCAAAGGTTCTGCTGGAGTCCAGGCACACAACATCCACAGCCTTTCCCACATCCACAGCTGGGTCACCTGGGCATAAAAGGAGACCAGGTTGGTCAGGCAGGACCTGCCACCCCTAAATCCACGCTGGCTGGCTCTGATCCCTGGGCCATCCTGTGGGTGCCCTGTGATGGCACTCAAGGTGATCTGTTCCATAACCTTGCCAGGCACCCAGGTCAGGCTGACAGGCCTGGAGTTCCCCAGCTCCTCCTTCCAGCCCTTCCTGGGGATGGGCTCACACTGGCACCTCCAGTGCTCTGGGACCTCCCTGCTGAGCCAGGACTGATGGTAAATGATGGAGAGCAGCTTGGGGACCTCATCCACCAGCTCCCTCATCCCCCTAGCATGGATCCCATCTGATCCCATACACCTGTGAGCATCTGAGTGGCTCAGCAGGTCAGCAGCTGCCTCCTCCTGGATTCCAGGGGGCTGTTCTGCTCCCTGTGCCCATCTACCAGCTCAGGAGAACACTTGTCCTGAGAACAGCCTGTCCTAATATTGAAAATTGAGACAAACAAGGTGTTAAGTAGCTCAGCCCTTTCGTTATCTTTAGTTACTCTATTCTCTACTGCATCCAATAAATAGTAGAGGTTCTTCTTCTCCCTACCTTTGCAACAATTTTTTTTTAATAAAAACCTTTTTTTTTTACAGAAGCCGCCAGGTTAAGTTCTAATTGAGCTTTCACATCTCAACTTTTCTTTCTGAATAACCCATTAAAATCATTAAATGCTTCCTGAGTTGCCAGTCCTTTTATCCCTGGAGTTCCCGCTAAAGCTCCATGGGCAGCCAGTCATTGTCCTTACCAGCTCATCTTTTGTCACACTGGGACAGGCTGCTCCTTCTCCCTTAAATTACCTTCTTGAAATGTGTGTCCTTCCTGGACCCCTTTGTTTTTAAGGGGTGTTTCCCTTAAAAAATCAGTACCCAATTTGGCACTCCCCAGATCTGCATCCTAAACAGGCCAAAGTCTGCCCTTCCTAATTCCAGTGTGGAAGTTTTGTTGCTGCCCCTCCTTCTTTCACAGAACATGGAAAACTTGATTATTTCATGGTCACTGTGCCCCAGGCAGCCTCTGAGCCCCACATCTGCCCCCAGCCCTTCTCTGTTTGTGAACAGCAGCAGACAGAGCTTTCCTTGGCAGTGGGAGTGTTACCAAAGATTCAGTGAAACAGAAAACTCCTTAACCCCAGTGTAGCATTAAGAAGCAGCATTCTTTATTCAGCTGGATGCATGGGGGAGAGCTCCTCCCAAAGCCGTGCAGGCTGAGTACAGGAAAGTTTCTGTTTATTTTCTGTATTTTGCTCACATATTCATTGATTGTCCTGGACTAAACATACATATGATAATCATTTCCCCAAAATCATTAACATATTTCCCCTCCCTTGTACCCATGTGTTCTTCTGTCCTGGGGGTCTCTCTGGTGGTCCCTGGTGGTCGTGGACCCCAATGTTCCAGTGGGCCTGGCTGAGCTGGCAGGACCCTGAGGCTGCTGAACGTCCAGTTCCCCTTCTCACACAATGGGCCTTGTGTGGTTTCCATAGGCCTGGGGATATGGAGAACAAGCTCCAGGTGTCAGCTCACCTGCTGGAGACAATTGATCATCTGGTAAAATGAGGTCACAGAGTGGGCTATGACATCACAGAGTGGGTAATGTGAGGTCATTGATGAGCTATGACATCACAGACTGCCTCTGTGACATCACAGAGCCAGCTGTGACATCACTGGGCAGACTATGACATCACTGAGTTGGCTGTGACATCAGAGGCCAGCTGTGTGACATTGGAGAATGGGCTGTGAGCTCACAGAGCAGGCTGTGACATCCCAGAGGGGCTGTGTGATATCCCAGCAGGGCTGTGTCAGGTCACTGGGTTGGTCACTCGGCCCCAGCTCCCCCTCACAGTTTCTCCCAACAAGTCCAATGCTGTCCATGCCCAGCGGGGTCCCTGTCCCCCGGGATCCCCCCGGCCCACCTGGAGCCACAGCCTCCACCAAAGGATGTTCCACAGGATCCACCCCAGAGCCTGACAGGGGACAAGGGGCCAGGGCTGTGTGACCAGGACATCAAGGACGTGGATTATCCAGGTCACTGTGGCCTGGGTTGGGTTGCCCAGGGCAGGAAAGATGTCTGGCAGCTGGAGCAGGGTCTGGGAAGGGCCTCCAAGGTGGGGCTGGAGCCCTTGGGCTGTGAGCAGAGGCTGAGGGAGCTGGGCTTGTCCAGCCCAGAGCAGGGAAGGCTGAGGGGCTCCTCATCCCAGCCTGGCAGTGCCAGCGAGGAGGGGATGGAGAACACAGAGCCAGGCTCTTCACCGGGGGCCTGGTGGGAGACAAAAGCCAATGGGTGGAGGGGGAAAGAGGGGAGATCAGCCAGGACAGGAGGAGGTGAAATGAGTCAGGCTGGTTTCAGCATTTCCTCAACACCAAGAGCAGCCTGAGCTCCCTTCTCCATCCACCACTGACAGCTTTTCAAATCAGGAATTGTTGGAGCTGTTTCGCCCCCACTCCAAGATGAGCATCCTGATACAAGAACTTAATTGTTTTTATATCTATCACAGAACCATTCTTGTCTAAAATTAATTTTAATATGGAAATCCCTTGTGAATGGTGCACTCATCAGGCACTGCTGGGACGTTGCACATGGCTCAGGGAAGAGTGAGATTGTTATTAAATTGTGTCCTGTTCAACTGTGGTCTGTTGGCCATGAGGAGAAACTTTCTGTGCCTCTGAGTCTCACCAGTTCCTGACCCTGAAAGGACACAAACCTGATGAGTTGTGGTTCCCACTCCAGTGGTGGCACTTGGACCTCCCTCCATAGCCAGAGCAGAGCTCCCTTGTCCCAGAGAGTCCCTGGCAAAGGAAGGATGAAGGAACCAGGATAGGCTGTGGGGATCAGGGGCAGAGCCAGGGAGAATGACTTTTGCATTGGATGGAGCTGTGCCTTCCCTTGGCTTTGTTGGCTGACAAGAAATGAACATCCCTCTGTGTCTCAGGCAGCTCCTTCTCCAAGGAAAGCAGGTGGGAGTTGGAGCCAAGGAGCTGAAAGCTGCAGGTGCAGCCTGGGCTGGAGGGAGCTCAGATTTGCACAAGGCTGCTCTGAGTGCCAGGGCTTGGATGGGGGAAATGGTGGGGTGGGGGTAGGGACAGAGTCTGATTGAATGTCAGCCATGAAGGGTCTTGATTTTCATATCCATTCAAACTGCACGAGGAGGTACTTGGATTCAATGTCCATTGGAGATTGCACATATCAATGAATTAACAGGAAAACAAAACTAACAGGACCTAAGAAATCTTTTCTCGCTGTCTTTTTAAATATAATGTATTCAGTTTGAATACACTTCTGAAATCTACTTAACCACAAAGGATTTGTAAATTAAAATCAAATGATTCCCAGAGGCTTGGCATGTTCAGGTGTTCTGAATGTTCATGAGCCCTGGGACACTGAATTCCTGCACTGAAGAGCTGAAGGCTGAACAAGCCTCTGGAGCAGGGAAATTCAGCAGCAGCCTCCAAGTTGCTGAGGATGTCAGCAGCTCCCAGTGAGGCCATCCCTGCCCAGAGACCGTGGGGGAATGGGCAGACAAGGAGAGCATCCCTGGGGCTGGGGCAGCACAACTCAGAGGCACCAGCGGCTCCAGCTGGGCAATGGAGTGTGGAATGTGGCTGGGAAAGCCCTGCCTGGGCTGGGCCAAGCAGCACACACAAGCCCTGACTCTCATCCCCCAAACAACTCTCTCAAGGAGACATTTAAAAGGAATTACAATTGTATCCTCTTTTATGTGCTGGAGAAATACCAACAAGAGATTCTTAGGTGACCAAAAGAACCAAACAGACTTTAATGGGAGCTTTAAAAAATTAGAGAAACTTTGGCAAAATGTTTAATATGACATTCATTCAACAAAAAACACTTTTGAAAGCATTGACTTGGCCCATTCAGCTTCGCCAATTCTAAGCCCATTCAATTTGAAATTAATCAAAATTTGCAAGAAGAGGGAATTAGATGATGAAGACACAGAAAGAGAGAAAGACAAAAAAGATACAGAGAAGCACACACAGAGCTACCAACTCCTGGATTCCAGCATTGTTCAGATGGAAATTCCAAGAGGAGGGTGGGTCAAGATGTGTGCTTGCCTTGTGGTCAGCCTTCAATACCCCTTGGTCTCCCTGGGCCCTTCCCCCAGGTGGGGCTTGGGCTCATTTGGTCCCTCAGGAGCTGGGCTGGGGGCTGCAGAGGTGGCTGTGGAGCATTGCCTGTGCTGTGCCAGGGACTGGCAGCCACTGCTGGGCTGGGATAGAGGCTCTGAGGGGATTGGGGTTCCAGGGCAGGGCAGGGGTGGGGTTCTAGGGCAGGGCAGGGCTGGACCTGCCCCTTCCTCCCCCACACATGAAAGGTTTTGAGCCAACAGTCTCCCTGGGACTGTCACAATAGGGAATGCTGGAGGTGAAATCCCAATTCTGGACATGGGCACCTGGACTAGAAGGACAGTTCTTATTCCTAGGAAGCGAAGTACAGAGCCCCAGTGATTGGAAGGCAGGCGAGATCATCACTAGGCCAAGGCCAGCCAGACTTGTCAGGAATGGCAAATTTTGTCTGGGACCAGACTTTGAATTTACGGAATTTTGGAGGTGGAACCACAATCTCAGCCCTGTGCGCCTGGAGAAGCAGGACATTTCTTTACCATAGGAAGGAAAGTACTGAGCCTTCCCCAATGTTTTGGGGACAGTTTGAAAATGTCCCTTGGGAAACCACTGCAAGACAGACTTGTCCTGGAAATATTCCTATGGAACAATCCCTGTGTATAAGGAAATTTGGAGCTGAAATCCCTGAAGTTCTGGGCATGGGTGCTTGGGGAAGATGAAGGTCTTTTCCATTGGAAAGGAAAGCACGGAGCCCGAGTGTTTCAGCAGCAGAAGAGAAGAGACCCTCAACATGCCAAGGTCAGTTGGACCAGTCAGGTGGTCCATGGAGGCCAAACCAGCCAGACCTGTTCTGTGTAACCTTGGTTTTGTGGGGGCTCACAGTGTCACAATGGCCCCATGATTACAGGAAGACCTGCAGGGTCACAATGGACCCTTGGTTCAATGGTGTCCCAAAATGTTACAATGGCCCCTAGGTTCCAGAAGGCCCTGCAGTCCACAATGGTCCCAATGATTCCATGAGGCCTTGCAGTTTCACAATGGTCTCCGTAGTTCCCCAGGCCCCACAATGTCATGAGACTCCTCTGTTCCATGAGCCCTGCAATGTCACAATGGACCTTTGGACCCTGGGGGTTTGCAGTGTCACAATGGTCTCCTTTGGCTCCACAGTGTCACAATGGACCATTGATGACACAAGGCCCTGCAATGTCACACTGGACCTTTGGTTCCATTCAGCCCTGCAGTGTCACAAAGGCCTCTTGGTTTCACCAGGCTCCACAGTATCACAATGGTGATGGGGACCCCTAGGGTCACAATGGTCTCACTGGTTCCATGAGGCCTCACAGTGTCACAATGCTTTGCTTATTCCATGGGGCCTCATAGTGTCACAATGGTCTCCATGATCCCATGAGTCCCCTCAGTGTCACAATGGCCACTTGATTTCATGAGGCTGTGAAGTGTGTTAGTGGTCTCTCCATTGCTTCATGAGGCCTTGCAATGTCACAATGAACCTTTGGCTCCATTGGGTCTCGCAGTGTCACAATGGCCCCTTGGTTCCATGACACCCCAAAGTGTCACAATGGTCTCCACAGTTCCATGAGGCCCCGTGGTGTCACAATGGACCCTTGGTTTGATGTGGCCTCTCAGTGTCACAATAATCCCTGCATTCCATGGAGCCACACAGTGTCAGTATCGTCCCCTTGATTCCGTGAGGCCCCCAAAGTGTCACAATGGTCCCTTGGTCTCACAGAGCCTCACAGTGTCACAATGGTCCCTTGGTTCCATGGGCCCTGTGCTGCTGCATTCCCCCCTCCCCTTCTCAGGCCGCCCTGCCAGCTGAGAAATGCTCCTTGGGCCTCGGCCTTGGCCAACAGCCCTGGACTCAGCTCCTCTGCAGCTCATCACAAACACTGTCTGCTCCAGGCACTGCTGCTGCCCAACCAGCTCCTGCTTTCTGTAGGAGCAGCCCTGGGAACAGTTTCTGTTCCCTCCGTGACACAAGATCCCTGTTCTCACCCTGCCAAAGAAAGCTGCTGATGCCAAGTGTGGCCAGGATGAACCATTGCTGGGACTGAAGCCCCTCTCTTGGGGCCCTGCAAACAGCGCTCCAAAAGGAGCCCTTGGAGCTCTCCTGGGCCAGCGACTCCCTCTGAGTGGGGCCTCTCCCAGCCGGGAACTCTCCCGTTTGCTGCACTCGGGGATCCCCAACAACGACGGAGCCTGGGCCGATCTCCCCACTCCTCCAGGCTCAGCCCTTTGCCCGCTGGGGAGATGCCAAAGCATCCTCAGGGAGCATTTCCCTGCCCTCAGGGGAATTTCTCACAGGTGCCTTGCACTGACTCTTGGTGTCTGTGTGCACACAGGAGTGCCTGTGCTGGGGAAATGTGGCAGAAATGCTGCTCTCTGAGGGGTCTAAGTGCCTTGGATAGCTGAGCTAGTCAGGCCTGTAAATAAGGGTGAGTCACAAGCTGTAAGCAAAGTTAAATGCTGCTAAGAGTTGTTCTTTTCCTAAATTGTTGCATTCGATATAGGTTTTAAGCTAAGTTGAATATTGTTAAGTGTTATTCCACTGTGAAATCATTAGGTCATAAGTTATAAGTAAGTTTAGATACTGTTAAGTGCTGTTCTTTTGCTAAATGCTGAAGTCTAAGGTATCAGTCAAGTCCTGTTAAGTTTGAGCTCAGTTTAGCTTTTAGGCTGCATTCCTTTTATCCTTGCCCTCACTGTCCTTTAGGCACACATGCATGCATGCAAAGACACACGGACAGTTCATGGTTCATTTCTGGTTTGACTGCCTGGATTTTGTTTGGTTTTGTTGTTGCTTTGTTTCCTTGGTGTGCCTGACGTGTCCAGTCAGGAGCAGAGTGACTCTTCCCAAGGAACTCTGTGGTGCTGTTGCTTAATATTAAATCTGGTTTTTGCTGATCCCTTGCTGGGGATATTTTCAGCGCTCTCAGCCCCTCGTTTGTAACAGGGTGAAGGAGCCCTGGCCCAGGCTCTGGCCCTGGGGGACACGGGGACGCTGCCGGGGGGTCCCTGTCCCCCTGTGCCACCCCCAGGGCCCCGGCCCCCCGTCCCCGTGTCAGGCTCTGGGGTCGATCTCGTGGAACATCCTCTGGGGGAGGCTGCGGGGCCGGGGGCGCGGGGACCCGGGGGGACAGGGGACCCCGCTGTGCACGAGCAGGGTTGGACTGCTCTGGGGGGAACTGTGAGGGGGGCCGGGACACAGTGACCACCCCAGTGACCTCACACAGCCCCTGTGATGTCACACAAACCCCTGTGATGTCACACAGCCCCTGTGAGGTCACAGTCCCAAGGCTGGCATATCACTGTGTGGTGTCATACAGCTGTGCAGTGAAATCACAGAAGACACTGTGATGTCACAAAGTCACTCCGTGATGTCACAGCCTGTTCTGTGATGTCACAGCCTGTTTTGTGATGTTACTCAGACACCCACCGATGTCACAAACCATTCTCTGACGTCACTGAGCCAACCTCCATGATGGCAGAGTCCGCTCTATGGCCTCACACCCTACCCTATCATGCCACAGCCACCTCTGCGATGTCACAACCCCCTCAGTGATGTCACATGAGCCTCTCTGTGATGCCTTACACCCACTCTGTAATGTCACATCACACACTTTAACCTCATAGCCAGCTCCATGATGTCATACAGCCATGCTATGACACCACAGCCTGCTCTGTGATGTCACACAGAGCCCTGTAGGACACTGTGGCGGCTCGAAAGACGTCACACAAAAATCTCTGTGATGTCATAGCCCAATCTGTGACCTCACAGAACCCACTCTGTGTTGTCACACAGCCCCTTGCTGCCATCACAGCTGCTCTGTGCCTCCATGACACAGCCACAGAGGAGCTGCTGTGACACAGCCCCCTCTGGGACATGCCACAGCCCCTGTCAGTGCTGAGCCCCTGGGAGCTCTGTCTGTGCCCTGCTGGTGTCTCTGAGGGGCCCTGGCAGTGCCCCAGTCCTGCTGGGCTGTGCACAGGAGCTGCTCCTGGCCAGAGCTGTCTCTCTGCAGCTCTGCTGCCCTTGCCAGGAGCTGCCTCTGTGTTCTGGTTTCAAAGCAAAACCAGTAAAAGATTCCAAGTGAGAAATACAATTTATCAGGAAAAGGGATAAAACCATATACATGGTATAATACAAAAGAAAAATCAGTGACAGAGTCAGAATACAACCGGACACCCTGCTAGTTAGGGGGTAGCAGTCCAGATGAAATGGTCTTGTTGAAGTGGTGATCCTGTAGAAACAATCTGGTAGCTCTTGTCCTCTGGAAACCAGTGGGTAAGGGCAGCTATTCCTCGGGCAATCCAGTGGAAAGACTGACTGCTCTGTCCCAAAGCCCAGATTAGATCCAGGTGGGGATGCTGAGCTCCTCCCCCCTGGGCAGGGAATCTCAAAATGGGCTGAAATCGTTCTGAATCATGGGGTGGGTCCTTGATTACCCGATAAACAGAAATGGCTCATGGAGGGAGTTATCTCTGAGTCATGAGGCAAGACATTGATGGGCCCATTAACAGGAGATAAGGAACAAAACAATGTCCCTCCTGGTTTCAGCAGTTCTTGAGGATGGGAATTGAAGACATTTTTCTATTCTAACCTAGGACACTCTGGGCCAGCAGCCTGGCCCAGCTCAGCAGCACCGACTCAGCACAAGGAGTTCAATGACCCTCTTGAGGCTTTGGTGCTTTTTGCATCACACTCAGTCCCTCAGATTGTGCTCAATAAACTTCTGGAGAACTCAAACTCACGTTCAAAGCCCAAAGTTTCATTAACTTTTAATGGGTACCACTGAGGGACACAACTCATGTGAAAATGTCCCCAGGTTCCAGGTAGAGCAGAGCACTGGAGGCACTGATGACAGCTGGGGACAAGCAAGGGAAACGTGTCTCTGGTACTGAGCAAAGCTGGATGTGTTTCAGGAATGCAAAGGGCCAAGGCCTGAGCCCCAGCCCCTGGCCAGGCAGATCCTCTCCCTCCCTCATTGCTCAGGGCTCTTCCCAGGATGGGCACTGGGATGTGGGGATGTGCAGTGCCAAGGACAGGAGCATGGGGCAGCCCCTGCCAGGCTGCTGAGCAGGGACAAGGAGGCCATGAGGCCCCAGGCCTGCAAGGGTCACTTGTCCCCTGCTGGCCTCAGCCCCAGGGCCAGCAGCCATGGCCAAAGTGCTGCAGGAGTTGGCTCTGGCAGGGCTGTCTTGCAGCTGCTGCCCATGCCTGTGCCCTGTGCAGCCCAGGCTGTCCTACGGTGTCCCTGCAGGCTGTCGGCATCCCCCGGCTGCCCCACCTGGCTGGCCCCTTCCTTTGCTGACAGCTCTGCCTCCTGCCTGCCTCTGCCTGCCCACACAAAGCCTGGGGCTGCTCCAGGCTCCTGCTGGGGCACGTGTTGCACCATAGCCCTGCCCTGCCAAGGAAATTCCTTTCTGCTGCTGCCCAGTCTGGATCTTCCCAGCTGCCCTTGCTGCCATTATTTCCTTCTCATGCTTATATGCTCTAGGAAGGAAAGCTCCAGCCTCTCTGAAACCACCCTTCAGCCCCTGCCAGGCTACTCCTGTTCTGTCCTCAGTCTCCACCCCACTGAGCCCAGAACCTGCAGCCTCTACCTGCTGGTTATGAGATCAGGCCTCCAAACCCCATCTTGGAAGATGTTTGGGTCCTCTCCAAAGTCTGTGAAAATGGAAAAAAAACTGCCAAAGGTATTTTCTCACAAATCTTGCAGTGGCAGAACAAGGGTCAATAATTCTAAAGTGAATGAGTCTGGATTTCCATTTGTTAGAAGGAGAAAATAATTTACAATGATGAGAGTGGAACAAAACTGCAACTGTTTTTGCAGAGAGGTTGATGCACCATGCCAGGAATTGTCCAGGAGCAGGAGCTTTGTGCAACCTGACATAGTGAAACCCCATCCCCTTCCCAAGGATGGAATTCCTGTAGTGTGGGTTCTCTGATGTGCTGAGTGCCCTCACAAGGCTTCTGGCCAGAATGTCTGCTGAGGGCAGCCAGGCTGCTGCAGGGGCAGTGACCTCACAGCCATCACCATGGCAGCCCTGTCCCCTGGGCCTGGCTGTGCCCTTTCCTCTGCCCCTGCCTTGGCTCTGCTGGCATGAAGAGTTTTGTTATTGATATCTCACCCCCAAGGTGCTGGGGCCAATGGCTTCCCAGTCAGGCTCCTGGAGCACAAGTGGCTTTTCAGAGGCCAGCCAGGAATGAGCCCTGAGGCAGCAGCTCTGCAGTGGTGGCCACCAGGCCGGGCTGCCAAGGGAGGCTTCTGGCCATGGCCTGCAAGCAGCTGCTGCTGCCAAGGTGCCTTTGGTGCCTCAGGCTCTCCCTGGCACAGCTCCCAGCACGGCACTCTGCCCTTGTGCCCGAGGCCTTCCCTGTGCTGGGGCTGGCCTGGGGCTTTTCCTGCAGCGGGACCTGCCCTGCTGATGGCACAGGAAAGGCAGCTCCTGCTGGAGCAGGAGGCTCTGCCTTCAATGGGCTCCAACAACTCCAGCAAGGCCCTGTAGACTTCAAAATTGCTTCCTAGAGCACAATATTCTAATAATTGTTATAGCTCCTGTACTGTGGAGTAAATAACTGTGCAAGTGATCTTTCCATCTGATCATGATCAGAATCAATCAGAGATGTATTTATACTAATTTATCTGGTATTCTATCATTAATCCTGTAGGAAAAATTGTGTTAAAGTTCAATTTCACCTGTCCAATGCTTTTGACCTTTGACAAAGTCAGGGGCAGGAATGTGATCCAGCCGCTGCCAGTCTCCTCTCTTAGAAGGAATTTGAGAAGTCTAGGGGTCCTGCAGGGCTTTGAGGATCCATGGTGGCTGTTGGCTGTCATTTCTTCACCTCATGTCTTAGCAGGAGTTTCTCCAATAAAGAAACAAAGCTTTTGCCTGAAGCTCCCACTGTGGCCATGACAGGAACCCCTGTGAGTATCTGGGCCATCCCGGCTCTTTGGCAGCCTGGAGACTCGTGGGATGTCACCGTGGAGCCCCCCTGAGTGCCTGTGACAGATTGGTGCCTTTGCAGCCCAAGGTGCCCTGGGATGTCACCATGGAATGGCTGTGACTGCCTCTGACCACAGGGCTCTTTACCATCCCCAGAAAGCCCTTGGAGGTCTCCATAGAGCCTCTGTCTGTGCCTGTGACATTCCAGCTGTGGAACAGCCTGGAGACTCTTGGAAAATCCCCATGGAGCCCATCTGAGGGCCTGTGACAAATCTGATCCTTAGCAGGCAACCATCACCAGCCCCCTGTTGCTATGCTCAGTTTCCATGGAAACCATCACCAGACCCCCTGTTGCTATGGTCAGTCCCTTGGCAGCTCCATGGAGACCCAATGCCGGGGGGGTTGCCATGGCCACCAGGGCTGGCACCAGCTGGGATGCTCGGTTTCCACGGGCTGGGCTTCAGGAATGGGATTCCCCAATTTTCTTCCCCCACTAAAACCGCGCTGCCCTCCCTGCCCTCCCGCCTCCCATGGAAAGCACAAAAGGCAAAGATCCCGGGCTGGGATAAGAACAATTTATTGGGAACAGCAACAAGATAAGAAACAAATGGAAAAGAAACAATATTGATAACAGAAGGGATAAATGAAACTGTTTACAGGGAAAATTAAAACACAACTCACTGGGTCTGCCTGGCCACAATTTCCTCTGCCTGGAAAGTAGACCCTTCTCCTCACTGAGGGAAAGAGAGACTCCCTTTCCTGCCCCTGGCAATGACCTGAGGTGGGAGTGAATGTAATGACATGTCGATGGCCAGACCATCATGTTTTTCAATCCCACATCATGTCATCGGCAGCGGCAGGAAAAGGGACAGGTGTCTTCCCAGCATGGATCACAGGGAACGTGGATTCCCAGGACTCTTCCCAATGTGGGCCCTCTAAAGGCAGATGAAGCTGGAGCGTGCATGAAGATCTTCCTGCAGCTGGGGCATTTGCTGGGCTTCCCTCACTGGTGGCTCCGTTGGTGTCTGGTCAGGTGAGAGCTGTTGGTGAAGCTCTTCCCACACTGGGGACACTCGTAGGGCCTCTCCCCAGTGTGGATGCGCCGGTGGGTGACGAGGGTGGAGTTTTGCTTGAAGCCCTTCCCACAGTCAGGGCAGCGGAAGGGCCTCTCCTGGGTGTGAATCCGCTGGTGGCAGAGGAGATCAGAGCTGGTCCAAAACCTCTTCTGACACTGGGGACACTTGTTGGGCCTCTCCCCATTGTGGATGCGTTGGTGGATGATGAGGGCAGAGCTGCAGCTGCAGCCCTTCCCACACTCCCCACACTCGTAGGCCCATTCCCCAGTGTGGATCATCTGGTGGCGGATCAGGGTGCTGCTCTGCCTGAAGCACTTCCCACACTCCAAGCACTTGTAGGGCTTCTCCCCATCATGAAGCTGCTCATGGGCCACCAGCTCTGAGCTCTGGCTGAAGCTCTGTCCACCTTCCTGGCTCAGGGGGGGTCTTTCCTCCTCAGAGCACCATGGGCTGGGTTCTGAGCTCCTCCTCCTGTGGGATCTCTGGGGCTTTTCCTCCACGTTGGAATTCTGCACTGTGGAGCCACTCAAAATGGCCTCTTCCAGGAGGTTCTGCTGTGGGGATTTGTCCTCCCTGGTCTCCATCCTCAGCTCCTTCCCTGGGGGAGGAAGGACAAGGAGAGGATGGGATTTGCCTCCATGCCACAGGGAAGGGGAAGGAGATCCCCCCAGAGCATCCCTGGCAGGATGGGGTTGGCAGCAGGGTTGTCCTGCAGCCGGGGGCTGTGCTGGGCTGGGAGATGGAGCAGGAGAGAGGGGGAAAGGGGCACTGACTTCCTCCTCACCTGCCTGGTTCACCTGGGGCATCTTCCTCTTCCTCACAGCCTCCTCCTTCATCTAATGAAGGTTTAAGGGATGGGAAATCCTGCTTTGGGAGGAAAACAAGGGATGAGCACACTAAATTTTATACTGGATTGAAGGCAAACCTGGGGGAGAGTCTAAGCCAGAATTACGATTTAATAAGAAAATTAAGATCACGGCAATGATACAGAAACACTTCCTTAAACTGACAGAGTCAGGATATAACCTGACACCCTGTTGCTGAGGGTGGTGGCAGCAGTCCCATTAAATGGTGGCTGCAGTCCTGTTGGAGTGATGAACGTGATTCTGTCCAAGCAGTGATCCTGCAGAAGGGTCTGGTCTTCCTCTGAAGGTCCAGTGGTGGTTCTGGAGCTCTTGTCCTCTGGGAATCCAGTAGGCAAGCTGCTCCTGGTGTTGCAAGGCAAAGCTTATATCCAGGTAGGAATGCTTGGATCCTCCCCCTGGGCGGAGCATCCAACAATGGGATGATGGAATTTGATCAGTCCTGCAGTGACACACAATGGCCCATTCACAGAAGATATCTCCCCTGGAGGGCGTTATCAGGGCTGAGTCATGGAAGAGATAAAGAACCCTGCCCCACCTGTTTATAGCAGTTGATGAAGATGGCGATTGAAAACATGCATTGGGTTCCATCTTACACTGCAACCTGAAACAGTGGGGGAATCCCTGCTCAGGGGGTGAACACCACCCCCCTTACCCCAACTGGCTCAGGTGTAAAACCCCCACCCTGGGAAGGCCACACACACACAGGGGACAATGTCAGACTTGCCCTGCCCCAGCAGAGGTCTCTGTCCCTGTCGCTCCCTTGCTCTCCCTCCTTTTCTCTTTCTTTCCATCTCTCTCTCTACCTCACATTTACTGTTCAATAAAATCTGCCTTGGATTTGGTCTTGCTAGCACCTTAATTAAGGCGGAGGCATCTCTCTGAAAATTTTCTGATCCAGATTGCGAGATTATTTTGGCACAGTGAGTTTAGGCACTCTTCTCTGACCCCAAGTGCCTTTCACAACAGCATGGTTTCCTCCACTTAGGAGGTTGTGGCTCTTTCTGGAAGAACTCCCAGAAACTTGGACACAGTCCCTCCTTCCTCCTGTGGAACTTATGGGAGAAATGATGAGGAAAATGGCTGCTGTTGGTGGCCAGTGAAAAAGAAAATATTTTGTGTTCCTTCCTTGAAAAGTTTATTAAAATCACAGGAGGAAAGGGAGCAAATGATAACAGCGAGACTGATAAAGTTCGTCCACCCCATGGTGAGGAACACAAGGCTGCTAAAAGTCCCACAGGAAGCCCAGCTCAAGTAGCTAAATTCCCCAATAACTCCAGCCAGGGATCTCCGGGAGGGTTTTTTTGGAGAGTGTTCGGAGCCGGCAGATCCCAGACTCGAGCCCCGGATATCTCCGGGCTCCCTAAGAGGAGCTTTTTCGGGGCCAGAGGAGCTGCGATCGCCCCTCGGGAGGGTCCCGGGGGGTCCACGTGGGGATGGCCCGGTACCGATGGGGCGGGACATTGGTTTTGGGGATCCCAGTGAGAGCCGGGGCTGTGGAACGGGGGACCCCAGGGCAGGGAGAGGGGAAGGGGCGATACCGGAGCTGGGGCACCCCCGGCAGCCCAGAGATGAGACGGGGACGGGACCCCCTGAGCCTGACAGGGGTGCGTCCTGGGCTGACTTCATGATGCTCGTGCCCCATCGGTCCCTTTAGTCCAGAAATGAGTTCTGCACCTTTAAGGCTGGTTCTGAGAGCAAAGGGGAGGAGGAAGAAGCTGCAGTTTGTTTTCAGACACTGCACTCACTCCTCTACATTCTGGCTCCTGGATGGACAGAGGGTGGGACAGAGCTCTCCTTTGCTTTTAGTTAGTTTTTAGCTCGCTGAGGCAGAGAAGTTGCCTGGACTGTTATTTTTTGTTTTCTTTGGAGCTGTTTGAACCTGCTCTGCACTGAACACACAGAACACCACCAGCAGCTCGCACCTGTGGCCCACTGGGCCTGGCCTGGGCCGTGGCATTTCCAGCGCTGGAGGGACTGATAAGAGACTGATAAGAGACTGATAAGAGACTGAGTGAGCTGAGCTACAGCCCAGAGAGGGACTTTCTGTGTTTGTCATCTCTTCTGGAGTGGCAAGAGGTTTTATTGTTCAATATTGTTCTTTCTTTGTGCTGGTGAATGCTTTGCCTGGCAAATAAACGTTTTTTCCACTTTTCTCCAAGGAAATCTTTCCCCAATCCGGTTGGGGGAGGGGCTTCTTAAATCTGCTTTCTAGAGGAAACTCTTTTGGAGATTTTCTCCCAAATTTGCCCCTTACGAGGCCAGGGTGGTGGGAAGAGGGGGGACCTCCAAGTGGCTGAACTGGGGTGAGGCTGGAGAAGGGGACCCCAAAACCCCCCAGCATCTCTTAGCAGAACCCTGGAGAGGGGTCCTGGGGACCCTTGAGGATCCCCAGCAGCCCTGAGATGGGGGACCACCAGAACCCCGGAGGGATGAGACTGGACATAGGACACTCCTGGTGGCTTTTTTTAATTAAATCTTGATTTTTGGAGGTTTTTATGGACATCAGGTGACTTCTAGAGATGGACTTGGGCAAGAGAAATCCCCTAAAAAAGGCATTCACACCCTGTTTTTCCTGAAACCAGGATTTTCCCCAAACCATCCTGCAGTGACATCCCCCATGTCCTGCTCTGGGTGAGCTCAGTCCCAAACCTGACCCTGATCCGGGTCTCAATCTCACTCCATGTTCAGACACACTCACAGTTCTGTATTTAATCTCATCCCAGCCCCACACTCATCTAGCCCCAGACCCAATCCCAACCCCAGCCCTAAAGCCAATCCCATTTCTAGTCTTAACCCCAATCCCAGCTCTAATCCAAATCTCAGCCCCAGCTCCAAGCCCAGCCCCAATTCCAGCCCTTTCCTAAATCCTCAGCCCCAAACCAAATCCCAGGTTCAGCCCTTCTGGGGCTTTGGGGGTGTCTCTGTCCCTGTGACCCCGATGATGTTTGGCTGGGGTCACAGCAGGGCTGAGAGGGACAGAGACCCCCCCGGCCTCCCCAGGGGTGAGAAGGTGGCAGAGTCCCCCCAGCCCCGAGCAGCCTCAGCGGTGAGAGGGACACAGAGCCCCTGGTGCCCAGCCCTGCACAGACATTGCCTGAGGCCAGAGGGATGGAGACCCCCCGAGCATCCCCCAGGGCCAGGGGACAGAGAGCCCCGAGCATCCCCTGAGCTGAGAGGGACAGAGACTGCCCCGAGCACCCCCTGGCACAGGGGTGAGAGGGAGGGAGACCCCCCAGGCATTCCCTGGGGTGAGAATGATGGAGACCCTTGGGGAATGGCCTGGGGTGACAGGGACAGGGACACCCCTGGGGAATGGCCTGGGGTGACAGGGACAGGGACACCCCTGGGGAATGGCCTGGGGTGACAGGGACGGGGACAAACCCTCCCAAGCCCCTCTCAAGCATCCCCCAGTCTGAGAGGCTCAGTGACCCCTTGAGCATTCCCCGGGCACTGGACAAAGTGAAGTTGTTTCTTGACAAAAATCAAACTTAAGCCTACAGAAAATGCCTTGAATTTTCTCTTCCCACAAGTAACTTGTGGTGGAAATGCAAACAAATTGCAAAATTTAATAAACTGACAGTAGAAGCGATTCTGTGGCAATTCCAAAATCCATTGGTCCTGCAGAGCTCCAGCTCAGCTGCTGGCACATTCCGATTTTTAATTTGGGTAGTGTTTGGGGTGAGGGTAGTAAGCTGGCCAAGCTGCAGGGGCCCCCTTTGATCTTCGAGGGGATCCCTGCCCACACCCTGTCACCACAGATGAGAAACACTCCCTTGGGAAGCACTCTGGGAAACGGAGAGGACTTAGATAATGTTTTGGCAGTATAATTGCACCAGTCAACAACATTGTATCTCTTATCATTTGGTGATATATCTTTTCTCACTATCATGTGTGGTTCAGGTTTCTCATGCCAATTTTGTTGGGGTGGCTCATAGAAAAAGTTGACACAAGAAGTCGCTTTGAGGAGCCCGGTAGGTCTAGTTCTTGGAGGTCCTGTGGTGCATGGGGTAAGATCTTCATCCACTCGTCCCAGGTGTCTACCAGGGTGGGCTTCTTACCTGCACAGGAATATTCATTTGGCGACAGGGGGATTCCCACCAGACATGTAGACAGCGGGTCTTTTGCACCTCCCATGGCCATGCAAAAGTTATCCTGCTTGAGAGATTTCCCCAGTGTGACCCATAGGTTTTCTGTTGGTTGTGGCACGACCCATCCAACCGCTCTTTGGATGCACAGGAGCACAGTGATGGTGGCAGCAGCTGTTATGGTATTTCGGGGTGTCCTGGGAGTGGCCATCTGGTCCTCCAGTGAGTCAGGTATCGACTGTTCGAGCGCTGATAGAAACATGAATGGTCAAGTTAGTTGTCACTGTAATTTTCTTCATTTTATCCCTATTGTAGGGAGAGCGAGGGATTGGCAATTGGGGCAGGTGGAGACAATTGCCTTGGCTTGGTCTTTGGAAATCTTAAATTGACGTACTAAAGCTGGAGCATTCTGAGGGAAGAATGCATGGCTTAGACGAGCCTGTTGAAAGACATGTGGTGCAGCGGGGGAAATGTGGCTGGCACTTGCTGCCATTGCTAACAAGTCTGCTCTCCGGTTGCCCTCAGTGATGTATCTTGGCAGTTCTGTGTGCGACCGGATGTGCAGGATGTGATAAGGTTGCTCTCTATGGGAGATGAACCAAATTAATTCAGAGAGCAAGCTGTAGAATTTTTTATTTTGGACTTCCTTGAGCAGGGCACGCTCTGCCCGCTCTGCTATCCCAGTGACATATGCAGAATCTGTGACTGAATTGAAGGGTGGTTGGAATGTTTGAAACGCCCTCACAGCTGCAGCAAGTTCTGCAGTCTGGGGGGAACCTTCAACAACCTGGATATCAGACTCCCACTTCTGATAGTCCGGGTCCCTCCAGGTGAACACTGACTGGTGAGATTTGCCTGAACCGTCAGTGAACTCCGTGATAGAGTTTTTGAGTGGAGTTTTACTTTTATCTGATTTTGGTGCCAAATGCAGTGAATCTTTAAAAAGTCTGTGTTCAGGATAATGACTTGAAATTTTTATGGGATAGCTGTTGAATGAAACTTGCAGATGTTCATTTGTTTGTAATAGAGAATCCAGTTGTTCCAAAGTATAAGGGAGGTAAATGCACACCGGATCACAAGCTGCGAGGGTCCGGAGGCGATGTCGGCCTTTAATAATAAGTTTGGCTACAAGTTCTGGTGGGGTGGTAACTGTTTGATGTGGTTGGTGCGGCAGAAAAAGCCACTCAATGATGATGATGATGAGTGGGGTTTTTGAAGTATCATCCCACTGAAAGAGCAGCCCATGGAAGTTTGGGCACTTACCAAAAATACCGAGGCTGAGGGGAAGGGACCGGTCTGTCCGATGTGCCTGGCGGTGTTTGATGGTGCTGGCGACTCTCTCCAAAGCCTCCCAGGCTTCTGGCGTTAATGAGCGTGGGGAAGCCAGGTCGCCATCTCCTCATAGAAGGTCGAAGAGCGGTGCCAGATCTTCTGTGGTGAGGCCCAGGAGAGGTCGGATCCACGTGATGACGCCGCACAGCTGTTGCGTGTCTCTTAATGTCTGGGGGTGCTCGTTGATGGACAGAGTTTGAGGCACGATGGTCCTTCCTGTGATTAAAAACCCGAGGTACTTCCATGGGCTCGATAGCTGGATTTTTCCCTGAGCTATCTGAAACCCTGCGCTTTCGACAGCTGCGACAGTCGTGGAAAGTGCCGCGTCTGAGTAAGACTTGGTGGAAGCACAGATTAGTACATCGTCCATGTAATGTAGGTGTGAGACTCTGTCCGCAGTTTCTCTCATCTGCCTCACGATTGTCATCGGGGACCACTGAAGAAAAGCCCCTTGTCTGAAGTTTCTGGCCCTGTTGGAGAAAGTTACATGCCAAGGGCCCCGAGACCTGAGCCCAGCTCCTGGCATTGCTAAGTTATTGTTCACAGGTGTGTTTGCTGTATGCTACACTGAACCCAATGAAAGGAAGAAGGGGGCCCCTTGCCTTTTTGCAACAATAGCCTTGGAAGTTGTCCCACCTCTCGGCCTGGCTGGACTTCTCCTGAGTTTTGGGTGGTCCCCCACAGAAGACCCCTCACTTGTCTTACAACCGCCGTGACAGACAGACTGAGATGTACAAGGCCTCTCCATCAAAGACCGAGACATGAAATCCCTATGTGAAAAGGCCCCCCCACACTCTTTCCAAGGACTGGCACTGAGACCCCTAACCTGGGGGAGGTGTGTGGGGGAGGCAAGCTAACCAAAGCAAGATGGATGTTGCAGGTGTGAGCAGTGGACCAAGAAGACGATGGCTCTCACCCACTGCAGAGAACATGGACTGTGTGTACCCTTCTCTAAATACCATTTTTTTCTCCCAAAAATACAATAGACTACCTTTGATTCAGTTTCAAGTTTTACCCCTTCCCCCATCAAAAAAAAGTGTATAATAAGAGTTCGGATGAACTGCAACCCCGAGACCTCCCCAGACTTTACCTGGTGAACTCCATTGGCTGGACACCAAAGGACTTCGCCGTTCTACGTTTGGTAGCTCTATACCTTCCTTTCTCTTCCTCCCTCTTTTTCCCTTTTCCCCAATTCCTTCCCAATGCATTTTGTTGTGGTTATTCAATAAAGGTGCATTTGTTTTGATTATCGCTGCAACCCCCTGTACCGTGTCGGTGTTTTTTGCACTCTTAGATCAACCCACGAACTATCACGAGACCTGTTCGTAAGGATGGATCGTGACACTTGCATACATACTATAGAAACCTTCTATCAAACCTTAAAAATTCTCTACAAATTCATTTCCAACATTACTGGGTCTGGCACCGCCCAGATCTGGTGTTTGCTGCCACCTCCAGTGCCCAGATCTGGAAATTCCCTTGTTCCGGCAGAGCCAAGTCCCACAATTTTCTGGTAAAGAAAGCCAAAATCTGGCAATTTCCCACTGCTGACACTGGCAATGCCAAGATCCGGTGTTTGCTGCCACCGCCCGTACCCCAGTCTGGACATACTCGGTTCCAACACAGCCCAAGTGCAGGAGTTTTTTGGAAAAAGAAGACAAAACGCAGCAATTTCCTGGTGCCAAGACTGTCACCACCCAGACCTGGTCTTTGATGGCACCGCCCATGCCCAGATCTGAACATTTCTCTGTGCCACCACAACCCAAGTACAGCAATTTGCTGGCAAAGAAAGTCATACCCAGGCAAATACCTGGTGCCTACACTACTCCGATATCATGTGTGCTGACACCGCCAGTGCCCAGATCCAGAATTTTTCAGATGCCTGCACAGCACAATTCCAGCAGTTTGCTGGCACAGAAAGGTCACATTTGGCAATTTTCCAGTGCCAGCACATTCCCCACCAAGTTTTGGTGTGCGCTGGAACTGCCAGTGCCCTCATCTGGCAATTTCCCAGTGCTGGCACAACCCAAATGCAGCAATTTTCTGGCAAAGAAAGCCCAAACCCGGCAGCTTCCTGGTGCTGCCACCAGCACCACTGTCTCTGTCTCCCTGGGAGCCTCTCAGGAACCCTGGGCCAGTCCCGAGTCGGCAGACACCGGGGGCAGCCCCGACACGGCCGACAGCAGGGAGACACTCTCTGTGCCCCGAGGGTACCGAGGGCACCTGGGCTGGCCGCCTGTGCAGCACAAGAGACACCAGAGACATCGGTAGAAGATAAAGGGCCGACTCTAAGCAGGGGTTAATCCAAGGTTTTATTCTAGGTATCCCAAAGGAGCCCCTACACCTCAGGGGCCTCCTGCCGAGAGCCCGGGAGATGTGCCAAGGTTACATTTAAAGGGAGGTGGAAACCCAAAGTAGATAACATTTGACTAACCAAGAAGTGACCCTAAGGGATGGGTACTGGGGGATAGACATTTAGGACAGCATATGGGGCAGGGCTTGGGGGGCTGACTCCTGGCCTCTGGCTAATCACTCGACATCCTGGACCGAAGCTTCTGGATGGAGGGGATGGGATGCTGAGTGATTGACAGAGAGCCAGGGTGGGGATTTGGGGATGATCTCAGCAAGGGCAAAGGATTACACAGGGAAAGGGAGGGGGGTACCATCTGGGATGAACCATTTGGGAAAAATACGGGGATTCAAAACCAAAACTATTACAAAGTATTACAAAGTATAAAAACACACTACAACACACCACCCAGATCTGGTGCCTGCTGCGCAAGTGCCCAGATCCAGAAATTTCCCAGTGCTGGCACAGCCCAAGTCCAGCAATTTGCTGGCACAGAAAACCAAAATCCAGCAATTTCCTGATGCCAATACAGGCGCCCAGACCTGGTGTTTGCTGCCACTGCCAGTGCTCACATCTGGATATTTCCCCGTTCTGGCAGAGCCAAGTCCAGCAATTTTCTGGCAAAGAAAGCCAAAATCTGGCAATTCCCTGCTACCGTCATTGGCAATGCCAAGATCCGGTGTTTGCTGGCACCACCAGTGCCCAGATGCGGGAATTTCCCGGTGCCGGCACAGCCCGAGTCGAGTAATTTTCTGGTAAAGAAAGCAAAAACCTTGCAAATACCTGGTGCTGGCCCCACCCAGATCTGGTGTTTGCTGGCCCTGCCAGTGCTCAGATCCAGCAGTTTCCCAGTGGCAGCACAGCCCAAGTCCAGCAGTTTGCTGGCACAGAAAGACAAAACCCGGCAATTTTCTGGTGTCAGCACCGGCACCACCCAGATCTGCGGTTAGCTGGCACCGGCAGTGCCCAGATCTGGCAATTTCCCTGTGCCAGCACAACCCAAATGCAGCAATTGTCTGGCAAAGAAAGCCAAAAGCCGGCACCACCCAGATCTGGTGTGTTGGGGTTGGTTTAAAAGAAGAAGGAGACCTTGGCTTAAGGCCGTGGGATAACCCTCTTTAGTTGGGGTCAGCAGGAGCTCCCGCCCATAATCCTCTTGTTCAATTATGCAGACTGCTACTAGAAAGTTCTGAGTTATCTTTGCTACCGTTGGTTAATTTTACTGCAAAAATTGTAATATTCATAATCCTTCCTTCCTCTTGGATCCTTCCCTCAGATCCCACCTTAACCCCTCCCCATATATAAATGGATAAATATCCCTGCAGGACCCTGGACCCAGGCTTTTTTCTGCTTTGCTCTCTGTACTGTGCATGCCGTCCTGTTTGTTGTGTTTGCCTTCATTAAAGTTCTGTTTCCAGACAAGCAGATGAAAGCAGTCTCTCTCTGTAAAGTGGCCAGAGCTGGTTCTCAGGGAAACCACTGGCCAATGGTCTGGACGAGGACCAGAAGGTTTCACTGGTGTTTGCTGGCACCACCAGTGCCCAGATCTGGAAATTTCCCTATTCTGACACAGCCCAAGTGCAGCAGCAATTTACTGACACAGAAATCCAAAACCCGGCAACTTTCTGCTACTGGCTCTGGCACCGCCCACATCTTGTGTTTGCTGCACCAGTACCCAGATTTGGAAATTTCCCGATGCCAGCAGAGCCCAAATCCGGCAGATTTCTGTCGCTGCCAACGCCCAGATCTGAAAACTTCCTGGTGCCAGCACAGCCCAAGTCCAGTGATTTGCTGGCACAGAAAGCCAAAAGTTGCAAATTTGCAGGTTCTGGCTCCAGCACCATCCAGATCTGGTGTTTGCTGGGACTGACAGTGCCAGATTTGGAAATTTCCCAGTGCCTTCACAGCCCAGGTCCAGCAATTTGGTTTTAGCTAGCTTAGGCAGAGAAGTTCCTGGGACTGTGACTTTCCTTTTTCTTGGAACTGTTTAAACCTGCTCTGGACTGAAAACCCAGAAAAACACTGGCACCTCACACCTATGGCCCACCGAGGTCTGGGACGCTGCATTCCAGCACCAGAGAGACTTAGAAGAGACCGAGTGAGCCAACTACAACCCACAAAAAGCACCTTCTGAATTTGCCATCTCTTCAGCACTGTCAGAGGTTTTATTTAATATTATTCATTTTTCATGTTTGGGAATACTTTACTTCTTAAATAAACTGGGTTTCTTTTCGCTTTTCTTGAGGGAAGTCTTTTCCTGAACTAGTAGGGGGAGAGGCCACTTGAACTTGCTCTCTAGACGGACCCCTTTTGGAGGTTTCCTCCCAAAGTTTGCCCTAAACCAGCACAAATAGTCACAATGGAAACTTCACCAGTAGCACAACACCCCAGCCCACCAGGAAAAGAAAGGACATGTAAAGTTCTCCAAACATTTGTCCTGCTTTGCTGCAAAAGTCCTGCTGCAGACACTGTGCAGTGTGGAAAGCCAAGAGAAGCTGCAGCTGGTGGCAAATCTTGGGACAGAAGCTTGACCTTGTTCTCCAGGAGAGATTCTTGGCAAGAGCAGACAGGAGAAGATTCCTGGAAAACTGAAACAGCTTTCCAGAAGGGAAATGAAAATGAAAGAAACAATCCAAGATCTTTTCCTCTATTTATTTCTATGCTCCCCTTTTCCATGTTGCACTACTTCTCCATCCCAGGAATTCCAGATGCACTGCACCTCTAAGATCGGTGGCTTAGTGATTTTTAGACCCTCTAAAATACCATGAGCCACACACAGTTTTCCTTCCCCTGTCTTTACTGGAAGGCAACACTGGAGATGTAAGTGCAGTGCTGGGCTCAGGTAGGAATCCTACCCCAAGGGAAGGTGTCCCGACAGTGTTTGACCCTCAGCCAGGACAATGCAGAGCAGCAAGCGAGGGCATTGCTGTGCCAGTGTGCAGGAGTCAGGGCTCTGCACCTGGGCTCAAGGCTGCAAAGTTCCCGTGTTTGGACAGACTCAGGGGCTGTGCCCGGGGCGCGCGGGGCTCGAACGTGGGGCTCGTGGGGCGAGCGGGGAACGGACACGGGGACGAACGGCCCCGATGCTTCAGTTGCAGCGGCGGCAGCGGCGGCAGCAGCAGCGGCGGCAGCGGCGGCAGCAGCGGCGGCGGCAGCGGCGGCAGCAGCGGCGGCAGCGGCGGCAGCAGCGGCAGAAGCAGCAAGAGCAGATTCGCATCACAATCTTTCTCTCTTTCTTGGTCTTTCTCTCTTTCTTTCTCTGTGTCTCCCTTTCCCGTTGTCGGGCACCCTCCTCCCGGGGTCCTTTGCCCGGCGTCCCTCTCCTCTCCCCGCCTCCCTCTCCTCTCCCCGCCTCCCCCTCCCGCTACCGGGCCGGGCCATGCCCCCGGCCCGCCCCCGGCCCCGGGCGGGGCTGCCCCGTGCCCGGCCCCGCCCGTCCCGCCGCGGTCTCGCCTCCGCCCGGCTCTGGCCGTACTGGCGGTGGCGCTGCTGGGCGGGCATCAGTGCCTGGAGCTGGGGCGGCATCGCCGCCCTTTGCCTCGGCCTGGCCCCATCCCGTCCCGTCCCATCCCATTCCATCCCATCCCTTGGGCCATGCCCACGGACAGGACGGAAGAGGGGCGGGCAGACACCCCGCAGGGGCCGTGCTCCATCCCCCTGGAGCATCCCGGGGCTCTCCCTGCCTGGGCAGCGCAGGGCTGGGCTGTGTTCTCCGGCCTCTCCCGCAGCCCCTCAGCTCTGGCTGCGCTTGCTCTTTGCCAGATGCAGCCCTGGAGCGCACAGAAGAGCAGGAACGCAGCCGTGGCCTCTTCCGCAGAACAGCGCAGGTACCTGCAGCCACCCCCACCTGGGCTGGGCCTGCTGTCCCTGCTCAGCCCAGCACCCTGCTCGGAGCACTCCATGCAACATCGCCGGCTTCTTGCCCTTCTCCTACAGCTCATTTGCGACTTCATCGGGAGCATTTGGGAGGGAGAGACCAGCGCCATGGGCACTGGGCTCACAGCACACTTGGAGCTCCTCAATCATGAGACCAGTGCCGCCCTGCTGGATTTGCTCCTGGAGAAGGGTGTTGCCAGGCCAGAACAAGTAAGCAGCCTGGGGCCAGGCTTCAATTCCCCCATGAGTCCCGTGGCTTCCCCAGCTACGCCTGCTGGTCCCTGGGAGCCTTTGAGGCCATGGCAGTGCCCTGGCAGGGGAAGCACTTCTCTGGGGACGCTGGGGACATTGCTCCCTCTGGCAGCTTTCCAAGTCTCCCCGTGCCTTCTCCAGGTGCCCACCATGGTCAGGTACATTCACCGATGGCTCATGGCCAATGATTCTGCCGAGCACAGGCTGGACAAGGCCCTGCTGAATCTCACCAGAGCAGACCCAGATGACGCGGTGGTGACGCTTCTGCGTGTGGCCCCGTCCTGTGACAGGTATGGGGCCCACCTGCCCAGAGGGCTCAGGCCTCCCCAGCCCATCAGCCTGTACAGCCTGGCCCAGGTGTCTGAGCAACAGAGAGTTCCAGGGCCCTCTGGCTGCTCCCTTTCCCAGCCCTGGCACGTCAGCCCCCGAGCCTGCTGCCATGCTCCCTTGCCGCCCCTCAGGGGCCTGTCCCCAGAGGGCTTGGCTGCCTGGCTGCTGCTGGCCAGGGCCAGTGGGCAGAGGCAGAGCTGGCGCTCAGCCCGGGCCCATAGGGATGCCCAGGCCACGGTGCTGTGTCTGAGACCCCCCTGAGACAGAGCTCTAACCCCGCAGAGCTGCCATGGCGATGTGGAAGAGCATCATGTGCTCACCCAGGACTGCGGAGCCAGTGCAGCTGATCCTCCTGGATGGGCTGGGGAGCTGGCCCAAGCACAGCCCATGCACCTCCAATGGGGACGAAACAGGTGTCTTTGGCCTGGCTGTGAGTTTCTCTAACTGGCCTTTGCTGGCCCCAAGGCCGCCTCTCCAGCAGCTCTCCATCCCTCTTCCCCCACTGCATCTGCCTGCTGCAGGCGCTGGCCTGAAACCTGGCCCAGGGGCAGCTCCAGGCCCAGCAGGCCCCGTGCTCCCCCTGCCAAGGTCTCTCCGGGCCACTCCCTGCCAAGCTCGGGCCCAGCCACACGGACACCTCGGCACTGAGCGCTCTCTCGGGGGGCTTTGTCCTTTGCAGGCAACCGTGGTGGTGTGGAAGATCCTGCAGGAGCCCCGTGTTCCACGTGTAGTGATGCTGTATTTCCCCCACCTCTTTGTGTATCTGCTCTTCCAAGTGTTCTTCAGCACAGAAGAGATGCCAGAGGAGGTCGATACTTTCTGGAAGGAATGCCAGGAAGAGCACGGCCTTGCCACCAGCCCCAACACGTGCTCCATGCCAGTCCTCCTGTCCCTGCCATGTCCCTGGCCAGGAGCCAGTGCTGCCAGTGTGACCTGGGCTTTGCTGTGCACACAGGTTTGCAGTGCAGACCCTGAAGTCCCCACACCTCCCCTCCCCTCCCCTCCCCTCCCCTCCCCTCCCCTCCCCGCCCCGCCCCGCCCTGCCCGCCGGTAGAGGCGACGGCGGCCGCCGGCACTGCCTCCAGCATACAGGTGCTGTGTGTGGCTTTCGGGCGGGTTGTTTCACAGACCGCAGAGGTCTTGGGCCCTCGACGTGACTCTAGGGGGCCGTGGGGACTCGGTGCCGAGGCGCCCGGGGCCTGCACGAAGCCACCAGCCCTCGTCCGCACAGAGACAGAAACAGTGACACGCACACCCCCCCGCGCCCACTAACCCTAACCCTAACCCTAACCCTAACTCCCCCCGCCCCCAACTAACCCTAACCCTAACCCTAACCCTAACCCTAACCCTAACCCTAACCCTAACCCTAACCATAAAAGCCCCCCCCACTAACCCTAACCCTAACCCTAACCCCCACCCCCTCCCCCCCACTAACCCTAACCCTAACGCACGGCCACGCCTGCAGGCTACCACACCGCTGCGCGTGAAAGGAAGGCGCGGCCAACCATCCCCGCCCCCTCGCCAACCCCTCCCCAGCCACCTCCACCCGGCCCCCTGCCACCCGCGCGCGCGCAGCCGCCCGCCGGATCGCCCATAGGCATTCACGCTCTGGCGTGCCCTCTCTCCCTGGCCCTGCCCCGGCCCCTGGCCCTGCCCGCTCTGTGGCAAGCGCAGCCGGCCATGGGCGGTTGGGGGCGCCCCGCCCTCCCCCATCAGCCTCCCCGGCGCTGTCTGCATCCTTTTGCCGCTTGCTAGGCTGCCGTAGGCCAAGGCCGGCCCGGGACAACAGGTCTAGCCCGAAGCCTAGGCCAACAGGTCTGCCCTAGGGGCCTGGGACAACAGGTCTACCCCAGAAGCCAAGGACAACAGGTCTACCCCGGCGGCCCGGGACAACAGGTCTACCCAAGGGGCCTGGGAGAACAGGTCTACCCAAGGGGCCTCGGCCATCAGGTCTACCCCGAAGCCTAGGACATCAGGTCTACCCAAGGGGCCTCGGCCATCAGGTCTACCCTGAAGCCTAGGACAACAGGTCTACCCCGGAGGCCCGGGAAAACAGGTCTACCCCGGAAGCCTAGGACATCAGGTCTACCCCAAGGGGCCTGGGACAACAGGTCTACCCAAGGGGCCCGGGACAACTGGTCTACCCAAGGGGCCCGGGACATCAGGTCTACCCCGGTGGCCCCGGACATCAGGTCTACCCCAAGGGGCCTGGGACAACAGGTCTACCCAAGGGGCCTGGGACAACAGGTCTACCCCGGTGGCCCCGGATAACTGGTCTGCCCCAAGCGGCCCGGGACAACAGGTCTACCCCGGCGGCCCAGGCGGCCGCAGCCCAAGGCCGGCTTGGGACAACAGCTCTACCCGGGGGCCCGGCTCCTGGAGAGCAAAGGCCAAGGGGCATTTGCCAAGGGGCCGGGCTGCCGTAGGCGAGGGCCCGCCCGGGGACAACAGGTCTACCCCCAGGGCCTGGGACAAAAGGTCTACCCCAAGGGGCCTGGGCTATCAGGTCTACCCCGGAAGCGCAGGACATCAGGTCTACCCCGGCGGCCCAGGACAACAGGTCTACCCCAAGGGGCCGGGGACAACAGGTCTACCCAAGGGGCCTGGGACAACAGGTCTACCCCGGCGGCGCGGGACAACAGGTCTACCCCAAGGGCCTGGGACAACAGGTCTACCCCGAAGCCTAGGACAACAGGTCTACCCCGGGCCTCGGCTGTCAGGTCTACCCCGGAGGCCCAGGCTGCCGTAGGCCAAGGCCGGCCCGGGACAACAGGTCTACCCAAGGGGCCTGGGACAACAGGTCTACCCCGGCGGCCCGGGACAACAGGTCTACCCCGGGCCTGGGACAACAGGTCTAACCCGAAGCCTAGGACAACAGGTCTACCCCGAAGCCTAGGACATCAGGTCTACCCCAAGGGGCCTGGGAAAACAGGTCTACCCCGGAGGCCCCGGCCATCAGGTCTACCCCGGTGGCCCCGGACATCAGGTCTACCCCAAGGAGCCTGGGACAACAGGTCTACCCAAGGGGCCCGGGACAACAGGTCTACCCCGGAGGCCCCGGCCATCAGGTCTACCCCAAGGAGCCTGAGACAACAGGTCTACCCCAGGGGCCCGGGACAACTGGTCTACCCCGGAGGCCCCGGCCATCAGGTCTACCCCGGTGGCCCCGGCCATCAGGTCTACCCCAAGGAGCCTGGGACAACAGGTCTACCCCAGGGGCCCGGGACAACTGGTCTACCCCAGAGGCCCCGGCCATCAGGTCTACCCCGGAGGCCCCGGCCATCAGGTCTACCCCGGT